>NC_041391.1:348460457-348495678 GCF_002162155.2 Triticum dicoccoides
CTCCTCTGCCCCGTCCGTCAGGCCGTGCCGCCGGCCCCGCGCCCTGGGCGCCGCACCCCGCCGCCACCCTCCTCCACCTAGTCGCCACGCTCCGGCGACCTCGCCCCGCCGGCGCGCCACTTCTCTGGCCACCGCCGGCCGCCTGATCCGCTCGCCACCTCCCCGCGCGGATCCGGTCGGGCCGGACCGGATCCAGCCGTCCCCGTCGTCCACTCCGGTCGCCCCGACTCCTCCCGGCCTCGTCCCCGAGCTCCGGCCGTCTTCCCCGTCTTCTCCGGCGGAGATCTGGCGAGATCCGCCGCCGCCTCAAAATCCATGCCGCGGTCAACCCTTCTCCCCGAGGTTGTTTTTTGCCAAGTCCCTGGATTTCAGCATCATATAGGCATCTTTGACCTGCTGTATATTCATGTGTGCTGCTCCATTTCATGCATATAATATATCAAAATTTTCATTAAGAGATGCTCTTAATTTCATTAAATTGTACCATGTTTGTTTGAGTTCATCTTGATGCCCTAATCATCGTTGCAAGAGTGCTATATGATGTTAACTGTTGTCTGTTAATAGAAATTGATGATTTGTCTTTTTCGTTGCATTTTGTGTGCACATTCTTTGTGCATGAGCTCTACATGTGTTTTGTGCTACATCATGCCATCTTTATAGAGGTGCAATCCATGTATTTTTTTGATTCTTGTAGTGAGTGCATCGAGCTCGTGAAGTAGGGTACTTGCTGTTGCTGTTTTGCTAGGCTGAATCTGCTATATCATGATGCTATGTAAACCTGCTCCTACGAGTCATTCTATGCATAATCTGGAGATGTTCACTAAGGATGTTTTGTTATACATGTCATGATCTATCCATTAATGCCCCTGGGTGCATTTATAGCCTACTGTAGCTTGTTGTAATCTTTCTCTCAAGTTGCTAAATAATGTTGCTGTCAGCCTGTTAACATTAAGTTCAGTTTTGCCATGAGCTTTGCTAGTGATCCATGTACCCTATGAACTTGCTCTTGCCATGATTAGCTTCATAAACATGTATTATTAGTGTTGGTTGCCTTGCCATGCCATGTATTGTTATGTGGTCAGTGGTTCAAGCTCACCAACATGTCTACTTATTGTTGTTCCTGCCATGTATGAATCTGTCATATCTCTTGCTATGTTTACATGGGTGTCATCATATTTTATGTGCCTTTTTGGCTCATGGTCAGTAAGGGAATTTTGTTATGCAATTAGTAGATTCATGCCATGCCTTTGTTTGCCAAGTTATGTTCTTGTAGCATGTTGTTTGATAGCTCTAAAAATTGCAACCTGATGTTATTTACTGCTAAGTTTGAAACGGTTATTATTTGCAAAATTGCCATGTCCTTTTGAGCATGTTCTAGTAGTTTCTGGAGATAGCACATTGTTCATGTTTTGTCATGATTACTTGTTCATCACGTCCATGCCTTTTGTTATCATGTTAGTGTGCTGTAGCATGTTGTTTTGATGCTTGCTAGATGCCTAGTTGTTGTTTTGGACAGCTTGTCCTTTAAACTTGCATAGAGTGTATGTGTTGAACCGTTGCTCCGTTTTGAGTGTGCTCTATGTGAAACTTGCTTGATTTTGCATGTAGTTTCGTATTATCATGTTGCATCCATGTTTGAGAGTGTTTGCTTGATGTTTGCACGCATTTTGCATCAATGCCATGTTTAACTTGTTTTGCTCATATCTTCTAGGCCGTAGCCCCGAATTAAATGAACTTTATATGTAACTTGACTAGAATCTCGTGTAGATCATCTTGGTGCATCTTAACTTGCTTTTTAACAACTTGAACCTAAGGTTTATTCAGATCTGGACCAATTTCGAAACTTGCATATGAGGACTTACCGAAATTGTTATATGTTGTTTCCGGCCTCATTTAAACTTGATTTGTTGTGTTGCCCTTGTATGCATCATCTCTTATCATGAGTAGCTTCATGTAGCCTTGTCATGCATCATGCTTGGTTGAGCATCATGCCTTGTTCATGAGTGGTGTGTTTACCATGTTGTGTGCTTCTTCTCAATAGTTTCCGTTTCGTTGCGATCGTGAGGATTCCTTCGTCTACGCTTGGCTCGGCTTCATCCCTTCGTCTTCCTCATGGACTCGTTCTTCTTCTTTGCGGGATTTCAGGCAAGGTGACCGTTTCCTTGGATCTCATTACTATCATTGCTATGCTAGTTGCTTCATTTTATCGCTATGCTGCGCTACCTATCACTTGCTCCTCAAGCCTCCCAAATTGCCATGTCAGCCTCTAACCTTTTTCACCCATCCTAGCAAACCGTTGCTTGGCTATGTTACTGCTTTGCTCAGCCCGTCTTATAGCATTGTTAGTTGCAGGTGAAGTTGAAGATTGCCCCATGATGGACAGGATTTTGTTGGGATATCACAATATCTCTTATTTAATTAATGCATCTATATACTTGGTAAAGGGTGGAAGGCTTGGCCTTATGCCTGGTGTTTTGTTCCACTCTTGCCGCCCTAGTTTCCGTCATACCGGTGTTATGTTCCCAGATTTTGCGTTCCTTACGCGGTTGGGTGATTTATGGGACCCCCATGACAGTTCGCTTTGAATAGAACTCCTCCAGCAAGGCCCAACCTTGGTTTTACCATTTGCCTCACCTAGCCCTTTTTCCCTTGGGTTTCCGGAGCCCGAGGGTCATCTTTATTTACCCCCCCGGGCCAGTGTTCCTCCGAGTGTTGGTCCAAACTAGAGCACCATGCGGGACTGTCCCTTGGCAACTTGGGTTACGTTGGTACCAGAACGCTTCGCTTATCCGGTGTGCCCTGAGAACGAGATATGTGCAGCTCCTATCGGGATTTGTCGGCACATCAGGCGGCTTTGTTGGTCTTGTTTTACCATTGTCGAAATGTCTTGTAAACCGGGATTCCGAGACTGATCGGGTCTTCCTGGGAGAAGGTATATCCTTCGTTGATCGCGAGAGATTATCATGGGCTAAGTTGGGACACCCCTGCAGGGTATTATCTTTCGAAAGCCGTGCCCGTGGTTATGTGGTAGATGGGAATTTCTTAATGTCCGGTTGTAGATAACTTGACACCAGATCCGAATTAAAACGCATCAACCGTGTGTGTAGCCGTGATGGTCTCTTTTCGGTGGAGTCGGGGAAGTGAACATGGTTTTGGGTTATGTTTGATGTAAGTAGGAGTTCAGGATCACCTCTTGATCATTGCTAGCTTCACGACCGTTCCGCTTGCTCTCTTCTCGCTCTTATTTGTGTTGGTTAGCCACCATATATGCTTAGTCGCTGCTGCAACCTCACCACTTTACCACTTCCTTACCCTTTAAGCTTTGCTAGTCTTGATACCCATGGTTATGGGATTGCTGAGTCCTCGTGGCTCACAGATTACTACAACAACAGTTGCAGGTGCAGGCTATGTGATGATCATGATGCAAGAGCGATGTTTGCTTGTTTTGGAGTTCTTCTTCTGCTTCTTCTCCGATCAGGGGATAGGTTCCAGGTCGGCTGCTTGGGCTAGCAGGGTGGATGTCGTTTGAGTTTCTGTTTGTGTTTCATCCATAGTTCGGATGTTGATCTAATTTATGATGTACTGGTGTATTCGTGTGGCATTGTATGCCTCTTGTATGTATCCCCATCTATTATGTCATGTTGATGTAATGATATCCACCTTGCAAAAGCGTCTTCAAGATGCGCTTCTATCCTTGGTGGGACCTTCGAGTTCCTTTAGGATAGGGTCGCATCTTGGGCGTGACAAGTTGGTATCAGAGCCTCGACCGACCTTAGGAGCCCCCTTGATTGATCGTGTAGTTTGTTCGTTGTCGAGTCTTGAAGAAAACAGTTTTCGGAGTCTAGTTATATCGGAGAGTAGGAATTCTTTTTACTCCTCAGCCCCTTCGTCGCTCTGGTCAGGAATCTTGACGTAGGTGTTTTGAATTACTCCTTTTCCCATTCAAATTTTTCTTTAGGTTCACGCAGTTGGTTTTCCTCTATATTTTTATTCTTCACATGATATGTGTTTTACTTGGAGCGTCTTGTATGATATGTGTATTTGATTGTTTTATTTTGTGCTTTAAGTCATCGATCCTTGCTGGAGACACCTATTTGAGAGAGCCAAAATTATGTCATGACTTGTTAGAATTCCTCTCTATTTTTCACTTAAAATTTTATGAGCAATGGACTTGCTTTAGTGCTTCACTTATATCTTTTTGAGCACGGTGTGCTTAGTATTTTTGAACAAATGCTCTCTTGCTTCACTTAGATTATTTGAGAGTTAGTAAAATTTTGAAGAAATTCCCTCTTGCTTCACTTAAATTATTTTGAGAGAAATAAAGTATGTTGTGGTCATGATCTTCACTTATATTTGTTTCAGCTTATGAAAAGCAACACATGAAAGTTAGTCCCAAAGTGATAGATATCCATAAAGGATAAAGAAAGAAAAATTATATATATATATATATATCATGAAGATCATTGGACAAAATAAACTTGATTCTTAGAAATAGTTTTGAGATATGATGATGTGATATGTCAGTCATGTTGGTGAGTAATTATGCTCTAGAAAGAATATTGGTGTTAAGGTTTATGATTCCCTATGCATGCACAAAAGTCAATAATCATGCAATGAAAATTATATCCTACTTGCGGTGCATTATTCGGTGTTAATTATGCTTAATGCTTGCTTATGAGATTATTCGTTTCTTGGTTGGTCGCTTCTCAATCTTTTTGCTAGCCTTCATTTTGCACCAAGTATGACCTCTACTCGTGCATCCAAAATCCTTTAAACCAGTTTTGCCACATGAGTCCACTATATCTACCTATATGCAGTATTATTTTGCCATTCTAAGCAAATTTGCATGTGCAATATCTAATTTTCAAAATGAACTTCTCTTTTGTGTGTTTGTCTCGCTAACGGAACGGTAACAGGTAGCTATTGTTTTCGATGCTAGATGTGTTATTCTCACGATGAGTGTTTATTCACTTGTCATTGCACGAGAGTAAGGAAAAGGTTTTAGGGATGCCCAGTCCCGAAATGCAAAAATGAATTTACTTGATGTTGTCAAATAATAAATTCCTTGGAAAGTGTTGGTATCGAGGGCACCCGTGGATACGGCTAGCCATGGAAAGTGAAAGTTATGGTGGAAAAAAGAATAAACTTTATTATCTATTTGGGAACCACCTATGGTATATCTAGCATGGAAAGTGTTGGGATGCTCCAAGTCATTTTCGTTGGTGGGGTGGAAACACCTCCCAAAATGTTTTTATCTCTAATATTTCGCTTTGAGCTCTGGCACCTCTAAAAATCCCTACTTCCCTCTGCGAAGGGACTTTCTTTTACTTTATGCAATTTTTATTTATTAAATTGAGTCTCCATCCTCTCTTATAAAAGCACCAACTAGGGGACAATATGATCGTACTTAAGTATTGGGTGTATTTAATATTTGAGTGTGTTTCATGAATGGATCAATGTTTGAGCATGATGGGCTAGGGATAACTTGTTTTAGCATTGATATTTTGAAAGACATGGTTGCTTGTTGATATGCTTGAGTATCTAAATTATTATGTCAAAACTAGACTATTGCTTTGAATCACATAAAAGTCCAAATGTACATGCTATAAATAAAAGAATATGATATGACATGATAAATAGCACTTCACATCAAAAATTCTGTTTTATCACTTACCCACGTGAGGGCGAGCAGGAGATAAGCTTGGTGATGCTGATACGTCTCCAACATATCTATAATTTTTGACTATTCTATGCTGTTTTATATCAATCTTGGATGTTTTATAATCATTATATAGTCATTTTATATCATTTTTTTGGTACTAACCAATTGACATAGTGCAAAGTGCCAGTTGCTATTTTCTGCATGTTGTTTTACATAGCAAGAAATGAATATCAGAAGGGGTCCAAATACCACGCCAATTTACGATGATTTTTTATGGGCCAGAAGGAACACAACGGGCCCTGGTGGCACCTGGGGGGAGTCCCGAGGAGGGGAAAACCCACCTGGGCGCGCCCAGGCGGGTTGTGCCCACCTCGGGTGCCCCCTGGACTGACTCTTTGCTCTATAAATACCCCAATATTCCAGAAAACCTAGAGGAGTCGACGAAATTTTCATCCAGCTGCCGCAGAGTCTAGAACACCGAGATCCAATCTAGACACCATCACGGAGGGTTCACCACTTCCATTGGTGCCTCTCCGATGATGCATGACTAGTTCTTTGTAGACTTTCGGGTCCGTAGTTAGTAGCTAGATGGCTTCCTCTCTCTCTCTCTCTCTTTATTATCAATACAATGATCTCTTGGAGATACATATGATGTAAGTCCTTTTGGTGGTGTGTTTGTTAGGATCTGATGAACTTCAAGTTTATGATCAGTTATATCCTTTTATATCCAAAAAGTTATTTGAGTTCTTTGATCTCTTATATGCCTGATCTCTTATAGCCTCGTATTTCTTCTCCGATATTTAGGTTTTGTTTGGCGAACTTGATCTATTTATCTTGCAATGGGAAGAGGTGGCCAGTAGTGGGTTCGATCTTACGATGCTTGATCCGAGTGACAAAAAGGGAACCGACACGTATGTATCATTGCTACTAAGGATAAAAACACGGGATCCATATCTGTCGCAATATATAAACGGATCTTGTCTACATCATGTCATCGTTCTTATTGCATTACAATGTTTTCCCATGAACTTAATACACTAGATGCATGCTGGATGGCGGTCGATGTGTGGAGTAATAGTAGTAGATGCAGGCAGGAGTCGGTCTACTAATCTTGGACGTCATGCCTATGTAATGATCATTGTGTGGATATTGTCATGATTATTTGAAGTTCTATCAATTGCCCAACAGTCATTTTTTTACCCACCGTTTGCTATTTTTCTCGACAGAAGCCACTAGTGAAACCTACGGCCCCGGGTCTTCTTTCTCATATATTTGCCTTGCGATCTACTTTTTTCTTGTGTTTATTTTCAGATCTATTAAACTAAAGAAAATACAAAAATACCTTGCTGCAATTTATTTGTTCCGCGATCTATTTACCTCATCTACAAATTTACCTCACGTCCTTTGCCTATTTAGGATTGACAAGCCCTTTAACACGTCAGGTTGTGAGGTGTTGTTCCTTGTGTGTAGGGGCTGTTTACATTGTGTTGCTTGGTTCTCCTACTGGTTCAATAACCTTGGTTTCATATCTGAGCGAAAAACCTACCACCGTTGTGCTGCATCATCCCTTCCTCTTTTGGGGAAAAAACCGACGTAGCTTCAAGCAACATCAGCGACCTTCACCAAGTAGTACGGCAACATCCAGTTCGCCAACGACAAGTCGGCGGACCGATTTGCCATGCTCCTCACAGCAATAGTGTCTCGGATGGCGCAGCTGGGTGAGACAATTCCTGAAAAGAGTTAGAAAACTTCTTTCAGTACTACCCAAGCAGTTCTCGCAGATTGCTCTGTTGATCGAGACTCTAGTTGATCTCGACACGCTTCTCATCAAGGAGCTGACTGGGAGACTGAAGGCAGAAGAGGAACGCCATGAGCTGCATCAAGCCATCGATGGAATGGGGCGGCTGCTCCTCATGGAGGAGGAGTGGCACGCCCGCCTCAAGATTGGCGACCAGCACGCCAGCGGCTCTGGGGGCGGCTCGGCACGGAGCTGTCGTGGAAGGGGCCGCGAGCGCCGTGGCGGTGGCGGTGGGCGCGGCCCAAATGGGGGCGCTAGCAGGGGGAACGCCAGCAACTCTGGCGCCGACCACGACGACGACAGCGACAAGTGCCGCTACTTCTACATCAGCGGGCACTGGGTCCGCGGTTGCCAGAAGAAAAAGCGTGACAAGGATGCAAAGGCGCTCCTCGCCCAAGGGCACCGCAGGGATGACACCTACCCGGCACACCTCCTCATGGCGCAGGTGTGTAATCTGTCTGCGGATCCAGGCGACCATGATGGGCATGTCGAGCTGTTCTAGGAGCACGTGGAGGCCCATCCGGGCCTGGCCACAGACGCGCACTCCGGCGTCTGGTACTTGGACACAAGGGTTAGCAATCACATGTCCGGCGAGGAGGCCACATTTAGCGAGCTCGACCGTCATGTCACCGGCACCGTCAAGTTTGGGGATGGATCGGTCTTTGACATACAAGGGCACGGTTGTATGCTCTTCACTGATCACGCCAAGGACCACCGTGTGCTCAGTAGAATCTACTTCATTCTGTGGCTCAAGAGAAACATCATCAGCATAGGCCATCTCAACCAGATCGGGAGCCAGTTGGAGATTTATGGCGGCATCTTCACTCTCTACGGCCGGGTGTGCGACGGGTGCCTCGCCGGCAAGTAGAGGCGTGCCTCGTTTCCTACTGAGGGGAACTACAGAGGGGAGCAGGTCCTGGAACTAGTGGATGGCGATTTCTGTGGGCCGATCATGCCCTCCATAGCCAGGGGCTGGTGCTACTTCCTCCTCCTCGTCGACGACGTGTCCAGGTACATGTCGCTGCTTCATTTCAAGGACGAGGAAGCCAAGACGATCGGGCGGTTTCAGGCGCCTGTGGAGACAGAGACAGGGCATAAGTTGCACGCTCTGCAGACGGACCGCAGCGACGAGTTCACCTCCATCGACTTCAGCGACTTCTGTGTAGACCATGGGGTGAAGTGGCAGCTCACGATGCCATACTCGCCTCAGCAAAATCGCATTGTGGAGCATCGCAACCAGACGGTGGTAGCCATGGCCAGGAGCGTGATGAAGGCCACGTCCATGCCCCGAGAGTTCTGGGGGGGAGCCAGTCACCAGTGCCGTCGTCATCCTGCACAGATCACCGATGCGCTCCCTGCTCGGCATGACTCCGTACGAGGCATGGCACTGTGATCGACCTCCTGTGCACTTCCTATGCACTTATGGGTGCATGGTTCATGTCAAGACGGTTAAACCGCACCAGAGCAAGCTCGAGGACCGCTCCACTCCGATGGTATTCGTCGGGTACGAGGAGGGCGGCAACGCGTACTGCTCCTACAACCCTACGACCAAGCGCGTCCATGTCAACAGAGACGCCATCTTCGATGAATCAGCAAGGTGGAACTAGGCCGACACGGTTCATGCAGCTCCGACCACCATAGGAGAGTCCTTTACTGTGGACGAGCCAGCCTACAAGGTGTAGATCGTTCCTAGCAGTGGTAAAGATGCAGGCCCGCAAACACCTATGATGCCGCGAACACCCGCCATGATGGGAGCCAGTGCGTTGGCGGGCACGCCCACACCTGCCAGCAGCCCAGAATTGATGTCTGAGGCACTGAAAACATGTGCTAAAACCGCCACTCTAGTAGGGGTGGAGCTCGTGACGCCGCCCTCCGGAGCCCAGTGCTGGATGCCGACGATGTTGAACGCGTAGCTTAATGCTTCCGCCGCATGTCTGACGTTCTTGGGCTCCACTATGGTGTCGTCCTGCCAGATGAAAGACTGTTGATTGCCTCTGCTGAAGTACCAAGCACATTCAGAGAGGCCGAACTCGATCCAAGGTGGTGCAAGGCGATGATCGAGGAGGTGAACTCGATCGAGGAAAACAACACGTGGGAGCTCATTGATCTCCCCACGTGTCACCAGGCCATTTGGATAAAGTGGGTGTTCCGTGTTAAGAAGGATTCGGCCGGCAAAATCATCAAGTACAAAGCTCACCCTCGTCGCCAAGGGATTTGTGCAGAAGCCAGGGATTGACTTCCATGATGTTTTTGACCTAGTACCTGGCTTGGAGTTCATGTGTGTGTTCCTCGCAGTCGCAGCACACGAGGGCTGGCCGATCCATCATATGGATGTCAAATTGGCTTTCGTCAATGGCGAGCTGAAGGAGGAAGTCTACGTCGACCAGCTGCCGGGCTTTATCGCCGTCCACCGCGGGCACAAGGTACTGAAGCTGCGCAAGGCTCTATACAGTCTCCACCAGGCGCCCCGTGCTTGGAATGCCAAGCTTGACGCCGCACTTGTCGACATGGGCTTCCACCGCTGCAACTCCGAGCACGCCGTCTATGCACGCGGGCCAGGCCGCAAGCTCCTTCTTCTGGAGGTGTACGTGGATGACCTGGTGATCACCGGAGCTGATGCCATGGAGATTGACACCTTCAAGACGATGATGAAGGGCAAGTTTAAGACGAGCGATCTCGGGTTGCTCTCCTACAACCTAGGCATTGAAGTGCACCAGGATGTTGATGGTGTGACCATTGTGCAGAGTACATATGCCGACAAGATCATCGAGAAGGCAGGGCTAACAGGGTGCAATCCACGTCAAACGCCCATGGAAGCTCGTCTGACGCTAAGCAGGACAAGCACGGCGGCTCCAACTGACAGTATGGAGTATAGGAGCCTGGTGGGGATGTTGTGCTACCTCACCCACTCCCGGCCAGACATCACCTTCACGGTGAGGTACGTGAGCCGGTTCATGGAAGTGCCCATTGTCGAGCACCCAACTGTTGTTCAGCACATCGTCAGGTATGTGGCTGGCACCCGTGAACTGGGGTGTCACTTTCCTTGTCGGCGAGCCAACGGAGCTAGACTCATTGGTTATAGCAAGAGCGACATGGCCGTTGAGGGAGTTCCGGACTAGGGGGTGTCCGGATAGCCGAACTGTCATCATCGGCCGGACTCCAAGACTATGAAGATACAAGGTTAAAGACTTCGTCCCGTGTCCGGATGGGACTTTCCTTGGCGTGGAAGGTAAGCTTCGCGATACGGATATGTAGATCTCCTATCATTGTAACCGACTCTGTGTAACCCTAGCCCTCTCCGGTGTCTATATAAACCGGATGGCTTTAGTCCATAGGACGAACAACAATCATACCATAGGCTAGCTTCTAGGGTTTAGCCTCCTTGATCTCGTGGTAGATCCACTCTTGTAACACACATCAACAATATTAATCAAGCAGGAGTAGGGTTTTACCTCCATCAAGAGGGCCCGAACCTGTGTAAAACATCGTTTCCCTTGTCTCATGTTACCATCCGCCTAGACGCACAGTTCGGGACCCCCTACCCGAGATCCGCCGGTTTTGACACTGACATTGGTGCTTTTATTGAGAGTTCCTCTGTGTTGTCACCGATAGGCTCGATGGCTTCTTCGATCATCATCAACAATGCAGTCCAGGGTGAGACCTTCCTCCCCGGACAGATCTTCGTATTCGGCGGCTTCGCACTGCGGGCCAATTCGCTTGGCCAACTGGAGCAGATCGAAAGCTACGCCCCTGGCTGTCAGGTCAGATTTGGAAGTTTGAACTTCACGGCTGACATCCGCGGGGACTTGATCCTCGTTGGATTCGAGCCACAGCCGAGCGTGCCGCACTGTCACGGCGAGCATGATTTAGCTCTGCAGCCAGACAGTACCCTGGAGGCCGCACTCCAACCCGCTCTGATCTTCAATTTGGAGCCGGCTGTGCAGATCGAGGACGGATCGCTAGACACCGCCTCGGGGGCTGCAACCTCTATGGTGATAGAGCCGAACTCTTACTTTGTCCCTCATGAAGCTTGTGACTCCGAGGTGCCGGACTCCTTGCCGGACTCTGAACCTCCCGCGCCCCCTCCGATCGAATCCGATTGGGCACCGATCATGGAGTTCACTGCAGCCAACATCTTTCAACACTCACCTTTTGGCGACATTTTGAGTTCGCTAAAGTATCTCTCGTTATCAGGAGAGCCCTGGCCGGACTACGGCCAGGACGGTTGGGATGCGAACGACGAAGAAATTCAAAGCCCACCCACAACCCACTTGGTAGCCACTGTCGACGATCTAACCGACATGCTAGATTACGACTCCGAAGACATCGACGGTATGGATGACGACGCTGGAGATGACCAAGAACCAGCGCCTAACGGGCATTGGAAAGCCACCCCAACTCACGACGTATACATGGTGGATACACCAAAAGGAAGCGACAATGAGGAAAAACGGGACGTGGTGAAGGACAACTCCCCCAACAAACAACCAAAACAGCGACGCAAGCGCCGCCCGAAGACCGGCCTCGATAAAAACGGCACCCATACGGACCCGGCCCTAGAGCAGGGCGAAGCAGTGGACGACGCACATGCCACCAAGCAGCCATCCGAACATGATGAACTGGACAAGCAACCCATCCCCAGCGAAGACGATCTCACATCACCAGAGCATACGAACCTTCATAAAAGGCTCATCGCCACTGCAAGAAGTTTGAAGAAGCAAAAGCGGAAGCTCAAAACAGCGGAGGACGCACTCAGAATGAGATGGAGCAAAGTACTCAACACCGCAGATAAATATGGCGCTAGTCACCAGACAAAGAGCTACCCGAAGCGAAAGCTGTTGCCCGAATTTGATGAGGAGGCCTTAGAGCCCCCGCAGTCAAAAAAGAAAGAAGTCGCCTAGCCGGATAGACGACCAGATGACAGGCCAAGAGCAACAAGGGGCACCGCACACAAGCCGGCACACGATCAGCATAAAGATCCTCGGAAAAAGGATGGCCCACCCAGGTCTATCTATGGGCCAAAAAAAGAACACTCCAGGAAGCAACATAACCCGCCGAGCATTTGAACACAACGGCACACCCAAATACAGGGGCGCCGCACACCCACTATGTTTCACCGACGAGGTACTGGATCATGGATTTCCAGCAGGATTCAAACCCGTAAACGTAGAGGCATATGACGGAACAACAGACCCCGGAGTCTGGATTGAGGATTATATCCTACACATACATATGGCCAGAGGAGACGATCTCCATGCCATAAAATACCTACCCCTCAAGCTCAAAGGGCCAGCTCGGCATTGGCTTAAAAGCCTCCCAGAAAATACCATTGGAAGTTGGGAAGAGCTTGAGGATGCATTTCAAGCAAATTTTCAGGGGACTTATGTCCGCCCTCTGGATGCAGACGATTTAAGTCACATAACTCAACAGCCCGGAGAGTCAGCACGCAAATTCTGGAACAGGTTCCTCACTAAAAAGAACCAAATAGTCGACTGTCCGGACGCTGAAGCCTTAGCAGCCTTTAAACACAACGTCCGAGATGAATGGCTCGCCAGACACCTCGGCCAGGAAAAACCAAGAACAATGGCCGCACTAACAAGCCTCATGACCCGCTTTTGTGAGGGGGAAGACAGCTGGCTGGCTAGATGCAGCACCAGCGACCCGAGTACATCCAAAGTCAGGGATGGAAATGGGAAATCACGACGCAGAAAAGATCAGCGCCGGAATAAGGAAAATGGCCCAAATAGTATGGCGGTCAACGCCGGATTCAAAAGCTCTCGGCCGAACAACAAAACACTGCCCCTCAAGGACAACAGTGGCGAGCTATCCAACCTAAACAAGATTCTGGATAGACTATGTCAAATACATGGTACCTCCGGGAAGCCTGCAAACCATACCCACAGAGATTGTTGGGTCTTCAAGCAGTCCGGCCGACTTAACGCCGAACACAAGGGGCTCGACACACCAAGCGAAAGTAACGAAACCCAAAAGCAGCACTCCAGAAAACAGATGACTTTCCCACTAGAAGTCAAAACAGTGAACTCACTTCATGTGATAACACGAAAACATAGCGCGGCACCTGCCATACCAGGACACCATCCGCAGAATGGGGATAGACCCTACCAAAATTCGCTATAGCAGCACTTCCTTCAAAGGAGTGACGCCAGGCCTTTAAGCCAATTATAAGGGGTATGTACCACTAGAGGTTGTGTTCGGTTCATCCGACAACCTCCATCGTGAAAAGCTCACTCTCCATATCGCCCCATTCTACAGTGGCCATCAAGCACTACTGGGACGCAAAGCTTTCGCCCGCTTTAATGAAATACCACATTACACGTCTCTTATACTTACAATGTCCAGTCCACGCGGCATAATCTCATTAAAGAGTAACTCCGAGTGTTCCTCGACCACGGAGAGCGTGGGGCTGCCTTGACAGCCACAACGACCTTGCAGGTCAAGACCCCTAAAAACAGGTCATTCAGACACCGGACACGGTTAGGCGAGTCCGGCATAAATAAACAAGGGGCTTCCTAGCCGCATACCCCCTTTATAAGGGGCCGCGTGTATAAATGATGAGAGCCAATAAAGCTCAACTTTCTTCATCCTCCAAATTATATTCTATTTTAATACAACTTCTGCACGATATTTCTTGGAAACTAAGTCCTTCTCTTTTACAGATGAAGCACGTGCTACACCCGTCCAGGATACAGCACAACAGAGACACAGGCGCAGACGTGCAGCAGGGACCCGTTGCAAGGATTCTTTTCAGATTAAGACCCTGCGTAAACCTTTCTTACTGTCTCTTGTTGATACACATCCCACGGTTTCCCACCATAGCCGAGGAGGAGGCTGGCGTTTTGGCATCGGCCGCGTCAGAAGTTCCCGCCTGTACCTGGACACTAGGGGCTTAGGGCATTGTTCTGCCCGGTATCATAAAGACCGAACACCTCAGGGATTGTTCGGTGTCTCGAGTTAGGCCTTATATGCATCAGCTCCGAATCATGTCTTTGGTCAAATGTTGGGTTTGCTCAGCTCCTGTGTTTTGCTGCCTTACTTTCCGCATCATCAGCTAATGCGGCACCAGGAGAACTACTGCAATTGTGCCCCGGTTCGGCCGGGCGAACACCTCAGTAGAGAAAGCCGAAAACTGACTGTCATGATATAGCGAGAGACTGGTCAACCACTCGATCGACCATTGGAATGTTCAGAATTCCTCCGCTTTGACGAAGGACCGCTTCCCGGTCAGGCACATACGGGCCTCGAGTTCGGAGAAGAGCGGTGCCGCCAGGGGCTATATAGTAGCCCCACATTCGAGCTCCTATGGCTAAGTGAAAGTGATAAAGCATTATAGTCCGGTTGCCTGGTTTGCTACGCTATCACCTCCTTAAAAGGACCAAGACATTGGATTAAGTGTGAAAAAGCGCTTTTCTTTTTGCAAACACCGCCGCACCATGTGCGTGGGGGCTGAAGCCAAAGACTGCCATCTTTCAGATTATACATACATATACGGCCGCACAGGAGATAGTTCAATACTTGAACACACAAGTATAAAAAGCTATTGCATTATAAACATGATCTCAGAAATCATACATGTCATTCAAACATAACATCTTTCGAGCACTGCGACTCTATTAAACGAGCACCCTGCAGGACTTCCTAAAAATAGTGCTCGGTGGGGAATCGTCTTTTGTCCGAACCCCGGGATGCAACAGCGGTGGCATCCATCTCCGCCCAGTATGTCTTACCACGGGCGAGAGCCATCCGTGCACCTTCTATGCACGCCGACCGCTTCATCGCCCCAATACGCGGCACCGCCCCAAGGAATTGCTGCAACAAGCCAAAATAACTCTTCGGCTTGGGCCTTTCCGGCCACAGATGAGTGACCACATCCGTCATGGCAAGTCCGGACAATCTATTCAGCTCAGCCCACTCAACCAGCCGATCACTCAACGGAAATGGACGTTCCGGACTATGGAATTGAGACCAGAAAAGCTCTTCCATTTCGTGATCCTTCTGGCTTCGAAAGTGCACGACTGCGTCCGCCGCACTCGCTGCCAAGTCCAGGTAAGGATCCTCCGCACCGTACAATCGGCCCAGCTGAGCATACTTCGGATCCATGAACTTCCTACGCAGCATAAAGGGCTTTCCAGCCACATTGTCTCCGACCTGACGCAGTTCCTCCTTCATAGCCCGCATCGCACTACGGGCATCCATGGCTTTGGCGTCGGCCTTCTTCAGGTCCTCTTGCTCCGCTCGGTGTTCTCTTTCAAGAACCTCCTGGCGGTCGGTAGCAAATTTTAATTTCGTGGCCATTCCGGCCATCTCCTCCCTGCTTCGGCAGTGAGCAGCCTTTTCGGCTTCTAGCTCTTCCGCTGCCTTCGAGGCATCCACCTCGCTTTTTCTGGCTTGCTCCTTGGCCCGAGCAAGTTCTGCTCGAAGGTCTTCCACAGCAGCAGCACCATCTGCATCAAGCATACAAATTGTAAGGAATGGGCGTCAGCTCCCTTACTAGGCGACCGCGGAGCAACCACATACCTTGTGTCTCATCAAGTCTTTTATTGACCAGCAAGATGTCCGCATCCACAACGTCGAGTTGCCTTTTCAGCTCGGCAAATCCATCAGTCCGTCTGGCCACCGAACGTTCCGCCACCTGCATAGGAAAGGCGACAATCTATAACTGAGATTATGATCCTCGGCACGCTGTCGCTTTCGACAGCATACCAAGTCTCAGGGGCTACTATCTATACAGGGCGCACTTCATGTGCAAAACTGTCAAAAGGTATGTCATTTTTTGCATACCTCAAACCCCGTCAGCAAACTTCCGACGGCCTCACACAACCCTCTTTCGGCAGACGAGATCCTCTCAATCACCCTACTCATTAATGTGCGGTGATCTTCTGAGATAGACGCCCTCTTGAGCAAATCCTGCAGCTCCACCGGCCATACTCCAATGGGTGCCGAACTCTCCGTCCTTGCCGGACTCGGGGAGACCCTCTGTGACGACACCTCAGGGTCGCCCGCCCCGCACGACGGGGCGGCAGATGGAGGCGTTTCGCTCTCCATCATCTCCAGACGAAGGTCTCCCGACGATGAGCTTTGCTGAGATGGGCTGATATCCGAACTACAAGGTGAAAACTTCGGTTACCCTTAGAAATTAAGCAGGGATGTCCACTATTACAAAATCCCCCCTTTTTTACATACAGCTCGCTAGAGGGCTGATTCCTCCGAGGAGACAGTACGGCCGAGGCTCTTCCCAGCACAGGACCTTCCGATACAGATTTCTTTCCCCGCTTTGAGGCCTTGGCCTCCGGGTCTTTGGAAGCGGTCCTCTTCTCCACCTAGAAGGAGGGACTCTCGATTCCTCCCTTACTAAAAGCCTCCTCGGCAGAGGTGGTAGTTCCCCTGTGCGCCCCTTCGCCCTCCTCCGAAGGTGCAACCTCCAACATTTTGATTAAACCGGGATCCTGCGTGGTCTCAGGGAGGGGGGCCAGACACCGTATCAGTTTTGCTTGCGCTATCCACTCCTGTCCAAGGGATAGCTGGTTAAAAGGCAAACCCACGATAAATTAATGGACGATGTGTCCAGACACGGGGCTATTTACTTGAGTATCCGGGCGATTGCAGCTTAGGCCAGCATCCTCGGTCAATTCCGGACGCATCTCTTGCGATCCGAAGAACAGTTTGTACATCTCTGCGGGTGTCGAACCCTTGAGGTGTTGAAGAGCTCATGGCCCCTCCGGATTAAATTCCCACAGGCGGAGGGGGCGACGTTTGCAGGGCAGTAGGCGCCGGATCAACGTAACCTGTACCAGTACGACCAGATTGATCTCCCTTTCTTGGAGGCCTCGAATCCGGTCCTGCAATAGGGGTACATCTTTGGACGGCCCCCAGTCACGACCCTTGTTGACCCATGACGTCAGCTGTTGTGGAGGGCCCGAGCGGAAGACGGGCGGCGGCCTCTGCCTGCTGCCCCTCGGAGCGGTGATATAGAACCACTCATGTTGCCACAAGCCGAGCTCCTCCTGAAAAGAGCCCTCGGGCCATGGACCATCGGCCCTCTTGCTTATAACCGCCCCGCCGCACTCTGCCTGACGCCCCTCAATCATCTTTGGCTCCACGTTAAAGGTTTTGAGCCACAAGCCGAAGTGAGGGGTAGTGTGGAGGAAGGCTTCGCAGACGACAATGAATGATGAGATGTGGAGGATGGACTCTGGAGCCAAGTCGTGGAACTCCAGCCCATAGTAAAACATGAGCCCCCTCACGAAGGGATCCGTCGGGAAGCCTAAACCCCGACGGAGGTGAGACACGAACACGACGCTCTCGCCAAACTCAGGAGTAGGGATAACTTGCCCTCGGGCAGGCAGCCTATGCGAAATCTCGTAGGTTAAGTACCTGGCGTCTCTCAGCTTTAGCACATCCTCTTCCGTGATGGAGGAGGGCATCCACCGGCATCGTAGGTCAGGGCCGGACATTGGCGAAGATCGAAGGTACCCGAATCTGGAGCCCTGGGTGTTGGAACTCGGGGCGAGGGGCGGATTCGATAGAGGACTGAAGGAAAGGAACGGGCCTTGGTCTCATTATAAAGAGGAAGAATACCAAGAGCCATCCCCGTGACCGTTTGGAACCCGCCTTCGATGGAGGGGGCGTGGCAACGGGCGCGGTTGGGTTACCCATGTCTGTATTGATGGGAATCCCGGAATAAGGGGAACACTATCTCTGCTTCGACAGGACGTGCCAAGAAAACCTCTTCGCTAAACGCGCTGAGGTGGTACAATAAAAACAATTCTAGTAAAGGCTTGGTAGTGGTGTGACGTCACGCCACAAAATACGTCAGCAGATTGAACTTGTGTCATATTATTCTCTCTACGGTGGTACGTGGAATTTAACTTTGCAGAGCCGGACACTATCCTGATGTTCACAATCTTCTATAAATTATTCGGAGGAAGAACCCACCTTGCAATGTCGAAGACAACATGCGCGCCGGACTTGTCGTCACTGAAGCCTGGTTCAGGGGCTACTGAGGGAGTTCCGGACTAGGGGGTTTCCGGATAGCCGAACTATCATCATCGGCCGGACTCCAAGACTATGAAGATACAAGGTTGAAGACTTCGTCCCGTGTCCGGATGGGACTTTTCTTGGTGTGGAAGGCAAGCTTGGCGATACGGATATGTAGATCTCCTATCATTGTAACCGACTCTATGTAACCCTAGCCATCTCCGGTGTCTATATAAATCGGATGGCTTTAGTCCATAGGACGAACAACAATCATACCATAGGCTAGCTTCTAGGGTTTAGCCTCCTTGATCTCGTGGTGGATCCACTCTTGTAACACACAACATCAATATTAATCAAGCAGGACGTAGGGTTTTACCTCCATCAAGAGGGCCCGAACCTGGGTAAAACATCGTGTCCCTTGTCTCATGTTACCATCCGCCTAGACGCACAGTTCGGGACCCCCTACCCGAGATCCGCCGGTTTTGACACTGACAGCCATCAACATCGACGATCGCAAGAGCACATCTGGGGGAATCTTCTTCCTTGGTGATAGCCCTGTCCGCTGGCTGTCGTAGAAACAAAAAGTGGTGGCTCTTTCATCATGTGAGACTAAGTTCATTGCAACTATGAGAGCCGCCTCTCAAGGCGTGTGGGTGGCTCATATGCTTGCAGAGATCACATGTGAAGAGCTTCAGGTGCCACTGCTTCTGTTGGACAACAAATCTGCCATTGCTCTCTGCAAGAATCTGGTTCTTCATGACAGAAGCAAGCACATTTATGTGTGTTGTCACTTCATCAGAGAGTGTGTGGAAGAAGGGACAATGACTGTCGACTTCATTAGGACTCAAGAGTAGCTGGCTGACATTCTGACAAAGCCCTTGAGATGTATCAGTTTCATCCAGCTGCAGGAGAAGATCCGGATGAAGAAAATAAGGTATGCATACTAGGATTTAGGGGGTGATTTTGGAATAAACCCAAGTCTGCAGCAGCTAGTGCTATTTCTTCAGTCTCGTCAGTAGGGTCATTTTCTTCAGTTTTGTCAGTAGCTTGAGGTTGTTTTCTGTTAGCGTTTTTAGCTTGAGTCAGTTAACGCCAAGAGCGAGTCTGGCGTCCCCTCTGATCGCTCGTGGGATCGCATGAGCACCACGATCGGTGGTGGCGCGTAGTTAGGGGCCATGAGCCCGTTTCCTTTGTTGTACCTGAATAAATTCAGTCAATGGAAAGCAGAAAAGCCGCAGTTCTGCACGGCGCAAAATCTCTTGTTCTTCTTCCCCCCTCCCATCGACAGAGGTCAGAGTGAGTGAGAACTAGAGAGAAGCGATATTTGCCAATAGGCCAACGATGACTGGATTGAGGCGGAGGAAGGGGGGATCTGGAGGGGTTCCTCACCGCGAGACCATTGGCGCGCTTGGGGTAGGTCGGGGTGGACGAGAGACGCGGTGCTGATGGCATGTTGGTGGCAGCCGATTGAAGAAGATGGCCATGGTGTGGGCTACACAGCTCCTCGGCTCAAGCTGGTCCAAAGAACGGATGTACCCAAGTGCCTAAATCCTCGAGGACGTATTCCCGAGCAATGACGACGATGGTGGTCGCGGCAAGAGGGTGAGCCAGTGGTGATCGTGCATCTTGCGAGCTCAAGATCGAGCAAGAGGAGAGGGGGAGGGCGATGGGGATTTAGGGGGAATGGGAGAGGGTGAGCTAGGGTATTGGGCGTCCACACTTTTAAGTTTTAGGAGGCGACGTGGACGACATCCACGGCCATGGCGCAGTGGATGGTGACCATGCACCTTCTCTGCCTCCTCTTCGTATAGTACAGAGGTAGGGAGAGGCCGGGGTGGGCTTGGGCTGCAATGTTCATATCGGCCAAAGGGCACTGAACCGCTTTCTTATTTTCCTTTTCTATAAATCTTTTGTCTCAGATTTCTATTTATTTTAGGCACTAAATGATATTTGTTCTACAAGATACTGCACATATAATTCAACTACAGTATTTTGGGTGCTACAAACAAGGTTCAATTTTATCTGGGAAAGTTAATACTTTGTTTATTTTCAAAAGGTCATTTTATTTTCTGATAGACCACTTAATAATTTCGTAAAAATTTATTTGTGATATCAATGAAAATGGTTTCAACATGAAGATGGTCAGTGGAATTTATAGAATTATTCAAACATTCTAGTTGTATCGTTTCAAGAAATAATTATTTCACTTGCAACTTAAATTTGAATTTGACTTTGATTTTGGACAAGTGGCCATTTCCATAGTAATCATGATGACATGGCCACCATTAGGGGGATATTACTATAGCATGATTTTCGGGGTGTTACACCTTGTTAGTGCCCGCCACTGACTGATGTACCATGCTAGAATAAAAATCATTGTCATTAGAGCATATATTATGCTGCCACACCGACGTTAGATGATGCAAATAGGGGCCAATTATCAATTAAATGTGAGAAAATCAGGAATAAAACTAGTGGTAATCACTTAAAATAAAGAACAAGAAGTACATTAAGAATAAACGAGTTACACAAAATACATGTTCCTCAACTACGTAGTGCATGACACCAAATATGTTTAGTCACGGTTTCAGTTTTGCCTGCTACAATGCACTAAGTAATGCTCTTCTGTTGGTTGGACGTATCATCTTCCAAGTTATTATAGAATAGGCTAGACGAGAAGCGGACCTCCTTGTTTATGATAGCCGCGAATTTGACTTGTAGTTCTTCGAGCACTAAGCCAGCTTCGGGCTGACTATTTTGTACTTCTTGACCCCATTTGAGGATTTTATCATGATGATTTAACATTTTCGCGGACCGTATGAATTCTTCCATGTGAATGCATGTGTAGAAGCCACATGCCAGACTAGTCGGCGGTTGTTGCATACAACATAGAGTTTTCCATCTGAAGGCAATCATTTTATTTGCACTTCCTTTGTAGTTTTTCCCAACCGTGTGGCCTCCTGTAGTATTCCAGTCAAAAAGACAATCATCGAGAAGGTCCTTCAGGAGGGACCAATCTTCTCCTAAGCTCTTCGTGGATTCTAGCACGTAAAAATTGCACCTTTGTGGTATTAGCACTGGGAGAACACAATGGTTGCCGCGTAAAAGATAATAAACATACCGCGCGATCATGACAAATTACACAATTTGAGACCTGAAAAATATATGAAGGCAAGGTACAAAAGTGAAAGCGTAAGCCAAATAAGGACGTACATGGCTAGGCACATCACAAGGAGTATGTTTTTAACCTTGTTCTGTTGCATGAAATTGAGAAGGTAGCTCTTCATGCATCGCCTTCCTTCCTCATTTTTAGGTTTTGCTCGTTCATGAGATAAGGGTCGGCTATGGCGATATCAAAAAAATTCTTGTTTCTTACCTCAGTGGTTTGAAAAAGATTCCATTGCCTCATTAGACAAGTTTCGACACTACAAAATCTGAACATATAGAATATCTCTTTGAAATCTATGCATATTTTTCCCCCGCTGAATTTTTCTTTGGCACCTCTTTGAATTTTGCATGTGTGGCGGTAGAAGTCTTTGCCTTATTATTCATTTTCGCAGCCTTTAGATGCATGTTTCTTTTTTTCACCGGTTGGGCGGAAACGGGAGGACAGGACATCTCTTCTTGGGCCACTACATTCTTCAGTATTGTTGGCATAAACTTTGGTTGTTTGCAAGGTTGCATCTCGAAATGGGCTAGCGGCGTCTCCTCGTCTACATCATAATTACGATCTTGTGATTCTTCAAGCATGTGCTCTTCCTGGACATCCTTAGCCGATACGGGGTTGCAAAGACCTAGAGGAGATCGTCTAGGTGGCAGTCCAATGCCGTGGATGTTGGGAGATGGTGATGGTGCTGTAATGTTAGGGATGGTCAGAGATGGTTTTCTGTTTGGGGATGGCTTTTCCATTATGATATGCATTGCAGGCCACTTGAGATTGTCGGATTTCGGGATCCGGCAACCTATAAGAGGTTCGAACTCTAGGGTGCGTGCGGAGATCTCAACCTGCCCAGCCTGCCTACTCGCAATCCTCCCTAGACTAGCGCGTAGAGCTCATAGAGACACAAGGACAGAGAGATTTATACTGGTTTGGGCCACCGTTGTGGTGTAATACCCTAATCCGGTGTGGTGTGGTGGATTGCCTTTGAGGGGCTATGGATGAACTAGTACATGGATGAACAAGCCTCAGGAGGTGAGGTGGTCTTGAGCTGGTGTGATGCTCGGGGTGGAATCCATCTCTCCCCTATGGTCGTGGCTAAGTCCTATATATAGTGGCCTTGGTCCTCTTCCCAAATATGAGTGGGAAGGGATTCCACAACGGCGGGATTTGAAAGGGGACAAGTAGTACAGTCTATCCTGACAAAAGTAGTCCTCGCCAGCGAAAAGCCTCTGGTCATGATGCTGCGGTGGGCTCACTGATGACCTCCGTCCTGGCGGTGTTGGTCTTGTTGCACTAGAATAGAAACCTTTGGCTGATTCCTCGGGACTCCGCACCTATGGCTTGCCTCCCTTGCACCGAAGAGGAAACCTGCGCTCTTCACCCGCTCGGCGCCCGCCTGGCGCCCGCCTGGCCTTGGTCGTCATGGCTCACGTCAGCTGGGCCTCATGAGGTAGCTGCATAGAACTCTCTGACCATCAGGAGCCCTCATGAGGAGGCCAACTCCTTCAGCGGTCTTGGTGTCATCCGCCTCGCGAGGCTTGGCCCCTCGCGAGGGTCTTGCTGTGTTGGTGTTGAAGCTAGGCCATACCAGGCCGTCAATGGAGCCACGTGGTGGGCCGCAGGCAGGCAAGACAAGATACCCCCAAGTCCAGGACACCGACAGTAGCCCTCGAGCCCAAGGAGCACTCGTACTTGGCTTCCAGGCGAAGCCAAAGGGCAAGGGCGGAGCACCGTGGGCCCTAAGCGCCTGCGGCCTTGACGACGCGTGGCAATTGATTGGACGTGGGCGACTTCTTTTCCCCACGCTACCTCGGCAACTGCTCGACTTGACAACTTCATGATGCATGCAGAAAGGATCGTCATTACTAGAAATCGCGGGACGCCGACGATTTACCTTCTCCCGGCTATAAACGTGCTAGCGGGAGAGCCCCTGCCCATTTCTCTTTCATCTTGCTCCTGCTTGCTTCTCCTCCTCTTCACTTCGCTCCCATGGCGCCGATCAGGAGGTTCTCTGCGGCAGAGAAGGGGAAGGATCCTGGGGAGGGACCAGACCCTCTCCCGCCGAAGAAACCACTCCACCTCCATAACGATGCTGGCACGGGGCGAGAGGTGGCGAGGCCTTGGCAATCGAGGCCTCCGCCTGGCTTCCCCCTCCCCTTATACGCCCGAGCGCAAGGTGAAAGGGTGCACTGCCTAGCGGCACCTCGCGAAGATGGCAGGGCCGCCATTGCCCTGCTAGTCGCACCACATAACCATGCTAAGGATAGCTCACGCGAGTTCGTGGTGTGGGCGGCGATGCCTCCTCATACTTGGATCCGATTCCCGCGGTTCTTCACCAGCGAGCTGCCTCTGAGGGTACCGGTGGAGCTGTGGCTGCAGCACGCAGGATGCAACAGCCTAGCCACCGGGGCTGATGTCGAGGTGGCGTTGTCTGGAGATGTCTTCATGACACGAGGATGGGGGGAGGTCGCCCGGGCTTGCCGAGAGGAGGGAGCCCGGGTGATCCACTTCGAGTACGACAACGCGGCCACCTTGTTGTTCAAGGTCTTCAATGAGCGGGGTGCACGGCTGGAGTGCTGCCCCGGAGGAGACAGCTCGAGGGACGCCGTGATGGGTGCTGGATATGCCTCTGCTCCCTTCAGTGCTTCGTCCGGCAGCAGCTACGACGCCTGGGAATCCAGCGACTCTCCTGAGCCCAGCGATTCTCCGGAGTCGAGTGATGCCAGCTACGTGCCGCCAAGCTCCCGCCAAGGCCGGAGTGCTGCCGCGGCTGCCGCCCGGCGTCGTCAGCGACATCGTAGGGCCCTGTAGTTGTTCCTCCTGCGTGAAATGAACTTCAGCCCTCGTTGGACTTGTAAGGACCGAGATGTATTCAATAGTATCGTTGTTCCTTTTGACTTTGCAATGGGTGCGCGTATTCCAGTCCGGCTGATTGCCCCCCTTTTCTCTTCCCTAGACAGGGTGGTGCTCTACGCCGGCAGGACCCAGTCCCTAGGCAGGCTTCAGCCGTCGCTAGTATGCCAGGTCGCGATGCCGTGGTCAAGGCTAGGAGGTGTGCGGCCCAAGGTCCGGTAAGAGCTAATGAGACATGATGCTCACGAGGTCCCCCTTCTCGTGCAAGCAGCTGTATAGAAAATCGAAAAGGGGAGTTGAAGCACCCAAGCGGAACTGCAAGGCGGGGCGTGTGGAGCGAAACTGGTGCCGTAGCGAACCGAGACTTACCTTTTGTGGTTTGAGTCCATCGGAGAGGCTATGCTTGCCGTCGCGCCTGTGGTGTCGCCAGGCGCAGCCCGTCTTCGCCTCCCTCCTGCCTCGCTTGCCATGGTGCTCTACGTCCTCGAGACCTGGCCCTCGAGCGAGCTCAGCCGCCGCTGGTATGCCAGGTCGCTATGCCGTGGTCAAGGCCAGGGGGTGAGGGCTGGAGAGCCAGTAGGAGCTCCCGAGAAGTGATGCTCGGGAGGCCCCCCTTTGACGTGCAAGCGACTCACGAGGCTAGATGGTGACTATCCGGGCCGACCCTTGGTCCTTGGTGGGCGAACCTGCAGACTGGATGACAAGGGAGGCCGAGAGCCCCAGACGTGAGACGGAGGCACCGAGGACCCTGCGAGGTGGTGTATGGGAAGCGGGCCACGAACAGAAGCTCGATCCCTGTGTTTATTTGCGTTGCAGGGACGGACCCGAGCACAAGCGCTGTGTCGATGCATGTGTCGTGCAGAAATGGCATTAGTCAGACGCGTCAGGGTCGTGAGGTGGAGATCATGAGGTGACAATCATAGATAAGTTCATGGAAACGATTATATAATCCTGGTGAATGCAAAATGATACACGTGTAGGGCCGGACCCACACGACCTGGAGATGTCACCTTGTAATGTTGCTGAAGAGTTGTTGAAGTAGCCAAAAAGCATGTCCTGCTGAAGCCGTTCCTCATGAGCCGCTTCGGTGCCGAGCCTCGGAAGGCTCAGAGGTACCAGAAGGCTCCTAAGGTTGCTCCTCCATCTCCGCCACGATCGCCTGGTGCCGAGCTTTGCAGGCCACTTGAGCATCCCTCATGCATCACTGGAACGCCTCAGCCATGCCCACCAGGCCGATAGGCATGCGGGCGTAGCTGTGAGGCGGTCCCTCGTATCGGCGGACACAAGACGGCCACATGAGATGTCGAGCCGCGGCCCTGTTGAGCCCAGGGACGTAGATGCAGATGCAGAACTCTTTACCCTCGCCAGGGCAGCAAGCTCCGTCTCGCGGCATGCAACGATCGCCTTGCAGAACCCTTCCTTCCTGAATCTCCTTGATCGCCACGATGATAAACTCCTCAACGCCTGGTGCCTCATGCATGCTGCCTTCTCTTGGGAAGCATGCTCTAAAGAGTGCCTCCACTTGGTGCCCGAGCGCCACTCTCGCGACATTGGTTAGGTCTGAGGCCCTCCAGAGGAGAGCCCCTGAGCCCAGCCTGAGAGGGGCGCTAGGCGCGCCTTCCTATGCAATGAGTGAAGGTTCTGCGTCCGGGGACGCGAGGCTCAGTGCTGCGTCCTCGAGTGACGCTCCCTCACATGACCCCTAGCCCAGCTACAGCTTCTTCGTCTTGGGGGCGACCTCATGAGGGAGGGCGCCGTCTTCGTCTTCCGGATTCTCAACTGCTATAGCCTGGAAGGCGCGCTTGAGGGAGCACACCGCATCCTTCTCTTGGCAGGCGACCGTGATAATGTCGCTGCTTCCTGGCATCTTGAGGACGTTGTAGCCATGGTGCGTGGCCGCCATGAACTTGGCCAGTGTTGGGTACCCAAGGATGGCATTGTAGGGCAGGCGGATGTCGGCGACATCGAAGTCAATGAGCTCGGTGCGGTAGTTGTTGCGCTGGTCGAAGGTGACTGGGACGCGAACCTGCCCTATCGGGGTGTGTTGATCTGTCGGTCACTCCTGAGAATGGCTTGGTGGGGTGCATCTGGTAGTATGGTACCTGGAGCCTGTCGAACGTCTGGACGGAGAGAACATTGAGCCCTGCTCCGCCATCAATGAGAGTCTTGGTAACGGTCATGTTGCTGATGACGGGGGAGTAGAGCATGGGGAGCGCGCCAGCAGTGGCTGCGCACTTGAGCCGATCTGTGGCATCGAAGGTGATGGCGCACTTGGACCACTTGAGAGGGCAAGTTGCCTAAAGCTTCAGGAGCAATGTCGGTGTCAAAACTGGCGGATCTTGGGTGGGGGTCCCGAACTGTGTGTCTAATGCTAATGGTAACAGGAGGCGGGGGACACGATGTTTACCCAGGTTCGGGCCCTCTCGGTGGAGGTAATACCCTACTTCCTGCTTGATTGATCTTGATGATATGAGTATTACAAGAGTTGATGTACAACGAGATCGTTGAGGCTAAACCCTAGCAGCTAGCCTACGATTATGATTGTTGTTGTCCTACGGACTAAAGCCTCCGGTTTATATAGACACCGGAGGGGGCTAGGGTTATACAGAGTCGGTTACAGAGAAGGAGATCTACATATCCGAATTGCCAAGCTTGCCTTCCACGCAAAGGAGAGTCCCATCCGAACATGGGACGAAGTCTTCAATCTTGTATCTTCATAATCCAACAGTCCGGACAAAGTATATAGTCTGGCTGTCCGAGGACCCCCTAATCCAGGAGTCCCTCAGTAGCCCCTGAACCAGGCTTCAATGATGATGAGTCCGACGCGCAGATTGTCTTCGGCATTGCAATGCGGGTTCTTGTCCAAAATCCCTGAGTACCTGTTGTGACGAGCAGTGTCTGGTTTTCCATTAATGTTGTGATCCTCGGCTTCTATGACTTAATAATGGCAGCCTTCACGTGTCGAGGGAATGCGAGAAGTCGGGGCATTTTTACATTTGCCACCCTGACCATGTACGTAAATCGTCTATTTGAAGAGACGGAGATCCTCAGATCCAAATCACACCATCCTCCCTCAGAGCGAGCCCGGAAGAAACCATCCTATCATGGCCGGCCGTCGCAGCTCCTCCTCTTGCTCCCGTAGCACTAAGCCAGGCGATTGGGAGAAGTGTTCTGTCCCCCACAGCCGATTGGTAGAGTTGCAGACCCAGGGGTTTCTCCCGCCTGCGAATATGGTCCCCGTCCGAGCCGGACTAGCCACTTACAATGGTGGGGAGCAAGCGGAGAGTTTTCCCAACCCATCTAGGGGGGAGAGGGTATGCCTTGTCCCTTACTTGCTGAGGGGACTCGGATTTCCAATCCATCCGTTCCTCTGCAGGCTTCTGGAGTTCTATGGCCTCCAGCTGCATAACTTCACTCCTGCCTCCATATTACACATCGCAGGCTACGTCGCCTTTTGTGAGCTGTTTCTAGGCTGCGAAGCTCATTTCGAGCTATGGAAGAGGTTATTCTACCTCGTACACTGCACTCAGGAGGGGTCAATATATCAAGTCGGCGGAGCCGAAATATGGCGCATCGCCGAGACCGGATACTTGTCCGGTACTCCGAAGAAGACGTCCGAAGGATGGCCTTCGGAGTGGTTTTACATGGAGGACGTCCCCCTTCCGGGCCCTATTCGGATGGGCCTTCTTGGGTTTGCAAATGCCTCGTTGAAGAAACACAACAGCTGGCGCCCCCAGAGCCCCCAGGAGGAAGATAACAGAGAGGTCCTTTACCTGATGGGCAGGATAAAAACACTAGCCAAATCAGGACTGACAATAATCGAGGTCATGTCAATATGTGTAATGCGGGGGGTGCAGCCACTTCAGTATCGGGGGAAACCCATGTGGCACTTCAACGGAGAAGACAATGCCACCAGCTACGGTCGTAAAAGTCTGGACTCCGCCGCCGCTGTGGCGAAAATACTATCCGATTTATACAAAGGAGAAAAAGAGGAGTTCATTCGTATCAAGCCCCGGGATGGATTCTCCATGTACAATCCCCCAAGCTGGGTGAGATACTATCTTTTACTCCCGTCCTTTTCACATTCTTCATCATAAATATTTACCTTGCTAATTCATAGCAGGAACTACGAAAAGATGTGGGGGAAATCCACAGCCCGTCTCCACAACCAGAGGACCTCGACCGGGCCCTCGACCCAGGACTCGAACAAGATCAGAACGAATTTGTGGAGCTCGTTGACAGGACATATTATCAGCTAAGCTGTGATGGCGCCTTGGTGGCCATCATAGCCGATTACCCTGGCCTTCTCCCTGCATCGCATGTAAGTAAAACCGGAGTCCCAACTTCCGAAAAGGATCCCTTGTTTTGCACATTTCCCACTGCACACTTATTGCGTCTTATAGGGGAGGCCATCGGGGCGCCGTGCCGAACCTGCGGTGACTCGTCAACAAGGGGCACCGAAACTGGGTAGGCTCAAAAGGAAAACGGTTAGGACTGAGACGCTGTCGCAGAGGTATGATTAAAAACTTGCTCCGTGATTATCGTCTTAAAATATAATAATGTCTATGGTTTTCTGGCAGAAAAAACGCTCACCGGACTGTGTCTAGACAGCTTGCTGGCCACGCCTCCACCAACCGGACTCACGAGCTGTACTTAGGGGCAGAGGCTAATGTGGGGGCAACGCCGTATGGTCATCCTATAGAGGATGCGGATAGACTATCCGCTACGAATTCCTAAGTGGAGAGTACCATGAATCACAGGCGCCGCCGGGCCGTACTCCGTGACCCTAGTTTCTCTGAAGAGGCGTTCAATGCCTTCAACTCAGGAGATGCGTACATCCGAGCCGCTCAAGATGGCCTTGCCAGAGCCACGGACCAGTATGTAAAGGACATACATGTAAGAAATTCTGATAATTATGTATATCAGTAGCCCCTGAGACTTGAAATAGTTGGCGCAACTGATTAACGGATCATTGTATGCGTACGCTCTTACGGAGAAGAATACCCAGTTGTCTCAAGAGCTGGAGGAGTGCAAAGCCCAGCTACGGGCCGCAGTTGCCAGAATGGAGGAGTCCAAGAAGGCCTCGTCTGCTAATACTTGTCTTGATCGAAAATAATGTAATGACATGTACCAGTTAGTATTCGGCATGAATGCAAATCTAACAATAGATTCTGTAGACAATCCCGGAGGTAATCTGGAGATCGTATCGGAGGATGAGCAACATGCTCAACGACAGCTAAAGGCTGGTGAGCGCGTGCTTACAAAGGTTATACGGGAGAAAAATGATCTCCTGGATGCGAATACCCGGCTCGACATCGAATTAAAAGATGTTCGGGTCCAGCTTGCTGACTCCATGAAGGAGAATAAGAGGCTTCGATGCGGCATTTTTAGTAAGTTCTTGAACGAACCTTTATACACTTCGGTGAAGAAACGGGCAAACAGAATTTTGTCTGTAGGTATGCTCACAGGTCGTCCCAAAGAGGAGATTCCCGGATCTGCATGCGATCTTCTGCAAGGGCTCTCACAACTGCACGGACAAGTTCGGCAGGTGATGTAGGGTATTGCCCAGGCCTTGTGGCCATCCGCATCCCTGCCAGGAGGCATGGGAGAGCTTGTAGAGATGCTCAAGAGAGCGCGGCGGCACTTCCGATTATGGAAGATATTGGCCTGCCGACAAGGTGCAAGGGAAGTCTGGGCAAAGTATTCCCAACAGGATTGTAGGCTAGACAGCCTGTTGGATGGTATAGAAGAAGAATTTAGTCAGTCTAAGTGACTGTGTACTTCAAATGACATATTTGTCCCTAGCCGGATTGTAAATCATTTCTCATGGCGGACCTTTTCGCTTCAACCCCAGGACCCAACAGCCCGGAGTGTATCCAATACCTGCTCAGTTATGTAAAAACCGGGGTACGCGTGGAAACCAGGCATAGGGGTCATAAGTGCTTGAACAGACAAGTACCCAACTAGCTATGTTATATTACATGGATAGTAAGAAACATCTTCCAGGGAGAATAGTTCCGTTAAGGGTTCCTTTCCCTGGGTACGCATGCATTAATGTGCATGTCCGAATTGCAAAAAGCGACGCGGGATATAAACATCTGGGGGAATGTATTGCAATAAGTAAGAAACATCTTTTGTTCACCGACCGAATATTCCCTTAAGAATGCTAGCTTTAGGCTTCACGCAGTCTGAGGTACACATCCGGCTGAACTGGCAGTAACAATCGCAGAGGTGCTCCCCTTATGCCCTAGCCGAACTAACGGGAACGTAGGGCATAAACACAGGAGCCAGGCAACCCAGCTTGGACAAAACATAAGTCATATCGATGCATATAATGGCGAAAAAAGGTACATATGGAGAAGTGACACATATGTAGTGGGCATAAAGCCCGGTAGATAATTATATTAAGCTACTGTATAAGAAGCCCCCGGGTGTAGTGAGCACATGTAGAGCATCAAGATTGTGTAGTCAAGACACACTTCAAGCTATTAAGGCCATAAAAAGGATTATATAACTTGAAAAAGAGAGGCGGAGGAAAGGAGACAAACACAAAGTTCGGCACTAGGCGTAGAATCTTTGGAGTCTGGACGCGTTCCATGGGTTTGGCTCGAGTCGATAATCAGATGTATCACGCAGGCGGTACGCCCCTCCAGTGAGAACTTTATCAATGATGAAGGGACCCTCCCACTTGGGCTTGAGCTTATCCTTTTTCTTCTCTTGTAGGTGTAGAACGAGTTCGCCAACGTTATAAGTTTTGGCCTGTACTTCTTTGCTTTGATACCTGCGATCCTGTCGCAGATAGAATGCGGAACAGGCTTTTGCGACATCGCGCTCATCCTCCAGGGCATCTAAACTGTCCTTCCGATCAAGCTTGGCTACTTTCTCTTCGTACATGCACACTCGAGGTGAGTCATGAATGATATCGCAGGGTAATACCGCCTCTGTGCCGTACACCATAAAAATGGGAAGTATCCGGTAGTGCAATTCGACGTGGTCCGCAGTCCCCATAGTACGGAGTCGAGCTCCTCGACCCAGTGCGTATCTGATTACTTCAGGGATCGCACTAGTCTGGGTTTGATGCCGCTCATAATAAGACCGTTTTCTCGTTCGACTTGACCGTTCGTTTGGGGGGTGATAGACGGAGGCGTAATCGAGCTTAATGCCCATGTTGCTGCACCAAGTTTTCACCTCGTCAACTGTGATGATGCGGTGGGGGACACCATAGCGGTGTACAACCCCTGATATGAAGTCTATCACTGGTCTGGATTCGGCCATTTTAACTGGTTTGGCTTCTATCCATTTGGTGAATTTATCCACCATGACCAACAAGTATTTTTTCGTATGGCTTCCTCCTTTAAGGGGTCCAACCATATCGAGCCCCCAGACCAGAAAGGGCCAGGTTATGGGGATTGTTTGGAGAGCGGTAGGTGGCATATGTCTTTGATTTGCAAAAGGCTGGCAACCGACACAATGTTGGACAAGGTCATGTCCGTCTGCTCGGGCTGTTAGCTAGTAGAAACTTGTACGGAGCGCCTTGTTTAAAAGTGCCCGAGCTGCGGCGTGGTGGCCGCCGAGTCTGGCATGAATTTCGAACAAGAGCTGCCGCCCTTCCTCTTCGGAGATGCACCTTTGGAGCACTCCAGTCGCGCTTTTCTTATAAAGCTCTCCCTCGTGGACCTTGTAGGCTTTAGAGCGCCGCACAATGCAACATGTCTCATTTTGGTCCTCAGGGAATTCTTGCCTATTTAAGTAGGGTAAGAAGGGTTCAGTCCACGGGGCGATGACAGCCATAATCACGTGGGACGAAGGGGTTATTTCGGTGGTGGAGCCTCTGATTACGTCAGAATGTTCGGGATTTGGGGTTGTGTCTGGATCCGTACTAGTATTGCCGGTCTCCCCTTCCCATACCACAGATGGCTTGAACAACCTTTCCAAGAAGATATTAGGTGGGACAGGGTCGCGCTTGGCACCGATGCGTGCGAGGATTTCTACCGCTTGCTTGTTTTCTCGGACCACATGGTGTAATTCGAGCCCCTCAAACCGAGCTAACATTTTGAGGACGACATTGTGATAAGCCGCCATTTTTGGGTCCTTGGCATCAAAGTCTCCTTTTATTTGAGATATTGTGAGGTTCGAAACCCCACGCACTTTTAGGCATTGAATGCCCATGGAGACTGCCATCCGAAGACCATGCAACAAAGCCTCATATTCGGGTGCATTGTTGGAGTCTGTGTACAGTATTTGGAGTACGTATTGGACTGTATCTCCGGTGGGGGATGTCAGGACAACGCCTGCCCCCAACCAGCCAGCATCTTAGAGTTGTCAAAGTGCATGATCCAATTGGAGTATGCACCGTACTCTTTATGGAGTTCGGCTTCTGTCCATTTGGTGACAAAGTCAGCCAGTACTTGCGACTTAATGGCTTGCCATGGTTTATATGTTATTCGAATGGGAGGAGCTCGATAGCCCATTTAGCAATCCGTCCCGTCGCATCGCGGTTATTTATTATATCGTTGAGTGGTACTTCATAGGCCACCATGACTGAACACTCTCGAAAGTTGTCTCATAATTTCCGGGATTCCATGAAGACCACGTATGCTATCTTCTGATAATGTGGGTAACGTGACTTGCATGGAGTGAGGACAGTGGATACGTAGTATACCGGCTTTTGAAGTGGGAACTTATGTCCGTCCGTCTCTCATTCGACGACGAGCACTACGCTTACAACCTGGTTTGTTGCAACTATATATAACAGCGTACCTTCGTCGTTATTTGGCACTGCCAGGATTGGATTGCTGGCCAAGAGGGCCTTTATTTCTTCCAGTCCATCCATAGCCACATCCGTCCACTCGAAGTATTCGGTGCGCCGAAGAAGGCGATAGAGATGAAGCGGCTTAGGGCACCCACATATCCAGTTAATTTCTGGATTTGCTTCAGGTCTATTGGGGTAGCCAATTGTGATAGAGCTCGGATTTTAGCCGGATTTGCTTCAATTCCTCTATTGGAAATGATGAAGCCCAAGAGCTTTTCGGCAGGTACGCCGAAGATGCATTTTTCCGGATTGAGCTTGATGTCATATGTTCGTAGATTGTCGAACTTAAGCCTCAAGTCGTCTATTAAGGATTCGACGTGTCTAGTTTTGATGACCACATCGTCTACGTATGCCTCCACTGTTTTGCCGATTTGTGTTTCCAGGCATGTCTGAATCATGCATTGATAGGTTGCACCGGCGTTTTTGAGCCGGGCAGGCATGGTGTTAAAACAGAAGGGGTCGTATGGAGTGATGAATGTCGTTGCGGCTTGATCGGACTCCGCCATCTTGATTTGATGGTATCCGGAGTATCCGTCGAGGAAGCACAATGAGTCGTGTCCTGTGGTAGTGTCGATTATTTGATCGATGTTGGGGAGGGGGAAGGGATCCTTAGGGCAAGCCTTATTGAGGTATTCGAAATCGACACATAGGCGCCAGGACTTGTCCTTCTAAGGTACCATCACCAGGTTTGCTACCCAGTCCGGATGTTTTTTTTCTCTGATGAGTCTGGCCTCAAGTAACTTGGCTAGCTCTTCTCTCATAGCTTGTTGCTTCGGTTCTGAAAAGTGCTGAAGAGTCTGCTTGACCGGCTTGTATCCCTTTAGTATGTTTAGGCTATGCTCGGCCAGCTTGCGTGGGACACCTGGCATGTTTGAGGGATGCCAGGCGAAGATGTCTCAATTCTCACGCAAGAACTCTCGCAGTGCGACGTCTATTGTGGGGCTCAGCTGTGGCCCGATGGATGCTGTTTTTGTAGGGTCCATTGGGTGGACCTGGAATTTGACTATTTCATCCGCTGGTTTCAAAGAGGTGGACTTGGTTCATTTGTCGAGTATCACGTCGTCCCTGTCCACCCTGGAGTGCAGCGCAGTGAGTTCTTTGGCCGCAAGGGCTTCGGATAATGCCTCAAGGGCCAGTGCGGCGGTTTTATTTTCGGCCGTAGAGTGCTACGTCCAGATCACTAGTTAGAGTGATGATTCCATTGTGTCCGGGCATCTTGAGCTTCATGTACCCGTAATAGGGTATAGCTTGGAAGCTCGTGAATGCATCCCGCCCTAAAAGGGCGTGGTATCGGCTACTGAATGGGGCCACTTGGAATATGATTTTCTCGGACCTATAATTCTCCAGTGTGCCGAATACCACATCTAGTGTGATTTTTCCCACACATCGTGCCTCCCTACTTGGGATGATTCTGTCACATCCCTAGTTCTGGTATGCTCTGAGCTAGCTAGTCATGTGTTGCATCATGTTTATTTCCTCTTAAACTTGAAATGAGGAAAGTGAAAGCCTCAGAAATCAATTTAAAAGAGGGGCAAGAACCCTTAAAATTGCATTCATTGTTTCCAACATGCCTTCATAAATGTTTGATAATTTTGGCAAGGCTTTGAAGACCAAACCAAAAATAGTGAACATTTATGTGGAATATTTTGGGCACTGAATTTAAATCATTATTGTATTTGAATCTGGAATTATATTCATAATATATGGGATATATTTTCAGATAACTTTGAAATGTTTTATGTGCTGTTGCAAAAGTCCATCTAGCCAAATAAAATTATTCAGAGGAGTTTTTGGCATTGTTTGAATTTGTTTAAAATTCAAAACAGTGGCAAAACGAAATTAAATAAAACAAAACAGAAGAAAAAAAAATAAAAGAGAGAGAGAGAAGGACTTACCTGGCCTCACCCGTGCAGCCCACCAGAACCGGCCCAGCCGGCCCAG
>NC_041391.1:348496121-348517925 GCF_002162155.2 Triticum dicoccoides
CACCGCGACACCGCCGCGCGCGCCACCTCCACCCTACTCGGCCACCTCCTGCTTCCTCCCTGGCCTCCCCAGCGACGCCCCGGACGACGCCACGCGCCTCCCCGACCCCCTCTCACTTCTCCCTCGCTCTCTGGATCTCCCTCCCCTCTCTGCTCCCTTCCCGAGCGGAGCCCCTCGCCGCCGACGCCGTTCACCGGGGCCACAGCCACCCCCTCGCTCCCACTATGCGTCCCTGAGCTCCGCCCTGACCCCGTGGAGCTACACACGCGACGCACGCGACCAGAGGAGGCCGCAGTCGACCGGAGCGCCGTCGTCTTCATCTCCGGTGCCCGGAGATCGCCGTCGTCAATTCGCCGTTGCAGAGGCTTCCCCGAGCCCACCGAGCTTCTCTCCCGACCCCTCGTGAGCCCCTGTCTATTTCCCCTCTCTCCCCGTGCCCGTCCGTGCCTTCTAACCGCCCCGACTGTCGGAGCCGACCGTTCCTCGCCGCCGGCGATGACGCAGACGGGGCTAGAGCCACCGTAGCTAACCCCCGAGCACGGCAACGTGCTCAGCACCCTTCCAGGAGCCGAGCGCGCCCACCCGTGCGACCTGCCGTGCCCTCTAGCGCCAACCCCGACCTCGCCGTGCTCCGGTCGCCGCCGCGGGCCCCGTTCCGGTGAGCTCGGGCCACCTCAGCCCCTCCTGTTTGCATAAATGGATGCAGGCGACTCCCAGCTACGCGTAGAGCCCCTCAGTCGCCGATTTGGTCGTCGAAGGAGCGTTTCTGACGCCCTCCGCCGTTGCTGGCGTCGCCGGCGACAAGCCGCGGGTCAACTCCGGCGGGTTTGACCCGGGGTTTGACCCCCTGACGTGTGGGCCCAGGCGCCTGCTTAGTTAGTGCTAGGTTAGTTCGTGTTAATTAACCTAGTTAGTTAGGTGAGCCACTGACATGCGGGCCCCGCCCGGCTAACTAAGTTAGTTAGGGCTAACTAACTTGGTTAGTTGACTGGGTCACTGACCAGTGGACCCCACTGGTCAGGTTTGACCTGGTCGACGCCTTTGACTTGCTGACGTCATGCTGACGTCATGATGACGCAATAATTCCTTTCTGGAATTTAAATAATCTTAAATGATTTAATAATTCCAGAAAATAGCTAAAACTTCAATAAATCATAGAAAATTAACCGTAACTCCAAATTAAATAATTTATATATGAAAAATTATCAGAAAAATTCAACGAATCCATCTGTACCATTTTCATGCATGTTAGAACAACTTATAGCTGCTGTTTAGCACAAATCATATAAAGGGCATTTAAATAATCACATATGGAGTTTGAATTTGAATTTTATATTCAAACCAACTTCATTTAATCTGTTGCTAGTTGCATTAGCTCAAAACACATTCATATTGCCATGTCATGAGCATGCATCATATTGTGCATTGCATTGATTGTGTTCCTTTCTGTGTTGCCGGTATTTGTCCCCTCTCGATAGACCTTATACCGATGATGTGATCGTTGACACTGATGAAGACTCAATGTTATCTTCAGAAGTGCCAGGCAAGCAAAACCCCCTTGTTCATTCCGATACAATCCTACTCTCTCGCTCCTGCTCTCTTTTACTGCATTAGGACAACAACAATTCATCTGTTACTTGCTGCGGTAGCTGAACCCCTTTATCCTTTGCATGACCTGTCATTCCACAGTAAATAGATGAAACCCACTAGTATGAGTAGGAATTGTTTGAGCCCTGTTGTGCCTACTCATTCTTGCTTGTTTGTCATGCCTGCTACTGCTTAGAGTTGAGTCAGGTCTGATTCATCGGGGATGAATCAGAGGCGTGTGAACATGTCCTACTGTGGGTGAGCTAAGAGTGTGAACACGATTTGGTAAAGGTAGCGGTGAGAGGCCATGTAGGAGTACATGGTGGGTTGTCTCATTGCAGCCGTCCTCAGGAACTGAGTTCTGTGTTTGTGATCCATGATTCAGCTACTACCATACATTGGGCCCTGAAATATGACCCCGCTCGACTTCTTATTCACCCTTATCCTCTGTCCAGGAGTTGCAAGTAGTTTCTGGTGTTTGTAGTATGCTGGAGGCCGTGGACAGCGCTGACCGTAGGGGTGGGCTGTGATGCGGTAGGCACGTGGCCGGGTAAACCGGGCGCCCGTTTGGTGTCACGGAACCCTGTTCACATCGTTTGGGGCTGTGAGCGAAACTCCGGCCGGATCTCCTCATGGATGGAACCCGAATAGGCGATAAACCTGGACTAGAGACTTGAGTGTTTAGGTAGGTCGTGGTCTACACCCACGTCGGCTTTCGCTTGAAGTCTGCCGAGCACATGTCGTGTGCAGACGCTAAGTGGTGGAAACATGTATGAAGAAGTACACCCCTGCAGGGTTAACATCATCTATTCGAATAGCCGTGTCCGCGGTAAAGGACTTCTGGGTTGCTTATATCAGTTCATAGACAAGTGAAAGTGGATACTTTAAAATGCGCAAGAAAAGCGTGAGTGCTATGGATGGCGTTCTCGTAGGGAGACGGGAGCGGATCCATAGTGGGGTATTGATATGGTGAATATGTGGACTCGTGTGCGCCACCTCAAAAGTGTTACTTGCAGTCGTAGTTCAGGATAGCCACCGAGTCAAAGCTGGCTTGCTGCAGTTAAACCCCACCATCCCCTTTGTTGATAATGATGCATATGTAGTTAGTTCTGATGTAAGTCTTGTTGGGTACATTTGTACTCACGTTTGCCTATTTTATGTTTTTGCAGAGAGACTTCGGTCTCACTAGTAGTTCCACGTGGACTTCGACGTTTAGCTTGTTACCTCAGCTACGATCTTGTGCCCTCGGCAGTATCTGGTAGATAGTCAGGCTTCTCAGCCTTTTTCATTTATAGTTGTCTGTACTCAGACATGTTAAGCTTCCGCATGTGCTTTGACTTGTATGCTCTGATTGTTGGGTCATGAGACCCATGATTGTAATATCTCACTCCTCGGAGCCTATTTGAATAAATTACTTGAGTCGTAGAGTCATGTTGTGATGCCATGTTGTATTTGCACATATCGAGCATATTGTGTGTATGCTATTGAAATGCTTGGTATGTGTGGGATCTGACCATCTAGTTGTTTATCTTTAGTAGCCTCTCTTACCGGGAAATGTCTCCTAGTGTTTCCACCGAGCCATGGTAGCTCGCTACTGCTCCGGAACACTTAGGCTGGCCGGCATGTGTCCTTCTTCGTTCCTGTGTCTGTCCCTTCGGGGAAATGTCACGCGATGAATACCGGAGTCCTGTTAGCCCGCTACAGCCCGGTTCACCGGAGTCCTGCTAGCCCAGTGCTACAGCCTGGATTCACTCGCTGATGACCGACACGTTCGATGCTGGGTCATGGATGCCTGTCCCTGTAAGTCTGTGCCACTTTGGGTTTACGACTAGCCATGTCAGCCCGGGGTCCTTATCATATGGATGCTAGCGACACCGTCATATACGTGTGCCAAAAGGCGCAAACGGTCCCGGGCCAAGGTAAGGCGACACCTGTGGGAATACCGTGCGTGAGGCCACAAAGTGATATGAGGTGTTACATGCTAGATCGATGTGACGTTGAGTCGGGGTCCTGACAGCGTTGGTATCAGAGCTTGACTGCCTGTAGGATTACCAAGCCAAACTGGTCGAAGCTGAGTCTAGAAAATTCTTTAGTTATATAAGGGAATTGATTGTGGGATGGGAACGTAAGGCTCTTTTTACTCCTTATACCTCATGCCCTTCTGATCTGAGTTATCTTATCTTTCCTGCGGGGATTAAGAACTAGGCTATCTCTTCTTTCTATTAGGATCACGTGTTACTAATCAGTAGACTTATAAGATTGTTGGATTAAGTCTCAGTTCAGTTCCTACTACTTCCGTATGTTAATTGTCGATCTCGGAACCTTGATATTGTGCTTCTGAGTGGTTATGCCACCATTTTTGTGATTGTCTCAAATCTTTTTGAGCAATTATAGCCGTTATGCTGTCCGAGTCATCTCAGGTCTCTAAACAGTCTGATGCACTTGCAAATTCCTTCCTCCCGTTTCAATGTTCCTTTGGGCCAAATTAACCACACTAATTAGTGAGTTGAGGAACTCCGTTACCTTGACATATATGTTGGAGATATTATTATGACCCTAGGTGTCTTGGGGATCATCTAGTAATTTAGCCATGATTTGTGTTTCCTAGTGTGAAGATTCTGGCCTTTATTCTCGGAAGCATCCCGTGATGCTACTTAGTAGTAGGTATTCTACTCCTGGGTTCTGAACCCGAGATTCACTCTACTTACTTCATGTTGATAGTGTTTGCTAGTTCCTTCAGGATATTAGTAACTTTGCGATAGTCCTCGAGGTCCGTGGTATTTCCCTCTTCCAAATACTATGAACCGCTTATGGCAGATGTTTATTGGATCAAAAAATCACAATTAGAGTACTCTTGAGGAGTTCTCCATTCATAAATCGTGACTCTGCCAGTTCTACCTTTCTGCATGGGTTATCCGGAAGAAATATGTTGAACTTGGTTCGACATACTAATCTATGCATCCACAACTCAGAAAGTTATATGCTCCTTTGAGTTGTTCTCTTTAGTTGCATTCTGACCCTCGTCTATCAATTGATAGTCAAGAGTATGCGCGCGTTCGTTTGTCGATGCCTATTACTCTTGTGGCCCGTCAAGCCATTCCGTCCTGAATGACTAGGAGAAACAAACTCCAGTACCTCATCCATATCTAGGATTGGGTCAAAGTAGTTGTATTCCGCAGATCAAATGCCAATCCAGCTTTTGGTTCTGCTCTACCTTGGAGTATTACATATTTTATATCGAGATTGTTATAGGAATTGCACACCATCCCATGAACTCTTGGTACAGTGACACTTCTTGCCATCACTGTTCATTCCTCGGCCCTCGTGTTGATGCAACCGGAATACCGACAAATGAATTGTGATGTGTGAAATCAATACTGCTAGCAACTCTGTTGCTTGGTAGTTAAAGGATAATAATTTCATTCTTAGTATGTTGGTTTTCGAATCATCCTTCTAAGACTGATCGTGCTACCTAGTCCTTATTTCGGTGCACCCTTCGATTGATGAGTTAGGATCTTGTCAAGTCCTCACTCATTTGATCATATCGTCTTGCCCTCAAAAGCAAGATTGTTCTTGAGCTTAGTAACATACCGGTGGTTCGTGACTTTCCAAATATCTTCTTGGAAGTGTTACCGGGTTGTCACCTGACTGTTATGTTGAGCTCGTGATCAAGTTGATTTATCCTGTAAACCACCCTTTCTCCAAGAATCCGTGTTGGATACCCCTGAGCTAGTTGGTTAAGCTAGACAACAACCTGGAGAGTTGGAAGGTAAAAGCTTGCCTGACTTAGTTCGTTCCAAAGGGATATTCTTGTGTAGTGTGTGTTGAAGAGAGATGATATCTTCATCGATTGGTCCCTATGATCAGTTATTGGACCTATTGCCTGATAAAAACTTTGATTTGAGTATGGGTTATCGTCAAATCAAATCAGAACCAACGATGATCGTAATGTTGTCTTACTCGTGGTTGATCCCTCGAGCATACACCATTATATCTTTTGGGTCTGACCAATGCTATCCCTTGTTCACTTAACTATGGAATTCCTTTTAAAAGGAAACCCAGATGAATTGTTGTTGTGCCCATTGACAACATCCTTGTCTTCCCCATAATTGTGCTGAACATTAAGCTAGTGTTGGAAACTTTTGAAAGCATTTGTTCATGCTAGCTCATGAAGCATATGTTCGGATGTAAGAAGGGACTTCCTCTAGTTCATGTGCATTTGATGCAAGTTGCCGCCATGATTTTGAGAAAGTTAGTTTTGCTTCCTCTGGAATCATCCCAAGTCAGTCATGCATACATGCGAAGTATTCTGTGGTCTGGAGACTTGCAACCTTCATTCCATATGTGTTCCGAGCACACCAAGCCACTGATTGATTTGTTCAAGGAGAAGGAGTTCCTTCATAAGAGCTAATCCGGACTTATGAAAGAACTTCGATACCCTCGTTGATGGTTCCCCCTCCTGAACTCGGTAGTGTTTTATTATAAGACTACCACATGGTCATGCTTGTCTGGGACAACGTGTTCACATGTTTGTAGCAGAACCAGCTCATGTTTTGGAGCTTGCTATCGTAGTTCATCTCCCGAGAATCCCGCAACGTCATCTCGTCGATTTGTGTTGCAAACTTTCATTTTTCTTCCTAAGACTCGATGAGCCTGGAATATCCTAACACCAACCAGAGCTGAATCTCAGGCAGATATGATGGTTGGAACATTTCCCTAAGAACTATAATATTGGTCTCTCGATAACCGGTAAGGTGGATGTCGTGGCCAACACACCCATCCGGTAGACCTATTATTATAGTATCTTGTTTGAGGAAGTTGTCCACCCCCCCCATAGGGATTTCGTAGGATTTACTCCCTAGTTGCCCCTATGGATTTTTGTGTTCCCGAAGTCCGACCTTTTACCTGATGTTTTAGATATCAAACCATATCTATGAATGGGTTATACTAGCACATCAAGGAGAACATTAGAAGCGGAGTGCTAAATGTCTCTCGGTCGGTCATCCAGATTTTATTTGCTTGGCCTCGCTAAGGTGAAATCTGAGAAAGTGTCATCCTCCTTCGCATCTGCATCGTCCATCGCTATTCATCATGGTAGTATGTTGTGTTGTCAGCACCCTTGACGCGGTTGTTGATAAAACCTTGATGATTGTGGAAATGCTCAAGTTCTTGAGAGCACGCACAAGCGCTACGTCTTATCATCGGCACTAGCTGGGATTGCCCCAGATTTCCTCGGTTATGCTATAACCACTCCAACAGTGAATTCACTCTCTATTGTTGGGTTCTTCCCCAGTTACCAGAATCATTCCCAGCATTTGCATTTTGTTCCCAGCTTGCACCGCCAATGTGCCATTCTACCATGGGTCTCTTCCATTTCCGGTGATAAGCAAAATTCATCCATTACGTTGTCTTCAACAAGGTAATCCACATCATCCAAGTTTGAGTATGCCATTCTACCGAACCCCTCTAAATGATCGATTATGATTTGCCCTAAGCTGGTATAAAGAGTTTCAATGATCTCTGAATCAAAGGTAATTCTTTTGCCACTTAAGGGGAGATATCTACGAGTCACGGTTCCGAAGGTGTCTCGTTGTGGTATCATGGCAACTCAACTCCTCGCTACGTTGACAACCGATTACCACCTTCTTAAGTGTGGAATTGTTGTCCACCTAGTGAACCTTCGTCATCCGTTTCTTTCCACCCCTCTTGATGTGTATCTCGTGTCTCAACCCGAGAGATGGCTCTATGTCTCATTCCCTGAGTTGTTCGGTCTTCTAGAAGATCGATCCTGCTAGAGTTTCCCCTTTCCTCTCAATGTCATGTCAATTGGAGTTCTTAGAACAAGACGACAAGACAAAGATGGTGATCGAATCAACGTTCATTTGAAGTGCAACCTGGATCGTGAAGATTGTTCTAGTTTGCGTTTCCCCTTCATCTTACCCTACGCTTGAATCTCGAGACGAGATTCTTGTTTAGTGGGGGTGAGTTGTCACATCCCTAGTTCTGGTATGCTCTGAGCTAGCTAGTCATGTGTTGCATCATGTTTATTTCCTCTTAAACTTGAAATGAGGAAAGTGAAAGCCTCATAAATCAATTTAAAAGAGGGGCAAGAACCCTTAAAATTGCATTCATTGTTTCCAACATGCCTTCATAAATGTTTGATAATTTTGGCAAGGCTTTGAAGACCAAACCAAAAATAGTGAACATTTATGTGGAATATTTTGGGCACTGAATTTAAATCATTATTGTATTTGAATCTAGAATTATATTCATAATATATGGGATATATTTTCAGATAACTTTGAAATGTTTTATGTGCTGTTGGAAAAGTCCATCTAGCCAAATAAAATTATTCAGAGGAGTTTTTGGCATTGTTTGAATTTGTTTAAAATTCAAAACAGTGGCAAAACGAAATTAAATAAAACAAAACAGAAGAAAAAAAAATAAAAGAGAGAGAGAGAAGGACTTACCTGGCCTCACCCGTGCAGCCCACCAGAACCGGCCCAGCCGGCCCAGCCCACCGCCGCCCCCCTCCCCTGTCGTCTTCCTCCTTGCCAGGAGGACGGACACCGCGACACCGCCGCGCGCGCCACCTCCACCCTACTCGGCCACCTCCTGCTTCCTCCCTGGCCTCCCCAGCGACGCCCCGGACGACGCCACGCGCCTCCCCGACCCCCTCTCACTTCTCCCTCGCTCTCTGGATCTCCCTCCCCTCTCTGCTCCCTTCCCGAGCGGAGCCCCTCGCCGCCGACGCCGTTCACCGGGGCCACAGCCACCCCCTCGCTCCCACTATGCGTCCCTGAGCTCCGCCCTGACCCCGTGGAGCTACACACGCGACGCACGCGACCAGAGGAGGCCGCAGTCGACCGGAGCGCCGTCGTCTTCATCTCCGGTGCCCGGAGATCGCCGTCGTCAATTCGCCGTTGCAGAGGCTTCCCCGAGCCCACCGAGCTTCTCTCCCGAACCCTCGTGAGCCCCTGTCCATTTCCCCTCTCTCCCCGTGCCCGTCCGTGCCTTCTAACCGCCCCGACTGTCGGAGCCGACCGCTCCTCGCCGCCGGCGATGACGCAGACGGGGCTAGAGCCACCGTAGCTAACCCCCGAGCACGGCAACGTGCTCAGCACCCTTCCAGGAGCCGAGCGCGCCCACCCGTGCGACCTGCCGTGCCCTCTAGCGCCAACCCCGACCTCGCCGTGCTCCGGTCGCCGCCGCGGGCCCCGTTCCGGTGAGCTCGGGCCACCTCAGCCCCTCCTGTTTGCATAAATGGATGCGGGCGACTCCCAGCTACGCGTAGAGCCCCTCAGTCGCCGATTTGGTCGTCGAAGGAGCGTTTCCGACGCCCTCCGCCGTTGCTGGCGTCGCCGGCGACAAGCCGCGGGTCAACTCCGGCGGGTTTGACCCGGGGTTTGACCCCCTGACGTGTGGGCCCAGGCGCCTACTTAGTTAGTGCTAGGTTAGTTCGTGTTAATTAACCTAGTTAGTTAGGTGAGCCACTGACATGCGGGCCCCGCCCGGCTAACTAAGTTAGTTAGGGCTAACTAACTTGGTTAGTTGACTGGGTCACTGACCAGTGGACCCCACTGGTCAGGTTTGACCTGGTCGACGCCTTTGACTTGCTGACGTCATGCCGACGTCATGATGACGCAATAATTCCTTTCTGGAATTTAAATAATCTTAAATGATTTAATAATTCCAGAAAATAGCTAAAACTTCAATAAATCATAGAAAATTAATCGTAACTCCAAATTAAATAATTTATATATGAAAAATTATCAGAAAAATTCAAGGAATCCATCTGTACCATTTTCATGCATGTTAGAATAACTTATAGGTGCTGTTTAGCACAAATCATATAAAGGGCATTTAAATAATCACATATGGAGTTTGAATTTGAATTTTATATTCAAACCAACTTCATTTAATCTGTTGCTAGTTGCATTAGCTCAAAACACATTCATATTGCCATGTCATGAGCATGCATCATATTGTGCATTGCATTGATTGTGTTCCTTTCTGTGTTGCCGGTATTTGTCCCCTCTCGATAGACGTGATACCGATGATGTGATCGTTGACACTGATGAAGACTCAATGTTATCTTCAGAAGTGCCAGGCAAGCAAAACCCCCTTGTTCATTCCGATACAATCCTACTCTCTCGCTCCTGCTCTCTTTTACTGCATTAGGACAACAACGATTCATCTGTTACTTGCTGCGGTAGCTGAACCCCTTTATCCTTTGCATGACCTGTCATTCCACAGTAAATAGATGAAACCCACTAGTATGAATAGGAATTGTTTGAGCCCTGTTGTGCCTACTCATTCTTGCTTGTTTGTCATGCCTGCTACTGCTTAGAGTTGAGTCAGGTCTGATTCATCGGGGATGAATCAGAGGCGTGTGAACATGTCCTACTGTGGGTGAGCTAAGAGTGTGAACACGATTTGGTAAAGGTAGCGGTGAGAGGCCATGTAGGAGTACATGGTGGGTTGTCTCATTGCAGCCGTCCTCAGGAACTGAGTTCTGTGTTTGTGATCCATGATTCAGCTACTACCATACATTGGGCCCTGAAATATGACCCCGCTCGACTTCTTATTCACCCTTGTCCTCTGTCCAGGAGTTGCAAGTAGTTTCTGGTGTTTGTAGTATGCTGGAGGCCGTGGACAGCGCTGACCGTAGGGGTGGGCTGTGATGCGGTAGGCACGTGGCCGGGTAAACCGGGCGCCCGTTTGGTGTCACGGAACCCTGTTCACATCGTTTGGGGCTGTGAGCGAAACTCCGGCCGGATCTCCTCATGGATGGAACCCGAATAGGCGATAAACCTGGACTAGAGACTTGAGTGTTTAGGTAGGTCGTGGTCTACACCCACGTCGGCTTTCGCTTGAAGTCTGCCGAGCACATGTCGTGTGCAGACGCTAAGTGGTGGAAACATGTATGAAGAAGTACACCCCTGCAGGGTTAACATCATCTATTCGAATAGCCGTGTCCGCGGTAAAGGACTTCTGGGTTGCTTATATCAGTTCATAGACAAGTGAAAGTGGATACTTTAAAATGCGCAAGATAAGCGTGAGTGCTATGGATGGCGTTCTCGTAGGGAGACGGGAGCGGATCCATAGTGGGGTATTGATATGGTGAATATGTGGACTCGTGTGTGCCACCTCAAAAGAGTTACTTGCAGTCGTAGTTCAGGATAGCCACCGAGTCAAAGCTGGCTTGCTGCAGTTAAACCCCACCATCCCCTTTGTTGATAATGATGCATATGTAGTTAGTTCTGATGTAAGTCTTGCTGGGTACATTTGTACTCACGTTTGCCTATTTTATGTTTTTGCAGAGAGACTTCAGTCTCACTAGTAGTTCCACGTGGACTTCGACGTTTAGCTTGTTACCTCAGCTACGATCTTGTGCCCTCGGCAGTATCTGGTAGATAGTCAGGCTTCTCAGCCTTTTTCATTTATAGTTGTCTGTACTCAGACATGTTAAGCTTCCGCATGTGCTTTGACTTGTATGCTCTGATTGTTGGGTCATGAGACCCATGATTGTAATATCTCGCTCCTCGGAGCCTATTTGAATAAATTACTTGAGTCGTAGAGTCATGTTGTGATGCCATGTTGTATTTGCACATATCGAGCATATTGTGTGTATGCTATTGAAATGCTTGGTATGTGTGGGATCTGACCATCTAGTTGTTTATCTTTAGTAGCCTCTCTTACCGGGAAATGTCTCCTAGTGTTTCCACCGAGCCATGGTAGCTCGCTACTGCTCCGGAACACTTAGGCTGGCCGGCATGTGTCCTTCTTCGTTCCTGTGTCTGTCCCTTCGGGGAAATGTCACGCGATGAATACCGGAGTCCTGTTAGCCCGCTACAGCCCGGTTCACCGGAGTCCTGCTAGCCCAGTGCTACAGCCTGGATTCACTCGCTGATGACCGACACGTTCGATGCTGGGTCATGGATGCCTGTCCCTGTAAGTCTGTGCCACTTTGGGTTTACGACTAGCCATGTCAGCCCGGGGTCCTTATCATATGGATGCTAGCGACACCGTCATATACGTGTGCCAAAAGGCGCAAACGGTCCCGGGCCAAGGTAAGGCGACACCTGTGGGAATACCGTGCGTGAGGCCACAAAGTGATATGAGGTGTTACATGCTAGATCGATGTGACATTGAGTCGGGGTCCTGACAGATTCCTTTGAAGGTCGTGCTGCTTTGCTAAATGCGGCTCTTGTCTATTTCCAATTTGTTAAGAGTTTCCTCGTATACGCGGTTAAATCCGCTGCCACCGTCCATGAGCACTTTAGTAAGCCGGAAGCCATCCACAATTGGACTAAGGACCAAAGCGGCTGGTGCTCGAACTGTTCGGAATTGAGGTTTGCGACTGGCATTGAAGGTTATGGTCGTGTCGTTCCATGGATTTATTTCTGCAACATGGCAGACATCAGCGAGACTGCGGAGTGCTCTCTTACGCCTATTATTTGAGGCGAAAGTCTCTAAGACTGTCAGTACTGTAATGTTATTTTCTGTGGGATGGTGCACTGCGGTGTTGTTGATGAGGAGATCCTCACCGCTCTTGGCCACCTGCCGGCGTATCCAACATGCTCTGAGGCTGTGTGTTGGTATGGTATCCGGTGTAGTGTGAATTTTGCATGGCCCATTGAGCCATCCCTCCAATATGGTTCCACGCCCTGTAGTGGGCTTTGGTTTCTTTGTAATTGGATCGAGTGACTTGCGAGAGTGCACCCTTTTAATTTGGATGAGGGTTTTAGTGAGAGCCGGAGGATCCCAGAATTTTGTTTGGGTTTTCCAGGCGCTTTCCATCGCATAGTACTTCTGTACTATGGTCGCCAAGTTAGCGAAGTGTGCTATGTCACGACGACTTATGGCGTTGAAAATTCCCTTGTCCATACAATTTTTGCAAAAGAATGAGATTGCTTCTTCCTCATGACAGTCCTTAACCTTGCTCATTACAAGGAGGAATCTGGCCTAGAAGTGATGTACTGTATCTTAGGGCTCTTGTCTAATGTGGGAGAGATCACTTATATCTAGGTGGGTGGGTAGATTTAAGTCCGAATCCTGACCTGATCTGAGACCCAGGGGCAAGGGAGCTTCTGAGCTTGGCAGCTCGGGCTCCGGGATGTTGCGCAATTTTTCTGGCCTGCCGTCCGACTCTAGATTCGGAGCTTGGGCCATGTCCTCCCGCAGACGGGTATCCATCTCGGAGAGCTCGGAAATCCGGACATAGTTCATCCTCAAAATAGAGGAAGAATCGCTGCATTGCTCCTCCACCACCGCTATCTGATGGGTGACTGGCGGAGAGTTAATCTCCCTTTGGTCGGGTTTGAGCCCGATTCGATCATAGTCCGTAGCGACTCCCAGGAAGGCGATGTGATACAAGAGCTCATCCACGGAGGAGAGCTCCATTAGATCCATCTGCTCAGTGAATTCTGAGTTAACGTGGAGACTATTTTTGATGACCCGAGAAGTCATCGCCGGCGCGACGGCCAAACGGGTGGTCATGACGAAGCCGCCTAGTAGGAGAGTTTGGCCTATAGCCAGGGCTCCCCCAGAGGTGATGTTGTCCTTGACAACAAGGCGAGCCATCAAGCCTTACCGTGACGGCACAATGAAAATCTCAATGAAAGCACCAATGTCGGTGTCAAAACTAGCGGATCTCGGGTAGGGGGTCCCAAACTGTGCGTCTAAGGCTAATGGTAACAGGAGGTGGGGGACACGATGTATACCCAGGTTCGGGCCCTCTCGATGGAGGTAATACCGTACTTCCTGCTTGATTGATCTTGATGATATGAGTATTACAAGAGTTGACCTACCACGAGATCGTAGAGGCTAAACCCTAGAAGCTAGCCTATGATTATGATTTTTGTTGTCCTACGGACTAAACCCTCTGGTTTATATAGACACCGGAGGGGGATAGGGTTACACGGAGTCGGTTACATAGAAGGAGATCTACATATCCGAATTGCCAAGCTTGCCTTCCACACAAAGGAGAGTCCCATCCGGACATGGGACGAAGTCTTCAATCTTGTATCTTCATAATCCAACAGCCCGGCCAAAGTATATAGTCCGGCTGTCCGAGGACCACCTAATCCAGGACTCCCTCAAGCGCCGCATTGACCTCGTGCGCAAAACTGCTTGAAGACACGGTGAGAAGCTGGGGCTTGTGAGCCGCCCAAGATGCAGGCGATGGCCCGTGGCTCCTGGAGGCCCCCAGCCCCATCGTCCTGATGGTGATCTTCGTTCCTTCTTGGTGGTGGAGGCAGAGGAGGCAAAGCTGCATTGCCCTGAGGGCGGTCCTTACGAGGCTGCTCCCTCCAGTTGCCCTCGCGAGGCTGGTCCTGCCAGCGGACCTCACGAGGTTGGTCGCGCCACTCCTGACGGCGGTCGCGTCCATCCCAGCGTCCTCCACCTCGGCCACCTCCGCTATTGTAGCCCCGATCGTTGTGCTCGGGTCATCGATCATGGCGCCCATCACGGAGAACCCTGAGCTCCTGGTAGTCACTGGTGTTGTGGCTGTAGATGTTGTTGAAGGAGCAGAACGACCGCTTGCCCTTGGACAACTCGGGGTGATTTCAGCCGCGCTTGGTCTCTAGTCCTGCCGCAAGCACAGCTGGCCTCTTGCGTTTCGTGTCTGTGACATTGGTCTTCTTGTCTTCTGGATCAGTGTCGGGGAGCTCGAGGAGGGAGAGGCCTCCCTCCTCAGCCCTCGCACACTTGTTCTCCATGTTGAACATCTCTAGAGCGGTGTAGAGGTCCTCGTGGATGGCGAGCTCCTCCTACATCTTGACATCATGGACGCCATCGGTGAACACGGAGATGATGGCCTCGTTAGACACCATGGGAATCTTGAGGCAGACGTTGTTGAAGCGCTGGATGTACTTATGCAGTTGCTGCTTGACGTGACACAAGTGGCCCGCGGCCGGTGGACAATCACTAGTGCCCTAGAAGTTGGCGATGAAGCGGCCGCGCATCTCCTCCCAGGAAGAAACCGACCCCTCGGTCAGGTTCAGGAGCCAAGAACGCGCGTCGTCCTTGAGGGCTATCAGGAACCAGTTAGCCATGATCTTCTCGTCGCCGTTGGCCACCTCGATGCTCAGCTCGTAGAGCTCTAGGAACTCGGATGGGTTCCGCGGTGCCGTCGTAGCATGGAGGCAGGTCAGGCTTGAACTTGCTCAGCCAAACGACATTGCGGAGCTCTACAGTGAACGCACGGCATTCTGCCGTGGCCATCGGAGGTCATCGAGGGGGTGGAATGTGGTCCTGGTGCACGCGCACCGCCACCTCGTGTGGCGGCTCGCGGGTCTGGTGCTGGGGTGCTGGAAGCACGCACGCTTCTCCTTGGGGACGTTGAACCACCTGGCAACTCACGTCGTCCCGAGCCGATGCTAGGCACTGCAGGTCACGTCGTGGATGCATGTGCCTTGGCTCGATGATGGCGCCCCGGGCCAGAGGTGGAGGAGGAGCCCCATGCGCGATGTCACCCGCTGCAGGTTGTTGCTGAGGCAGTGAGCGAGCCGGCCCGTCAGAGCCCCCATGCGCGACACTGATGAGCTCGGCGATGCGCTCGAGCCACTCCTCTTAGAGATCACCCATGCGATGGTAGCGAAGAAGCTCCCGTGTAGTGAGCAGAGAGGCCTGCGCGTCCACCTGACTGCAGCGCGTGTGGGAGGACGAAGCTGCTGGGGCCAGCGATAGAGTAGCGGTGCGTCCATCACGGCGCACCGACGGGTGCAGCGATGAAGCTTGCTGCTCGTGGCCGTCAGGACCGTGGTGGTGTTGGCCACCGAAGAAGGAGAGCGGCGGGCGCAACCATCACCCGCCGGAGCCGTCTGGGCGACGCGGGCGGCGATCGCAGTCCGACGATCGGTGCGAGCCGTGCGCGCGTCGGCCATGGAGATGTCGGAGGGGAGACAGATCGAACGACAGAAGAGAGGATTCTGCGCACCCCTACCTAGCGCGCCAAATGTCAGATTTCGGGATCCGGCAACCCGTGAGAGGTTCAAACTCTAGGGTGCGTGCAAAGATCTCAACCTGCCCAGTCTGCCTACTCGCGATCCTCCCTAGCCTAGTGTGTAGAGCTCACAGAGACACAAAGACACAGAGATTTATGCTGGTTCAGGCCACCGTTGTGGTGTAATACTCTAATCCAGTGTGGTGTGCTAGATTGCCTCGAGGGGCTATGGATGAAATAGTACAAGGATGAACAAGCCTTAGGAGGTGAGGTCTTATTGATCTAGTGTGATGCTCGGGATGGAACCCATCTGTCCCCTATGGTCGTGATTAAGTCCTATATATAGTGGCCTTGGTCCTCTTCCCAAATATGAGCGGGAAGAGTTTCCACAATGGTGGGATTTGAAAGGGGACAAGTAGTACAGTCTATCCAAACAAAAGTAGTCTTCGCCTGCGAAAAGCCTCTCGTCATGACGCTGAGCCTCATGAGGTAGCTGCATAGAACTCTCCGACTCTCAGGAGCCCTCCTGAGGAGGCCAACTCCTTCAGGGGTCTTGGTGTCATCCGCCTCGCGAGGCTTGGCCCCTTGCGATGGTCTTGCTGTGTTGGTGTTGAAGCTGGGCCGTACCAGGCCATCGGTGGAGCCACATGGTGGGTCGCAGGCAAGCAGGACTAGATACCCCCAAGTCCAGGACGCCTATAGAGGTAACCGGCATAGCATTCCGAAAGTTGCTGCGACTCATCACCCTCTTCTATAGTGTTCTGTGGCAGAATCAAATTGTGCTATTCTGGGAACACCCTAAGCAAAGAAACCTTCTACATGTTGTCATTTAAATTCCTGTTGTGCATGACATTTCTTGTAAAGTCTATACCTTTTGCAACCTCCAACAAGTCACCACTAGTACTCACTCTAGCTAGGAGAGGGCAAGGAATTTATTCCTCCAACGAATGTGGTGACCCACCATGACCATGAATGACATTAATGACTGAGGGGATTCTCATGATCTTTATGGGAGCAAGGGCCGGCGGCATATCCACCATTTATAGCAAATTCGTCGACCCTTTTGACTCAATATGCTTCTGAACCTCTCCTAGAAAATTAGGTAAGACTTCCTTTAACCTTTCATTGACTAACTTACCTATTTTATCTCTATCCCTCCTTTCTTTTTCTGACCTACTCATCCTTTTCTCGGGGGATAGTAAGCATCCCAGAAAGTACTGTCAGCGTTGAGCTTACGACCTCGTGTGGGCTCTATCTTCCTGTCGAGGGCGTACATAATTGGGTCGGATGACCACCTTGGGGCATCCGGCAACTATTTATAGCTTGGTGTGTTTTGGGTAAAATTTGGCTACATGAACAAACTAATAACGTTTAGAAACTGTTCCTAAACATATATATGATGGAAAGTGTGGTTGTATAGGCTAATTACGTACCGCTCTTTCGGCCGTCATTGCCACCGCTGGGTCTCCGAAGTAGTAGAGTCCGGTTTCTTTATGATGCACCCCTAGGAATCAGAAATATTTATTGGCACACGGATCCAGGATATTAATGAAAGGTGTTGCTTGACCTTGTGAAGAAAACATTACATCATGCTTATCCTAGATTGCTTCTTTCTTTCCTAACCATGGGTGCCTAGATTGTGGTTCCCTACCATTTGGCTTCGCAGCTGTGCAAACTTCTCTTTGTCCTATTTGTATGCATCTAAGGCTGGGTAATCAAGGAACAACTTATATTCCTCATCGGTGTCGGATTCAGAACTCCACAGACCCATGAAAAAGTTCGAACTCTGGGGCGTGTGCGAAGAACTCAACCCCTTCAGCCAACCAGTTCATCGCCCCCACGACCCAGCTCGATGAACAAGGAAGAAGATGGACACGACAGTTTACCCAGGTTCGGGCCACCTATGGTTTAAGACCCTACTCCTGCTTTGTGTTAGATTTGCCTCATGAGGGGCTGAGGATGAACTAGTACAAGGGAAGAACAACCTCGTGAGGTCTGCTCTGGTGTGGGTGTGAGCTGATGAGGTTTCAATGGATCGGATAAGTCCATGGTGGTGGCTAACCTATATTTATAGTGGCCTCGGTCCTCTTCCCCCAAAACGAAGGCGGGAAGGGATCCCACAGTCGCCAATTTGAACAAGGACAAGTAGTACATCTTATCCTGGTGAAAGGTGGTCTTTGCCTGCAAAGCTTCTGGTTGTGCCACTGTGGTGGACTCAGTGATGACATCGCCCTACCGTCCTGGCGGTCTTGGTCTTCTTGCATGAGAATGGGAACCCTTCGCTGATTCGGCAGGACCCTGCACCTGCGCTTGCCTCCTTAGCATGATAGAGGAAACCTGCTCCACTGCACCCGCTAGCGCCCGCCTGGCTTGGGTCATCATGGCTTGCGTCACCCAAACCTCATGAGGTCGGGCACTTGCATAGGAATCTTCGCTCCTCAGGAGCATCCAAGGGGAGGCTGCTCCCTCTAGAGGTCTTGGTGTTGTCCACCTCGCGAGGCTTGGCCCCTCATGAGGGTCTTGGCTTGTTGGTGTCGTAGATGGGCCATACCAGGCCGTCAAAGGGGCCACACCATGGGCCGAAGGTAGGCCAGTCTGGGTACCCCCGTTCCTGGAATGCCGACAGTAGCCCTGGGTGTAAGTGTCAAAACCGGCAGATCTCGGGTAGGGGGTCCCGAATTGTGCGTATAAGGCTAATGGTAAAAGGAGGCGGGGGACACAATGTTTACCCGGGTTCGGGCCCTCTCTATGGAGGTAATACCCTACTTCCTGCTTGATTGATCTTGATGATATGAGTATTACAAGAGTTGATCTACCACGAGATCGTAGAGGCTAAACCCTAGAAGCTAGCCTATGGTTATGATTGTTGTTGTCCTACGGACTAAACCCTCCGGTTTATATAGACACCGGAGGGGGGCTAGGTTTACACAGAGTCGGTTACAAAGAAGAAATCTACATATCCGAGTTGCCAAGCTTGCCTTCCACGCAAAGGAGAGTCCCACCCGGACACGGGACGAAGTCTTCAATCTTGTATCTTCACAGTCCAACAGTCCAGCATAAGCATATAGTCCGACTGTCCGAGGACCCCCTAATCTAGGACAACCCAACTATTGACCAAAGACATGATTCAGAGCTGATGCATATAATTCTATAAGTTCGGGGTGCCGCACTATCGAAAGTGTACGGACTGTCCATGTCGTGTTATGGGGTACACTGAAGCCCCTGGTGAACTGAACGTACCAAAATATACGGGTGCAATTCGTAATAAATAAACAGTCAAGGAAAAAGAAAAAGAAATGTAATAATAAGCTGACGCTGTACATTATTTCCCATTGCTAATTTAAATGATACGTCAAGGCGTATGTATACTAGTAGTGCGATAAGCAAAATAGGACTATTTGACATGTCCTAAGCAAGGGCGAGTTGCGTGTGGGTATGGAAAAACAGGTATTGCGATCGTTATCAGAGACCACCTGTGGATTCCCTCGTACGTCAAAGCTTCTTTCCTCCTTGGTGTTTCCGTCCCGTGATGGGTCCGATAATCAGGTTATCGGAAGAGCCTCAAGAAGATAGGGACCTGAAAGAAGGAAAAGGGTGAAGGAGTACGGGTCCTACGGCGGTTGAGCCGCATTGTGGACCACATTGTAGCTGTGCCTCCGCCTATGCCCATGGTATTTTAAGTGCGGTGTTATGTATGCGCGGCATAAATTTCACCGCTTGACTAGGACTAGGACGGAGGCCGAATTTCTAGGCGAGCTCTGGACGTGCCGGACGATCCTATTGCAGAGTACTTCGGACTCGTTTGACGGTGTCCGAGGGCTTTATTGCCAGATTGGAGGTCTGCCTAAGGAGGCTGCTCTGTACTTCTGTTGCGAGGGCCGTATTGTGCTCCTCCATACGGAGGGAGCGCTCTGTGTTTCCATTGACTGTTATAACCCCGCGAGGTCCTGGCATCTTGAGCTTGAGGCAGGCATAATGCGGCACCGCATTTCATCTAGCGAATGCTGTTCGTCCGAGCAGTGCATGATAGCCACTGCGGAAGGGGATGATATCGAAGATTAACTCCTCGCTTCGAAAGTTGTTCAGAGATCCGAAGACTACTTCCAGTGTGATTGAGCCTGTGCAACAGGCCTCTACACCTGGTATGACACCTTTGAAGGTGGTTTTGGTGGGTTTGATCCTTGAGGGATCGATACCCATTTTTCGCACTATATCCTGATAGAGCTGGTTCATGTTGCTGCCGCCGTCCATGAGGACTCGTGTGAGGTGGAATCTGTCAATGATAGGGTCAAGGAATAGTGCGGCTGAGCTGCCATGGCGGATACTGGTAGGGTGGTCCCTGCGATCAAAAGTGATCGAACAGGAAGACCATGGGTTGAATTTTTGGGCGACTGGCTCCATCGCCTAGACGTCCCTTAGTGCACGCTTCCGCTCCCGCTTGGGGATATGGGTGGCGTATATCATATTTACCGTTTTTACTTGGGGAGGAAATTTCTTCTGTCCTCCTGTGTTCGGCGGACGGGGCTCCTCGTCGTCATCACTACGCGGCCCCTTTTCCTTGTTTCGGCATTCAACTTGCCGGCTTGTTTAAACACCCAACATTCTCTGTTGGTGTGGTTGGCTGGTTTACTGGGGGTGCCGTGAATTTGACATGAGCGATTGAGTATGCGGTCCAGACTGGACGGGCCCGGATTGTTTCTTTTGAATTACGTTTTCCGCTGATTAGACTTAGAGCCGCTGAATCCGGCATTGATGACCGTGTCTTCGGCGTTATCGCCATTATTGCGACGCTTGTGTCTGTTGCGTCGGGGCTTGTCGTTGCCATCTCTAGCGTCTAAGATGTCAGGATTTCTTGATGTGCTATTGCTACGAGCCAAGCAGCTATCCTCGCCCGCACAGAAGTGGGTCATGAGTGTCGTGAGGGCTACCATGGACTTCGGCTTCTCTTGGCCGAGGTGTCGGACGAGCCACTTGTCATGGATGTTATGCTTAAAGGCCGCTAGGGCTTCGGCATCCGGACAGTCGACAATTTGGTTCTTTTTAGTTAGGAACCGAGTCTAGAATTTCCTGGCTGACTCTTCGGGCTGTTTGGTTATGTGACTTAAATCATCAGTGTTTGGTTGTCACACATAAGTGCCCTGGAAGTTATCCAGGAATGCATCTTCCAGGTTCTCCCAACTTCCAATGGAGTTTGCCGGCAGACTATTCAACCAATGCCGAGCCGGTCCCTTGAGTTTTAGTGGGAGGTACTTGATGGCATGTAGATCATCGCTGCAGGCCATGTGAATGTGGAGAAGGAAATCTTCGATCCATACCACGGGGTTTGTTGTCCCATCATACGGTTCGATGTTCACTGTCTTGAACCCTTCTGGGAATTCATGCTCCATTACTTCGTCAATGAAGCATAGGGGTTGTGCGGCGCCTCTATGCTGAGCTACAACATGACGCAGTTCAAATGAGTCTGGTCTGTTTTATTTGGCTCGACCGGATTTGTATTTAGTATTTCTGGTGTGGCGGTCATCGTCGCGTGTTGGGGCGTGCCCCCGTGATCCGTAGATCAATCTTGACTGTCCTGCTTTATTTTCTAATTCATCTCGCAGGTCCTGCGTGTAGCCCCGGGCCTTCGTGTTTTTATTTGTTTGGCGACGGGGTGCGGGTTGGTGTTAGGGCTGACATGCCGCTTTGTCTCGGCCACGAGGTGGTCGGTCAGCCGCATCCTGCGCTGGTAGTGTAGGCTCTAGTGCCTCATCCTCGAATTGAGGTAACAAACTGTGCCTCGGGTAGCTTTTGGTTGGGCGCTCGAGTCCGTATTCCTCGGCTGCCAGGACCTCGGTCCATCTGTGAGTACGAAGATCTTGATCAGCTTGAAGCTGTTGTTGTTTCTTCTTCGGGCTTTTTGAAGTGGCTATAAGCCGGCGCTTGAAGCGCTCCTGCTCGACGGGATCCTCAGGCATGATAATTTTTTTTTCACCGAGGCTCACCTCGTCTTTGGAGAGGGGCATGTAGTTGTCGTCCTCCGAGTCTCCATTCATTACCTGTTCATCGGGGCTAGCTTGCCCATCCTCCCATCCAGCTTGCTTGAAGCTTGGCTGGGCAGGATTGTTTTAGTCTTCGGCATCGTCCGGAGTGCTATTGTCTCTGGTGCCGGTATCGTTGTTTTTGCTATGGCGGGATTTAGAGCGGCGCCGCTGACGTCGGCGCTTGGTTTACTTCTCAAGAGGATCATCCTCCGATGCATCCTTTTGATCCTCGCCATTATCTCCTTT
>NC_041391.1:348518523-348547929 GCF_002162155.2 Triticum dicoccoides
GATGTGGTGGCTGTCCAGCGCCCTATGGGCGGTGGTTCATGCTCTTCTCCGTCATTGTCGTCCATACTGTCGATGTCTTGGGAGTCGAAATCAAGCGTATCGGTTAAGTCGTCGATAGTAGCTATCAAGTGGGTGGTGGGTGGGTAACGAATTCGTTCGTTGTCCGCTTCCCACTCAAGCCGAACATAGTTCGGCCAAGAGTCTCCTGACAGGGAGAGAGATTTTAATGAGTTTAGCACATCGCCCAAGGGCGAGTGCTGAAAGATATCTGCGGACCTAAAATCCATGATCGGTGCCCAGTCAGATCCGATGGGCACGGATGCACGTGGTTCGGAACCTATGGCCGGAGACGAGTCCGAGGGTCCGGTGATACAGGTCTCCTTGGAAGTGAGACCTATGTTGGCTCTATCGCCGCTGAGTGTGCGGCCTTCGTGGCGGGTTCCGTCCACTCGTCCTCGGATGGCATGATCTGCTATGGATTTAAAGCTAGGGCAGTTGCAGGTGCGAACTCCTGAACACCGTCCGACGGCCGATCTAGGTCATGCTCGTCGCGACTGTAGGGTGTACCTGTCATGGTTTTGAATCTGTCGAAGATCAAGTCTCCGCGGATGTCGGCAATGTAGTTCAAGCTTCCAAACCTGACCTGATGGCCAGGGGCGTAGCTATCGATATGCTCCAGATGGCCAAGCGAGTTGGCCGGCAGTGCGAAGCCACCGAATATGAAGATCTGTCCGGGGAGGAAAACCTTACCCTGGATCGCATTGTTGTAGACGATTGCAGGAGCCATCAAGCCTTATGGTGACTACATAGTGGAACTCTCAATGAAAGCACCAATGTCGGTGTCAATACTGGCGGATCTCCGGTAGGGGGTCCCAAAACTGTGCGTCTAAGGATAATGGTAACAGGAGGCGGGGGACACAATGTTTACCCAGGTTCGGGCCCTCTCTATGGATGTAATACCCTACTTCCTGCTTGATTGATCTTGATGATATGAGTATTACAAGAGTTGATCTACCACGAGATCATAGAGGCTAAACCCTAGAAGCTAGCCTATGGTTATGTTTGTTGTTGTCCTACGGACTAAACCCTTCTGTTTATATAGACACCAGAGGGAGGCCAGGGTTACACAGAGTCGGTTACAAAGAAGGAAATCTACATATCCGAATTGCCATGCTTGCCTTTCATGCAAAGGAGAGTCCCACCCAGATACGGGACGAAGTCTTCAATCTTGTAGCTTCATAGTCCAACAGTCTGACATAAGCATATAGTCCGGCTGCCCGTGGACCCCCTAATCAAGGCCTCCCTCTCCAGGGCCCAAGGCATGCTCTGACTTGGCATCGAGGCAAAGCCAAGGAGCAAGGGTGAAGCGTCGCGGGCCCCAATCACCTGTGGACCAGGCTGACGCGTCACGCTTGATGGGACGTGGGCGTCTCCCCTTCCCCACGCCACCTTGGTAACCACTTAGGCTGCCAAAAGACCGGCACCCACTCCGCGCCATCATTGCCTTCTCTTCGCCTTGCTCCAGATCGCCTTTCCTCCTACCGAGGAGAGACACCTCGCCATCGCGCTCCCCTTGACAGCGAGCAATGACAACAAGTGGAACGAGACAATGTTGTTGGCTGGCTCCACCGAGCAAAGGACCTTGGCGGAGATGTTCTATCCCTTCTTCCTCCACGGCGTCTTTGTAGGGCTCGTCCCGCCATTCTCCCAGTTCTTCACCGCCGTCCTTTACCATTACCAGGTTCAGGCCCTGCATCCTCATCCTAACTCCATCCTTCTCTTGTCAATCTTCGCCTTTTACTATGAGGCGTTCATGGGCGTGATGCCCTCTGTCGCCCTCCTCCACCACTTTTTTTTATCTTTGGATGCATGACCCATCCCAGCGCTCTGGCTGCGTCTCCTTTGCCGCGGTCCACAGCGGCAACACGCTCATGACGGCTGGGAAGAAGGTGGAGAACTTTCAGCGCAAGTGGGTCTTCACGGACACAAGGGGCCTCCATGCATGGCTGGGGTTCCCGAACGAGCTGCTGGAGAAGCTTGATCGGTGGGGTCATGAGAAGCTCATGGACCCCCAGACGAGCAAGTCCAGAAGAAGATGACGACTGATATGGAGGTCGGCATGCCGACGGGGGCCATGCTCGTCAATGAGCTCCTGACTTAGCACTTGGCCCTGCTTTAGGCACACTTGAGCCTCACATGGGAGTTCAAGGGCGCAGAAGACAAGATCCGGTTGTGCTCGGTGAGCATGACAAGCGAGGAGCTGGACAAGGCCATGTAGACCCTGCTTAAGAGGGATCTAGGCAGCCTCCTGGCAGCCCACATCCTGCCCTACCTTCGCGCCGATGGGGTGGCCTTGGTCGCCACCATGCCCGTCTTCAACAAGCTGGGACTCGTGCCACCTGAGATCCCCAAGTCCGCGGTGCTAGTGTCTTCTGGCGACAAATGTGGATGACGTGGCGGAGACCTTTGCTCCATCGCACAGCGAGCTTCTCCATAGTCTCTCCGATGATGACGATGCCGTCGAGCCCCCGGTACTAGAGCCTCTGCGCTCCACCGGGTTGTGACGAGGTCTGGGGCCACTCCCCCGGCCCAGCGGAGGCCGGGCCGAACGACTCCGAAGAAGAGTTCTGCGGCACCCCCTCTCCGAGACAACATCTCGGAGTAAGTGTCTTACCTTGTTTTTGTTTGCTATCCTTGATGTCGTGCCTACAATACTCCCCTCCTGGCGACCAGGATGGAAACCGTGGTGAAGAAGAGGAAGGAGGGAGCCGGGATCCCGGAGGCACCATCGTTTATCACGGCCCCGGTCACCCTCGCGCAGACAGAGGAGATCACCTTGCAGTCCCCCATGACGGAGCGTGCCCTTCAAATCACGGTTATAGAGCCTCAGGAGGAGGCTACCTCCACGGGCCAGCAGGCTCCAGAGCCGCCCGTCCCTGTCGCACCCGCAGGCGGTTCGGAGGCCCTAGAGGCCCCAACTGCCCCTGCTGCTGCAGCAACGCCAGCCCATGCGCCAGTGCCGCCTCCTCCCCAGGCCCTTGTGTTGGCCGATTACGGCCCCCTTGTTGGGCCCGGGCCTCTAGAGTAAGCCTACACCATGCTGGATCAGCTTCGGACCGATCTCTAGGATGTCGACAGGTGCGTGGCGATGTGACACATGGGGCTGATCTCGGGGTGGCTCCAGGCCGGCGTGTCTGTTAGGACAGCCTAGAGCCAGGCCGAGGCTGCCACTGCGGGGAGAAGGAAGGAGGCCGACGAGGCCATGGTATCTTAGGACGTGGCGCTGGCTGATGTGGCGCCTGCCAGGGAGCATTGCAGCAAGGCAGAGGTAGAGCTGAAGGCTCTCCACAAGGGGCAGGCCGCCCGTAGCCGACAGCTCTGGTAGCAAGAGGAGGAGCTCAATGCCCACGAAGCGACACTTGCCGACCGCGATGCCAAGCTAGCCCAGGCAACAAAGGACCAAGCCATAGAGTGGGACCACCTGGGAAAGCTGAAGCTGGAGGTGGATAAGGCCCAGGCTTCCCATGCCCATCTTGTCTCTGAGATGACGGCCTGGCTGGAGGCCACGGAGAAAACCCTCGCTGCTGCTGAGAAGGTGGCGGACGTGGGACGCGAAGCGTTCGTCTCCTTCGATCTGAAGTCCCGCCAGGCGCTACGCTCCTTTTACGAACAATGGTACGAGGAGCCGCTAGCGACTTCGGAGGATGGCCTTGCTGGGCTTCTCCCCAAGCTCACTGAGGCGTTTAAGGCATCGCCGACGGAGTGGACTCCGTGGTGGAGCGGGAGTGACGTGCGCTTTTCACCGCGACCGCGACGTGCGTCTTTAGCCACCGCCATCTCCGGGACCCAGGCTGCGACTTTAGCACACTGATCGAGCTGGTGGGCCCTGAGTCTTGCAACGCCATTGCCAAAGACGTGAAGAAGCAGGTGGAGGCCCTACTGGGGAAGTTCCTTTGCGTCTCCGACCCTGCAGCTGCGGCGACCGGAGCCGATTGCGAAGATGGCGGTGGTGTCCTCGTTGACGGGCTCCCCAAGGCTGGTGGCAGTAGTAGTCAATGCGACGGCGGCGCTTCCTCCTAGTTTGACCTTGCAACATCCATCGTGCCTCACGGTGGCGTGAGAACTTCTGCTTAAATTTCTGGAACATTATGTTTTGTAATAACTAGCTGGGACTCCGCGATTTCCATTCCGTGCTTGATTTCCTCCTGCTTGCCTTAATGTTCTACATTGGTAGGGCCTTGCCGCGCGCATACCCCAGCCGCCGTTGGGGCGTCCGGATCACCAGGACGAGACCAAGGGGTGAGGGGCTATGTGGCCAGTGAGGCCCCTGAATCACGACACTCATGGGTCCCCATTGACGCACGAATAGCCCTGACGAAGGAAACGTGAGCAGCATCTGAGTTAATCCGGAGTCCCCATACCTTTCCTCGCCTGCTTTTGCCTGGGAGAGTCGCGAGAAAACCAGGTGCGAGAGATCTGGTGAGGTGGCGTGTGCCAGGCATGGCCTGAGCATAGCCCCCGTGCGCAGCCCCTTCGCGTGGCCCTCCTGGAGGGAAAGCGGTGCGGTGAGTCCAGATGGCGAGCCTAGTGGCTCTCCTAGGGTTACTGCAGCCACTAGGGTGCACTACAAAAAAAGACACATTAGTGACATTTTGGGTCGAACAATTTTCTTCTGTCAGGCTTATGACACTTCTATGACGATAATTGTGACAAAACCCGGTATCATCATAGATGTGGTGGGCTCCTACTTCTATGACAAAAACTCATGATAGAAAATGGGCTTTTCATCCTGGGCGGGCCAGAGACACAGCTGCATGACATTCTTTGGGCCGTCCATGACGGAAAAAACCGTGGTAGAAGGGATTATGTGTTTCTCTCGTACACGTACGTGCGTGGGTACAAGGCGTTGGGCTCTAACAGAACCTGAGTGAGGCGTTCGCCTACTGAACTCGAGCGATTGCACTGGCTACATGTTACTTAACCCGAGTGATCGATCGATCCGTGGCCGTTAACTGAACCCGATCGAGCGATTCCTTCACTACTGCTGCTAACTAAAGCCGATTAAACCTGCTGCCTCTTGATGAACAATGAGTGTTGTTGGGGGTTGGATGAACAATTCCCGGTGGGGGTTGGATGAACAGGACCCCGTGGTAGTAGAGGTCGTTGACGATGGATGAACAGGACCCCGATCGAGCCGGTTGGGGTGGATGAACATGACCCCGTGGAGGGCTTGTTGAACAGTAGCCGGTGGAGGCTAGATAAAGAGTAGCTCATGGAGGGGTGTTGAAGTAGCCGGTGGAGGCTGGATGAACAGGACCCTGCGGATGAATAGTAGTTGGTGGAGGCAGGAGGAAGACGCCATGGATGAACACTCGCGGGTGGAGGCTGGAGGAGGTCGACAGTGGATGAACAGTAGCCCGCGAGGCTGGATCGAGGAAGTAGACAGTGGATGAACAGTAGCCCCGTGGAGTGCCTTTTGTTGTATGCCACACCCCTCCCGATGAATAGGACCCCCTTCGACTGAAGAGGTCAAAGAGAAGTCTGTTTCCTCCGTTTTACGGTACGCCACACCTCTCCCAATCAACAGAACCCGTTTCGACCATAGGAGGTCAAAGAGAATTCGGTTTCCTTTGTTTTGCGATACGCCACATCCCTCCCGGTGAACAGGATCCCGTTTCGACCGTAGGCGGTTGAACAGAAGGCTGTTTCCTCCATTCTGCGGCACGCCAGGCCTCGTTTCGGCTATTCCATCGAAGTCGGTTCGCTCCCGATGAACATGATGCATTCCGTTGCCTCCCGATGAACACGATGCATTTTCTTCATTCCGACCCAGCCGGTTGGTTGCCGATGAACAGGACGCCATTGCTACCCTCCACTGCCTCTCCATGTACACGGGCCTTGGCCGTACATATGCGCGAGTACGCGTGCGGCACCTCGCCCGTTCGTACGTACGTGGCCGTTGCCGGTGTCAAATCCGGCAGATCTCGGGTAGGGTGTCCCGAACTATGCGTCTGAGGATCGAAGGTAACAAGGAGGCAGGGGACACGATATTTACCCAGGTTTGGGCCCTCTTAATGGAGGTAATGCCCTACTTCCTGCTTGATTCACTTTGATGAATATAGGGGTAACAAGAGTTGATCTACCTCGAGATTATAATGGCTAAACCCTAGATGTCTAGCCTGTATGATTGTGATTGGGCCTCTAAACTAAAACCCTCCAGTTTATTTATAGGCACCAGAGGGGACTAGGGGTGTACAAAGTCGGTTTACAGAGGAAGGAAACTATTCATCCGAACGCCAAGCTTGCCGTCCACACCAAGGAGAGTCCCATCCGAACACGAGAGGAGGCCTTCTGTTCTTGTATCTTCATGGCCCGTAAGTCCGGCCCATGTCACATAGGTCGGCTTCCCGAGGACCCCATAATCCAGGACTCCCTCAGTAGTCCCCGAACTTGCCTTCAATTACGACAATTTATCCAGCTTTATGTTTCGGCCTTCGCAAGGTAAGTTCATCACTATGGTTCATATAGTTCGGCTTTGGCAATAAATATTGTGCTCTCCAGATTCTACGCGTCGTCGCCTCGGCTTCCACATGGTAGATGAATATGAAGGGTCTAAGAATTTTTACAAATAACCCCTTGACCATGTAGATAAGGCGCTTATAAAGAGAGATTGAATCTTAGACTCCATTCCTCACGAGACAGAAATCCTTAGGGCTTTCCACAAGAAACCAGCCGAAGATGGCCAACGCTCCTTGCTTTTCCTCGCGTCCCCAAGCCAATCAAGAAGGCGACTAGGAGAGCTGCTCGGTGTCCCACACTCAATTGGCCACACTGCAGGTGCAGCGATACCTCCCTCCATCGGATCTGGTCCCCGTTTGAGCGGAATTAAGCACCTACAATGGCGAAGCCCTGGCGGAGAAATTCCCCAATCCCAATCCAGGGAAGCGGGTGTGCCTTGTTTCCTTTCTACTTAGGGGAGTGGGATTTCAAATCCACCCCTTCCTCAGAGGTCTTCTGGAGTACTACAGTCTCCAACTTCACAACCTCACGCCGGGCTCTATTTTACATATCGCGGGCTTTGTTGCCCTTTGCGAGCTGTTCCTAGGCTGTGAGGCCCATTTCGATTTATAAAGAAAATATTTCTGCCTCGTCCCCCGCTCCCAGAAGGGATCAATTTTCGAGGTGGGTGGTGTCGAAGAATGGCGTATAGGCGGAACAGGATACCTGCCCAGTACTCTGAAGAAGGCATCCAAAGATTGGCCCTCAGAGTGGTTCTATATTGACGACGTTGCCCTTCCGGACCCTGCCGGGCAAGATCTTCCCGAATTCTCCTCTACTCCTTTAAAGAAGCACGCCAGCTGGTGTCCCCGAAGCTATAAAGAAGAAGATAGCATAAAGGCACTCGAGAAGCCTAGGCCATGGTAAAAACACGGTATACCGAGCTTGATCCGAATCATATGGACCATTTTGGACCTCGGGGGCCAGATGGACAAGAAATTCCTCTTAGCTTAGTGTATGACCAAGTGAAAACGGCAGCTAAGTTTTCGCAACTGGATTGTAAACTAGAGAACCTACTAGAGGGTATAGAGGAAGAGGAAGTTTTTGAGTCCATCAACAAACTTTTCTCCAGCCGAATTGTAAAAACTATTGCCATGGTAGAGTTTTCGCTTCGACCCACAAAACCAGGGGTTTGGAGTGCTTCCGGATATTTTAAACCATTGGTAAACACCTAGGTATGCTCAGAAACTAGGCGGTCCGGTCATAGTTGCTTGAACAGACAAGTTGTATCCGAGGAGTTATGTTATATTACATTTGATCATAAGAAACATCTTCCAGAGAGAATAGTTCTGTTAGGGGTTCCTTTCCCTGGGCCAGTATGCGTTTTTGCACATACATAAAAGGTGATGGAGTGATCACAGTACACTTTATAATTTGGGGCCATATATTGCAACATGATCAGTTCTTCTCTTGTCCGCCGACCGATCATTCCCTTAAGAACGCTAGCTTTCGGCTTCACCCGTCTGAGGTAGACGTCCAGATAACCTGGCTGTAACAATCGCAGAGGTGCTCCCTTTATGCCCTAGCCGAACAAGCGGGAATGTAGGGCATAAGCACAGGAGCCAGGCAACCCAACTTGGCCAAAACTTAAGTCATAAAGGTGCATATAATGGCGAAGACAGGACACATATGAGTAGACAACACATATATACTATGAGCTTGACGCTCCAAAAATAATAATCAGAGGAAGGTTCTGTAAAAAGAAGCCCCCAGGTGAAGATGGGTGCGTACATTTGATGATGTATATCCCTTGAGTGTCTGGTTGATCCGAACACTGGTGAAAAACCAAGAGAGAAAAGAGGTGCGAGGGGAAAAAAAGGTTACAACTGTGGACTTAGGCATAGAATCTACGGAGCCGAGCAGCGTTCCATGGGTTTGGCTCTAAATGATTATCCGAAGCATTGCACAGGCGATAGGCTCCTCAAGTGAGAACTTCATCTATGGTGAAGTGACCCTCCCATTTGGGCTTGAGCTTGTCCTTTTCTTCTATGGTAGGCGCAGGACGAGTTCACTGACATTATAAGTCTTTGCCCATACTTTCCTGCTTTGATATCACTGGTCTTGTTGTTGGGAAAATGCAGAACGGGCTTTCACAATGTCGCGCTCATCCTCCAAGCCAACCAGATCAACCTGCCGATCAAGCTCGGCCTCCCTCTCTTCATACATGCGCGCTCGAGGTGAGTCATGAATAATGTCACAAGGCAGTACTGCCTCGGCGCCGTATACCATGAAAAAAGGTGTGTATCCTGTCGTGCGATTGGGCGTGGTCCACATCCCCTAGATTATGGAATCGAGTTCTTCAACCCAGCGCTTGTCTGATTCGCGCAGGGATCGTACTAATCTGGTTTTAATGCCGCTCATGATCAAGACGTTAGCCCGCTCAACCTGACCGTTTGGCTGAGGGTGATATACAGAGGCATAGTTGAGCTTGATGCCCAAATTAGCGCATGAAGTTTTTACCTCATCGGTCGTAAAGTTGGAACCATTGTCTGTAATGATACTATGCGGGACCCCATAATGGTGCCCCACACCAGATATGAAGTCTATAACTGGTCCGGCTTCGGCAGTTTTGACTGGTTTGGCTTCTATCCACTTAGTGAATTTGTCAACCATAACCAGTAAATATTTCTTCTTATGGCTTCCCCCTTTAAGGGGTCTGACCATGTCAAGCCCCCAGACCGCAAAAGGCCATGTAATGGGGAGTGTTCGCAAAGCAGTAGGCGGCATGTGGATTTGATTTGCAAAAAGCTGGCATCCAATACATCACTGTACGAGGTCCTGTGCGTCTGCTCGGGCCGTGGGCCAAAAGAAACCTGTACGGAAGGCCTTACTTATAGGGCCCGAGCGACGGCATGATGGCCACCAAGACCGGCGTGTATTTCGGACAAGAGTTGCCATCCTTCTTCTTCGGAGATACACCGTTATAAGACTCTAGTTGTACTTTTCTTGTACAGTTCCCCATTGAGGGAGTCCTGGATTAGGGAGTACTCGGACAGCCGGACTATGTACCTATGCCGGACTGTTGGACTATGAAGATACAAGATTGAAGACCTCGTCCCGTGTCCGGGTGGGACTCTCCTTTGCGTGGAAGGCAAGCTTGGCAATTTGGATATGTAGATTTCCTTCTTTGTAACTGACTCTGTGTAACCCTAGCCTCCTCCGATGTCTATATAAACCGGAGGGTTTAGTACGTAGGACAATGATGTAACGCCCCGGATACAACTTTCCATATTCGTAACTCCAACTCTTGCCTATTCCGGTGATGCGATATGATATTTCCTTCGTGGCCGGGTTTTTGTTTTCATTGTGCATTTTGTTCATGTCATGCATCTCATCTCATAGCATCATGCGCATTGCATCTGCATGTTTTCATAAAAACTCGTAGTTGTTCGCAGTTGCCCTTTCTCTCTTTGCCTCCGTTATCATTTTGTCAGGCCTTTGTCCTCGTTGACCTCTCTCAAACCCCTCGCGCACATCCAAAACCTCTCCCGAACCCGACCCGGGCAGTCGTCACCGTTGGGTCCGGGTCATCCCCCAACATCCCTAAATCATCATCGATTTCTCGTTGGACTCTCCTAAGCTATTTATTTTCGATCGTCCGAGTAAAAATCGGAGGGATCAAGTACCCCCTAAACCTAGCCTACTTACTATATAAATAGAGCAACGCTAAAATCTAGGGGAGCTGTCCCATCCTCCAAATCCCCTCACCCGCCGCCGCCACTCTCTTCATCGGGATCCAAGCCCGCAACCAGCCTCTCTCCCTCCCTCGTTTTCAGCATCAGGCCAACCACCTCCTCCCCTCGTTCCATCCAATCCCGCAGGCACCTCCTGGCTTCTCCTCTGCCTCGACCGGAGCAAGCCTTGGCGCCCGAGCACCCCCACCACCGGCGACAAGAATAAGACCGCTACCCCGTTCCCCTTCCTCTTCTTTTCCCTCTCTGGTTTCCTCTCCCTCTCCTCATCCCTCTGCTCGTTTCCTTTGGACAGGGGACCTCCATGGATGAAGGCCAAGGCTGCCAAGAGGATCCGGATGCCGCCGGCTTGCCTCTAATCCGTCTCCCCTCGCCAAATCTGCTCCGTTCCCGGCGCCCTCCGCCTCGCTTGCCGCGGGAGCTCCAAGCAGATGCCTTCCAGGAGCCTCCCGTCCGCGTGGGACCTCCAACCCATGCCTCCGGCGGCCTCCTCCTCGTCGTCGCCTAGGTGAGCAGCAGCCCACCAGCGGCCACCTCTAGCAGGCCCGTGCCGTGCCTCCTTCCCTTCCCTCTCCCTCTCTCTCTGCCTGACGCTCCTGACCGATCGCTGCCGCCATCTTCAGCAGGTGTTCTCCCCGATCCCGATGCCCCATCTTCGACCGAAGCCAGGGACGCCCAGCGTTGCTCGCCGCCGTTCGTCAAGCCTCTGCGCCACCGCGCCAAGTCCCCTGCGTCGAGCCGCCGCATCGCCGATGCGATCCCGCCGTGCTGCGCCCCTGCTTCATCTCGCTGATGGTGGAGCAGCGATCTAGCGCCCCGTCCTCTGCTTCGCCAGCTCGAACCTCACCTTGCCTGCGCCTCCCCGTCGGTTCCCTCCTTGCCGCCCCATGCGCTCCGGTGAGCTCTGCCGCCGCTTCCCTCTCCCTTCGCCTCGCGGTCTTTCTCCTTCTCTCACCTCTCTGTCGCTCGTGTTTCGCTGTTCGAGCAGGACCACCCCCACCGCCATGGATGGCTGTTCCCCGCGCCCGACCTCCATCGGCCGCCGCCGTTGCCCGGAACCGAGGTCGGACGACTCGATCCGCCCGTTCCGTCCGGTTCCCGTCGACCCCGTTGCTAGGGCCCCCTGCCGTCTTCTTCTCCATTGCCATGCTTCTGCTGCTACTTCTGTTTCTTCAGAAACGAGAGCACCAGCGGCTCGCCCGGTTCAGTCCCGAGCGTTGACCGCGCCTCCGGTGACCTCCAAGGCCCAGCGCGCCCCTCCTGCAGCCTCGCCTCCAATCAGGCCGAGGCCCATGGTGAGGCCACCCCCAGCGCCCCTCCTTTGGTTTTTTTTCTATTGTCGGGCCAGCCTGCAGTTTCGGCCCGATAGCATTTTTTCCTGACCTGCGAATTTGTCTAATTATTCCAGAGTTTGTAGTTTTACGAAAAAGTCCTTCATGTTCATGCATTGATAACTCCACAACCGTGCATCGGATTAAAATGTTTTAAATATGTAAAATGCTTATTTTTTCATCTAGTTTCATAATCTGCTACTTTCATCCATGTTTAAAATGTTTAAAATGCTGTTTGTTTAACTTTGCTTAAATGCCATGTTAAAATGATTTATTTCATAACTTAATAACCGTAACTCCAAATTTAATGTTCTTTATATGTAAATGGGCTAGGAAAATGCATAGATTAACATGGTGCACTTTATTTTGCTGTTTAACAACATTAAAATTGTGTTTAGGGCAGAACAGTAGCAAATTCGAAATATGCATATGAGGATTTTCCGGAATTGTTGTTTGTTGTTTCGGCCTCATTTAAACTTGCCTAGATAGGTAGTTTAATTATGCTTCACCTTTTGCCATGTTTAACAACATTTAATATTGTTTGGTAGATTAAACGAGATTAAAATAAATCTGTCAATGTGGTGTTTTGTCAATATGCAACTCGTTGCATATTGAGCTCCAGTTAACTTGTAGTATTGTTTGTTGCACTTTGCCATGCCATGCCTCATTAAACCGGACATGCATCATACTTGATTGTGCATCATGCCATGATTATGCTTGTGTGTTTACCATGTTGTTTGCTTCTTTCCGGTTGCGCTTCTCCTTGATAGTTCCGGTAACGTTGCGTTCGTGAGGATTCGTTCGACTACGTTGGTCCGTCTTCTTCATGGACTCGTTCTTCTTCCTAGCGGGATGTCAGGCAAGATGACCTCTACCCTGGATCTCACTACTATCATTGCTATGCTAGTTGCTAAGTTCTATCGCTTTGATGCGCTACCTATCATTTGCTCTTCAAGCCTCCCAAATTGCCATGTCAGCCTCTAACCTTTTCACCCTTCCTAGCAAACCATTGCTTGGCTATGTTACTGCTTTGCTCAGCCCCTCTTATAGCATTGTTAGGTGTAGGTGAAGTTGAAGATTGCTCCATGATGGACAGGATTATGTTGGGCTATCACAACATCTCTTATTTAATTAATGCATCTATATACTCGGTAAAGGGTGGAAGACTTGGCCTTATGCCTGGTGTTTTGTTCCACTCTTGCCGCCCTAGTTTCCGTCATATCGGTATTATGTTCCCAGATTTTGCATTCCTTACGCGGTTGGGTGATTTATGGGACCCCCTTGACAGTTCGCTTTGAATAAAACTCCTCCAGCAAGGCCCAACCTTGGTTTTACCATTTGCCTCACCTAGCCTTTTTCCCTTGGGTTTCTGGAGCCCGAGGGTCATCTTTATTTATCCCCACCGGGCCAGTGCTCCTTCGAGTGTTGGTCCGAAACGGGCAGACTGCGGGGCCACCTCGGGGCAACTCGAGGGTTGGTTTTACTCATAGGCTGACCTATCCGGTGTGCCCTGAGAACGAGATATGTGCAGCTCCTATCGGGATTTGTCGGCGCATCGGGCGGCTTTGCTGGTCTTGTTTTACCATTGTCAAAATGTCTTGTAAACCGGGATTCCGGGACTGATCGGGTCTTCCTGGGAGAAGGAATATCCTTCGTTGGTCGCGAGAGCTTATCATGGGCTAAATTGGGACACCCCTGCAGGGTATAAACTTTCGAGAGCCGTGCCCGTGGTTATGTGGCAGATGGGAATTTGTTAATGTCCGGTTGTAGATAACTTGACACCAGATTCGAATTAAAACACATCAACCGCGTGTGTAGCCGTGATGGTCTCTTTTCAGCGGAGTACGGGAAGTGAACACGGTTTCTGTGTTATGATTGGCGTAAGTAGGAGCTCAGTATCACTTCTTGATCATTACTAGTTGACAACCGTTCTGTTTGCTCTCTTCTCGCTCTCTTTTGCGTATGTTAGCCACCATATATGCTTAGTCGCTGTTGCAACCTCACCACTTTACCCCTTCCTTTCCCATTAAGCTTTGCTAGTCTTGATACCCATTGTAATGGGATTGCTGAGTCCTCGTGGCTCACAGATTACTACAACAATAGTTGCAGGTACAGGTTTATGCGATGATCATGACGCGAGAGCGATGTTTACTTGTTATGGAGTTCTTCTTCTGCTTCTTCTTCGATCAGGGGATAGGTTCCAGGTCGGCAGCCTGGGCTAGCAGGGTGGATGTCATTTGAGTTTCTGTTTGTGTTTCATCCATAGTCGGATGGTGATCTTATGTAAGATGATGTTGTATTCGTGTGGCATTGTATGACTTATGTATGTATCCCGATCTTTTATGTAATGTTGATGTAATGATATCCACCTTGCAAAAGCGTCTTCAAGATGTGCTTCTATCCTTGGTGGGACCTTCGAGTTCCTTTAGGATAGGGTCGCATCTTGGGCGTGACAAACAACAATCATAATCATAGGCTAGCTTCTAGGGTTTAGCCTCTACGATCTCGTGGTAGATCAACTCTTGTAATACTCATATCATCAAGATCAATCAAGCAGGAAGTAGGGTATTACCTCCATAGAGAGGGCCCGAACCTGGGTAAACATTGTGTCCCCCACCTCCTGTTACCATTAGCCTTGGATGCACAGTTTGGGACCTCCTACCCAAGATCCATCGGTTTTGACACCGACATTGGTGCTTTAATTGAGAGTTCCACTGTGTCGTCACCATAAGGCTTGATGGCTCCTTCAATCATCTACAATGATGCGATCCAAGGTGAGGTTTTCCTTCCCGGACAGATCTTCGTATTCAGTGGCTTCGCACTGCAGGCCAACTCGCTTGACCATCTGGAGCAGATCGATAGCTACGCCCCTGGCCGTCAGGTCAGGTTTGGAAGCCTGAACTACACCGCCGACATCCGCGGAGACTTGATCTTTGATGGATTCGAGCCCATGTCAGGTGCGCCGATCAGTCACGACGAACATGACCTAGATCTACCATCGGATGGTGTTCGGGAGATCACACCTACGGCTGCCCCGGCCCTTAATCCGGAGCAGATCGTGCCATCGAAAGGCGGGTGGATGGACCCCGCCATGGAGGCCGCATACTCAACGGCGATAGAGCCGAACACAGACTTCACCGTCAATGAGGTTTGTGTCATCGGACCCTCGGATTCGTCTCCGGCCATGGGCTCCAGACCGCGTGCATCCGTGCCTATCAAACCTGATTGGGCATAGATCATGCAGTTTACCTCCGCGGACATCTTTCAGCACTCACCCTTGGGCAACATGCTGAATTCGTTGAAATCTCTCACCTTGTCAAGAGACTCCTAGCCAAACTATGTCCGACTTGAGTGGGAAGCGGACGACGAATAAATTTGTTACCCACCCACCACCCACTTAATAGCCACTATCGACGACTTAACCGACATGCTTGTTTTCAACTCCGAAGACATCGACGGTATGGACGACAACGACGGAGAAGAACAGGAACCACCGCCCACAGGCGCTGGACAACCACCTCATCATATGATATATATATATGGTGGACTGATACATCTCCAACGTATCTATAATTTATGAAGCATTCATGCTATTTTATTATCTGTTTTGAATGATGGCGGGCTTTATTATACCCTTTTATATTACTTTTGGGACTAACCTATTAACCGGAGGCCCAGCCCATATTGTTGTTTTATTGCCTGTTTCAGTATTTCGAAGAAAAGGAATATCAAATGGAGTCCAAGCGGAATGAAACCTTTGGCAGCGTGATTTTTTGGAAGAATATTATCCTGGAGACTTGGAGTTCACGTCAGATTATCCTCGAGGAGGCCAAGAGATAGGGGGGCACGCGCCCCCCTACTGGGCGCACCCCCTGTCTTGTGGGCCCCTCGAGCACCCCCCGACTGACTTATTTCGCCTATATAGTCCCACGTACCCTAAAAACATCCATAGAGAAGATAGATCAGGAGTTCCACCGCCGCAAGCCTCTATAGCCACCAAAAACCTCTCGGGAGCCCGTTCCGGCACCCTGCCGGAGGGGGAACCCGTCACCGGTGGCCATCTTCATCATCTTGGCGCTATCCATGACAAGGAGGGAGTAGTTCACCCTCGGGGCTGAGGTTATGTACCAGTAGCTATGTATTTGATCTCTCTCTCTCGTGTTCTCTCTATGGCACGATCTTGATGTATCGCGAGCTTTGTTATTATAGTTGGATCTTATGATGTTTCTCCCCCTCTACTCTCTTGTGATGAATTGAGTTTCCCTCTTGAAGTTGTCTTATCAGATTGAGTATTTGATTTGAGAACACTTGATGTATGTCTTGCCGTGTTTATCTATGGTGACAGTGGGATATCACGTGCCACTTGATGTATGTTTTGGTGACCAACTTGCGGGTTCCGCCCATGAACCTATGCATAGGGGTTGGCACACGTTTTCTTAACTCTCTGGTAGAAACTTTGGGGCACTCTTTGAAGTACTTTGTGTTGGTTGGATGAATCTGAGATTGTGTGATGCATATCGTATAATCATGCCCACGGATACTTGAGGTGACAATGGAGTATCTAGGTGACATTAGGGTTTTGGTTGATTTGTGTCTTAAGGTGTTATTCTAGTACGAACTCTTGAATAGATTGATCCAAAAGAATAACTTTGAGGTGGTTTCGTACCCTACCATAATCTCTATGTTTTTTCTCCGCTATTAGTGGCTTTGGAGTGACTCTTTGTTGCATGTTGAGGGATAGTTATATGATCTAATTATGTTATTATTGTTGAGAGAACTTGCACTAGTGAAAGTATGAACCCGTTGCCTTGTTTCCTATCATTGCAATACCGTTTATGCTCATTTTTTACCACTTGTTACCTTGTTGTTTTTATTATTTCAGATTACAAAAACCTATATCTACTATCTATTTGGCACTTGTATCACTATCTCTTGGCCGAACTAGTGCACCTATACAATTTACCACTCTATTGGTGTGTTCGGGACACAAGAGACTCTTTGTTATTTGGTTGCAGGGTTGCTTGAGAGAGACCATCGTCATCCTATGCCTCCCACGGATTGATAAACCTTACATCATCCACTTGAGGGAAATTTGCTACTGTCCTACAAACCTGTGCACTCGCAGGCCCAACAACGTCTACAAGAAGAAGGTTGTGTAGTAGACATCAAGCTCTTTTCTGGCGCCATTGCCGGGGAGGTGAGTGCTTGAAGGTATATCTTTAAAATCTTGCAATCGAATCTTTTTGTTTCTTGTTTTATCACTAGTTTAGTTTATAAAAGAAAACTACAAAAAATGGAATTAAGTTTGTCTCATACGCTTCATCTTTTTAATATCTTTCGTGAGTATGATGGGAAGGAAAATTGTGCTCAAGTGCTAGAAGAAGAATGCATTAAAATGCTTGCTACTGAATCTTTGAATGATGAGCCTGATTGCAATGTTTTTAGTATGAACTCTTTGAACATCCATAGTACTAATGATGATTGCACTAGTTATGATGAAAATGTCTCCTATAAGCATGTTGATTTTTGTGGAGTGCATGTTTGCATGAATACACGAAATAGAGAAGATATATATTGCAAGAGGCATAAGAATTTAGAAACTAAATGGTTGCAAGAAAGGCTAGATGTGAGTGCTAAAAATTTAAAATTCCTTTGCCGTACTTGTGAACTTTGCAACGAACATGGTCATTTACATCTCCGATGCAAATTGTTTCATGAACGAATTGTGTCCAAAAAATGTGATTATTTGATTTCCCTTGCACATTATAATGAACTTAGTTTGCTTTTGGGTTATGAAGAATTGAAATGTTTAACTAAGCCTATTCCAAAATTTAATCTTGAGCATTTCCTTGATATTGATCTAGAAAAGATTTATATGTTTTGTCCGGAGAATTGCATTGAAAATCCTTATATTGCCAATTACATAAAGAAAAGAAAGCAAACAGAAGATGAAGAGAATGCTAATGAAAGGGAAGAGACTTCCCAATCTCCTCCTATTATTTCTTATGATGAATCAGGTAACGAGGAGGAGCTTTCTATTCAACCAATCTCGTCAATAAGGAGCTCAAAGAGGAAGGTTGAACCCACACATAATGTGAAGAATAAAAAGAAAATAAGGAGCAACAAAGGTAAAAAGGTATCCCTCCCAAATGATGTTGCTCCTACTACTCATTGTGATGATGATAATTGCTTTACTATTGGTGCTATCCATATTTTTAATGATGAGAGTGATTATGCTTATGATATGAAAGGGACCAAGCTTGGGGAAGCTATGTTTGATGAGGATGAAATATTTGAGAATATATTTTCTGAAATTAATGTTTGTCCCAAGCTTGGGGATGCTACGTTTAATTAAAATGATATTTTTAGCATCCCAAGTTTTGATATGGAAAGTTGTTATGATGATAGCATGCCTTTTACCTATGATGATTATATTGATGAAAGTGGGTTTGGAAGAGTGTCAACTTTAGGAAGTAGTGGTCCCACTATTTTGGAGGATGATGAATTTTATTGTGATGAATATGAAAGTGGATTTGGAAGAGTGTCTACTTTATTTAGTGATTCCACTATCTTGGGAGAGGTTTCAATCGATTATGATGAGAACAAAGTTGCTACTTATGATGGTTATTGTGATGAAACTTATGTTATAAAAAGTAGTGATGATTATATTTACAAATCTTGTCATGATTATGATTACCCTTTTTCTGAACATTACTCTTTTAACGTGGGAAACAATTTTTAGTGTTCAAGTCTCTTATGATACTCCCACTATTCCGAACGTGAAGAAATTTGCTAATGTGGAGAGTAGTAAATTTTCTATGCTTGTAGATCATGAAAAGAATGCTTTAGGTGCTAGTTATATTGTTGAATTCATTCATGATGCTACTGAAAATTGTTATGAGGGAGGAATATATGCTTGTAGGAATTGCAATAATGTCAAGTTTCCTCTCTATGTGTTGAAAATCTTGAAGCTATGCTTGTTTTACCTTCCTATGCTAGTTGATTATTGTTCCCATTAGTTGTTTGCTCACAAAATCCTGATGCGTAGGAAGTGGTTTAGGCTTAAATGTGCTAGCCATATGCTTCCTGATGCTCCCGTTATGTTTCAATTCTTATCTTTTATGTGAGGATCATTGTCATCATCATGCCTAGCTAGAAAGGCATTAAAGAAAAGTGCTTGTTGGGAGACAACACAATATTTATCCTTACTGTTTTTGTGTGTTCACACGATTATGCTACTGTAGTAATCATGTTTTATAGCTTTTGTTTTGATAAAGTGCCAAGTAAGACCTTTAGGATAGCTTACAGTGATAGTTGTGTTGATCCTGCTGAGAATCAGAAACTTTTGCACCCCGTAAATTAGTTTTGTTAATTCACAGAAACGTGCTTCTCATATGATTATTTTTGCTCTGGATTGGTACGCAAATTCCTTAGGTCTTCCTAATTTTGTAGGACTTTTGGAGTTCCAGAAGTATAAGTTTGATACAGATTACTACAGACTGTTCTGTTTTCGACAGATTCTGTTTTCTATGTGTTGTTTGCTTATTTTGATGAATCTATGAGTAGTAGCGTAGTGTATGAACCATAGATAAGTTGGAGTACAGTAGATATTACACCAATATGAATTTAGAATGAGTTCATTACAGTACCTAAGTGGTGGTTTTATTTTCTTATACTAACGGAGCTTACGAGTTTTCTATTGAGTTTTGTGTTGTGGACTTTTCAAGTTTTGGGTAAAGATTCGATGGACTATGGAATAAGGAGTGGCAAGAGCCTAAGCTTGGGGATGCCCAAGGCACCCCAAGGTAATATTCAAGGACAACCAAGAGCCTAAGCTTGGGGATGCCTCGGATGGCATCCCCTTTTCGTCTTCGTTCATCGGTAACTTTACTTGGAGCTATATATTTATTCACCACATGATATGTGTTTTGCTTGGAGCATCATTTCCTTTTGTTAGTATTTGCTAGCTGCTATTTAGAATAATGTTTTGCATCTTTAGTTTCAATAAAAATGTCAAGGATAGCCTTTACCATGCTTATTTTGCTAGTATACATTTTTTTCCAAAAGGGGGGACTCCCCGGCCTCTGCATCAGAACGATGCATACGGCCATAATTATAAATAAATAAAGTAGTTCAACAATGTCTTGCAGTCTGCAAAAAAATGATAAGATGGCTCACAAAGAGCAACAAAATCAAAAAAAGGCCCAAAATCCACAACCGGCTGGCATAAGATAGATAGGTAAACTAATCGCCTATCCTATTACATGACCGCCATCCAAACCGGTTGAAGATATCCCGCGCTACCATCTCCCACCGAAGAGATCCAGTAACCAAACACTCCCTGGCCTCCGTCGGAGTGAGTAAGGACCACATACGGATTAGCGCAGTAGCTTGGAATAAAACCTGCAAAAAATGAATAGTTGTTGTTCTGTTAAAAGCCAAATCATTTCTGCAGTTCCAAATTGCCCATAACAACGCACACACTCCTACGCAAATTTGTCTAGCTGTTTCGGACTCTATCCCAACAAGCCACGTTCCAAATAATGACACGACCGAATTCGGAGGAGTAATGTTAAAGGCAATATGCACCGAGCGCCACAGAACCCTCGCCAATGGGAAATCAAAGAAGAGGTGCTTGATAGTTTCATCCTGATCACAGAAACTACACCTAGTAGAGCCTGTCCAGTTGCGCTTAACCAAATTATCTTTCGTTCAGATAACTTGTTTATGTACAAACCACATAAACACTTTGATTTTCACAGGAACCTTAACTTTCCAAACATGTAAAGAACTAGGAATAACACTAGAATTGATGACATCAAGGTACATCGACTTGACTGTGAATTCCCCAGATGTAGTAAGCTTCCAACACAACTGATCGGGCTGATGAGTAAGCTGAACCTCCATCAGTCTACTCACCAGATGAAGCCAAGCTTCCCACCGTTCTCCAACAAGCACCCTCCTAAACTGAATATTAAGGGGAGTGGACTGCAAACTCGTTGCAACCCGAGCATCGCGTCGCCGCACAATACGATATAACGAGGGATACCGAAGCGCCAACGGCGCTTCCCCCAGCCAAGTATCCTCCCAGAAGCGAGTGTTATTACCATCACCAATAATAAACTTTGTTCTATTAAAGAAAGTAGCTTTTACTCCCATTAGCCCTTTCCAGAACGGCGAATCAGTCGGCCTGACTGTCACCTGCGACAAAGTCTTTGAGTGCAGATACTTATTACGCAGAATCTGCGCCCAAGTTGCTTCAGTCTCTACTGCTAACTTCTATAGCCACTTACTGAGAAGGCATCTGTTCTTGACCTCAAGATTCTCAACACCAAGATCCCCTTGGTCTTTTGGTCGGCAGATGACGTCCCATTTGGCTAGACGGTACTTTCTCTTAAGTTCATCACTCTGCCAGAAGAAACGGGGTCGATAGAAGTCCAGCCTTTTCCTGACTCCAACTGGTAGTTCAAAAAAGGACAAAAGGAACATAGGTAGACTCGTGAGCACCTAATTAATGAGAATCAATCGGCCTCCATACGACATGAGTTTTCCCTTCCAGCAGCTCAGTTTCTTCTCAAACCGATCCTCTATACACTTCCATTCACTGTTTGTCAACTTACGATGATGAATGGGGATACCTAGGTAAGTGAACGGAAGTGCTCCCAATTCACAACCAAACAATTGCTTATAACCATCTTGTTCCTCTTTGGCTCTCCCAAAACAGAACAACTCACTCTTATGGAAGTTAATCTTCAGGCTGGTCAATTGCTCGAAAAGGCACAACACCAGCTTCATATTTCTTGCTTTTGCCAAGTCATGCTGCATAAATATGATTATATCATCAGCGTGCTGCAGGATGGACACACCACCATCAACTAGATGAGGCACCAGGCCACCTACTTGGCCGGCCTCCTTTTCCCTACCTATCAGGATTGCCAACATGTCAGCGACAATGTTGAACAGAATAGGCGACATTGGATCACCTTGTCTCAGGCCCTTATGTGTCTGGAAATATTGACCTATATCGTCATTCACATTAATTCCAACACTCCCTTTTTGCGTGAAGGATTCCACTTGTCGTCTCCAAGCTTCATCAAAACCCTTCATGCGTAGCGCCTTTTGAAGGAAAGGCCATTTGACCTTGTCATACGCTTTCTCAAAATCCACCTTGAAAACAACACCATCATGTTTTTTCATGTGGATCTCATGGAGCCTTTCATGCAGGACCACAACCCCTTCGACGATGTTCCGGTCTGGCATGAAAGCAGACTGAGTAGGCTGCACCACAGTAGGCGCAATCTGTGTGAGCCTATTCGTCCCGACCTTGGTAAATTTTTTGAAACTAACATTGAGAAGACAGATAGGCCGGAATTGCTCAATCTGCACAGCGTCTGTCTTCTTTGGAAGTAAGGTTATCATTCCAAAATTCAGCTGAAACAGATGAAGCTGTCCCGAGAATAAATCGTTAAACAATGGCAAGAGATCTCCTTTAATAATATGCCAACACTTCTTATAGAACTCTGTCGGGAAACCATCCGGGCCAGGAGCCTTATTATTCTTCATCTGGGAAATGGCCTCAAATACCTCTTTCTCAGAAAAAGGAGCGACTAAAATATCATTCTCAACAGCCGTAAGTTGAGGCACATCCTCAATCCTAGACTCATCTAGCGACACAGTTGTCCTCTGGAGGCCCAAACAGCTGCTTGTAATAGCCAGTAATATATTGCTTTAAGTTTTCCTGACCAAGAATCGTTCCCTCATCTTGTTCAAGCTGAAAGATCCTCTTCTTTCTATGCTTACCATTGGCGATCAAGTGAAAAAATTGTGTGTTCGCGTCCCCCTGGACGACTCTACTGACCTTAGCCCGAAGCGCCCACTTTAGTTCTTCCTTGCGAAGGAGCTCTTTCAGCCTCATTTCCGCATCAAGCTTGGCATGAAGCTCCAAGGCTGGCAGTATCATGGTTTCGGCCTTTACATCAAGGGACTAAATAAGCGTAAGGAGCTGTTCCTTTTCAACCTTATAAATCCCACTGAGTTGCTTAGCCCACCCACGTAGGAAACATATCAAATGCCTAATTTTATTCTGCCAGCGCTCGAGTGCAGACCAACCTCCTGCATCCTTAGCCCATTCTCTGGCTACAAGATCCAAGAAACCCTCTCTCTCAAACCAAGCAAGCTCAAAAGAAAAAACATTTTTATTTCCCAAGTGGTTGGCCTCCCCAGAGTCAAGGAATAAAGGTGTGTGATCAGAAATACCACGAGTAAGCGCCTGTACTATAACATATGGGAATTTCTGCTCCCATTCGACGCTAGCCAGGACTCGATCCAGCTTTTCAAACATCGGAATTGGCAAGGCATTAGCCTGGGTAAACTTTCGGCCCGAAAGCTCTATCTCACGCAGATCTAGGCTTTCAATGATTGTGTTAAACATGAAGGAGCATCGGCCGTCGAAATTGTCATTATTCTTCTCATCACTCCTTCTGATGATATTAAAATCACCCCTCACCTGGATAGGGAGTTGTTCAGAACCACAAATCCTAACCAGGTCAGCCAAGAAATCCGGTTTAAGATCAGGCTGTGCGGCACCATATACCGCCACCAAAGCCCAGTTAAACCCATCTGACTTCGACCGCACCCTAAACTTAACAGCGAAATCCCATGACCATGCTTCGGACTTCTAACGAATCACATCTAACCCCGAGTAGAATCCCACCCGATCTTCCTCGCGGAGGTAGACAATGCCAATCGAAATCAATACCCCCCGAAAGAGTGTTGTCATTCCGCCGACTTCCACGGCTAGGGAGGTAGTATACATGTCTACTGAGGGAGTCCTGGATTAGGGGGTACCCGGACAGCCGGACTATGTACCTGCGCCGAACTGTTGGACTATGAAGATACAAGATTGAAGACTTCGTCCCGTGTCCGGGTGGGCCTGTCCTTTGCGTGGAAGGCAAGCTTGGCAATTCAGATATGTAGATTTCCTTCTCTATAACCAACCCTGTGTAACCCTAGCCCCCTCCAGTGTCTATATAAACCGAAGGGTTTAGTCCCTAGGACAACGACAATCATAATCATAGGCTAGCTTCTAGGGTTTAGCCTCTATGATCTTGTGGTAGATCAACTCTTGTAATACTCATATCATCAAGATCAATCAAGCAGGAAGTAGGGTATTACCTCCATAGAGAGGGTCTGAACCTGGGTAAACATTGTGTCCCCCGCCTCCTGTTACCATTAGCCTTAAACGCACAGTTCGGGACCCCCTACCCGAGATCCGCCGATTTTGACACCGAAACCCCTCATGGACTTTGTAAGCCTTCGAGCATCGAACAATGTGACGGGCCTCCATCTGATTATCAGGGAGCTTGTTCCTAGTAAGGTAGGTGAGAAGGTTCCGTCCATGGGGAGATTACAGCCATGATTTCGTGGGCCGACGGTGTTATCTCGGTGTCCAAATCCCCGACGAGATCGGAGCTGTGTTCGGAATCTGGTGGTATGATCGGTTCTAGAACAATGTTGCCGCTACCGTCCTGCCACACCACCGGGGTCGCATTACAAAGGTGTTAGGTGGGACGGGGTCGCGTTTAGCGCCCATGTCGGAAAGTATGTCCGCCGCTTGATTACTCTCTCGAGCCACGTGATGAAACTCGAGCCCTTCAAACCGAGCTGAAATTCTGAGTATGACATCATGATAAGCCGCCATCTTTGAATCTTTTGCGTCGAAGTCTCCATTTATCTGGGATATTGCAAGGTTTGAAACCCTGCGCACCTCAAGGCGTTGTATGCCCATGGATATGGCCATCCGGAGACCATGCAATAGGGCCTCGTATTCGGCTGCGTTGTTAGAATCTGTGTACAGTATTTGGAGTACATAACGGATTGTATCGGCTGTGGGGGATGTCAAAACGACATGAACCCCTAATCCGGCTAACATCTTAGAGCCGTCGAAGTGCATCACCCAGTTGGAGTATGTGCCGTATTCTTTAGGGATTTTGGCCTCTGTCCATTCGGTGACGAATTCAGCCAACACCTGAGATTTAATAGCTCGGCGTGGCTTGTAAATTATTTCAAATGGTAAGAGCTCAATAGCCCATTTGGCAATCTGTCCGGTGGCGTCTCGATTGTTTATAATATCGTGGATTGGTACTTCAGAAGCGACCGTGATGAAGCACTCTTGAAAGTAGTGTCGTAGCTTGCGGGATGCAATGAAGACCGCATATGCTATCTTTTGATAATGCGGGTATCGGGATTTGCATGGTGTAAGGACCATTGATATGTAATATACTTGTTTTTGAATTGGGAACTTGTGTCCCTCCTCATTCCGCTCAACGACAAGCACCGCGCTCACTACTTAGTGAGTGGCAGATATGCAGAGCAACATTGGTTCACCGACATTTGGTGCGGCCAGGACTGGGTTGCTTGCTAACAAAGACTTTATTTTCTCCAGTCTGGCTGTGGCAGCGTCCGTCCGCACAAAATTGTTAGTGCAGTGTAGCAAACGATATAATGGCAATGCCTTTTCCCCTAACCTGGAGATAAAACGGCTTAAAGCTACCATGCACCCAGCTAGTTTTTAGACATGCTTGAGGACTGTTGGTGTTGCCAATTGTGACAAAGCTCGGATTTTGGTGGGGTTTGCTTCAATTCCTCTATTGGAAACGATGAACCCAAGCAGCATTTTGGCTCGAACACCATTTTTCCGATTGAGGCGTATGTCATATGTTCGGAGTTGTCAAATGTAAGGTGTAAATCATCCACCAATGAATTGGCATGTTTGGTCTTGATGACTATGTCATCTACGTATGCTTCCACAGTTTCGCCGATCTGTATTTCCAAGCATGTTTGAATCATGTGTTGGTAAGTTGTGCTGGCGTTCTTGAGTCCGAAAGGCATAGTATTGAAGCAGAAGGGCCCGTACGGAGTGATGAATGTCGTTGCAGCCCGATCGGATTCTTTAATCTTAATTTGATGATATCCGGAATATGCATCGAGGAAGCACAAGGAATCGTGCCCTGCGGTCGCGTCAATAATTTGGTCGATTCGAGGTAGTGGGAAGGGGTCCTTGGGGCAAGCATTATTAAGGTCATTGAAATCGACACACGGGCACCAGGATTTATCCTTCATAGGTACCATGACCATGTTTGCTAGCCAGTCCGGATGTTTGATCTCTCTGATGACCAGCTTCATGTAACTTGGATAGCTCCTCCCCCATGGTTTGTCGGTTGGCTTCGGAAAATCAACGAAGAGTTTGTTTGACTAGTTTGTAGCCTTTCAATATATTGAGACTATGTTCGGCAGTCTTCATGGGATGTCTGGCATATCGGAAGGATGCCAAGCAAAAATGTCCCAATTCTCATGCAAGAATGCGTGTAGTGCGGCGTCCACCGTTGGATCCAGCTTTGCCCCAATGGAAGTTGTTTTATTGGGGTCTGTCGGGTGGACTTAAAATTTGACTATTTCGTCAGCCGGCTTGAAGGAGGTAGACTTTGATCTCTTATCAAGGATGACATCGTCTCTATCTACTCTGGAACGTAGAGTGGTCAATTCCTCGGCCACGAGGGCCTCGGATAATGCCTCAAGGGCCAGAGGTACGGTTTTATTTTCGGCTCGGAGGGCTATGCCTGGATCGCTGGCTATAGTGATGATTCCATTGGGCCCGGGCATTTTGAGCTTCATATACCCGTAATGGGGTATGGCTTGGAAGTGCGTGAATGCTCGCCCCAGCAGAGCGTGATATCAACTGTTGATTGGTGCCACATGGAAGCGTAGCTCTTCAGACCTATAATTCTCAGGTGTGTCGAATACCACACCGAGTTTGATTTTTTTCGAGTATCTGGCCTCTCTGCTAGGGATAATACCGCAAAAGGTTGTGTTACTTTGCTCAATGCGACTCCTGTCCATTTGCATTTTATTGAGCGTGTCCTCGTAAATGAGGTTCAGTCCGTTGCCGCCGTCCATGAGCACTTTAGTGAGGCGGAATCCGTCTACAATTGGCTTTAGGACCAAAGCAACTGGTGCCCGGACTGAGCGGGCTTTGGTTCGTCATCGGCGTTGAAAGTGGTAGCCGTGTCATTCCAAGGACTTGCTGTTGCCACGTGGCAGACTTCGGCGAGGTCACGGAGTGCCCTCTTGCTCCAATTATTCGATGGAAAGGTCTCGAAGATCGTGAATACTTCGGGATCATTGTCCTCCGAAGAATAATTATCTGGAGTGTTTTTAGTGAGGAGACCCTCACTGCTTTTGGCCACCTGTCGGAGTATCCAACATGCTCGAAGGCTATGCGTTGGTTCGTTTTCTGGTGACATGTGAATTTTGCAGGGTTTGTTGAGTGTTTCCTCTAGGACAGTTTTATGCCCCGTAATGGGTTTATTTTTCTTGTCCACGGGGGTGAGTCCTCTTTGCCCGTCCCTGGGCTGGCCTATAGGCATGCGGTTCCCAACGGGCTGTCTAGGTTTTCTAAGAGCTTTCCATTGCGAAGTACTTCTGTACTATGTGTGAGTCGGCAAAGTGTAGTATGCGACGGCAGTTGAGGGCTTTCAGGATTCCCTCATCCGTCCAATTGTTGCAAAATACTGAGACCACACCGTCGTTGCTACAGTCTGTGATCTTGTTTTTAACAAGAAGGAATCTATCCCAAAAGTGGTGGACTGTTTCCTGGGGCAGCTGTCGCACATACATTAAGTCTCATATGTCCGGAGGACCGGAGTTGCTTGGGGAATATTGTTTGTGGTGGGTGGGCGGGATCGAATCTGAACCCTGACCCACTAAGGAATCCGGATCCCGAAGAATTTCCGAGGTTAAAGGCCTGGGCTTCGGAGCATCTGGTATGTTTTCAGGCTCATCACCTAATTCCGTGTTCTTAGGACAAGAAGTGTCTTCCAGAAGAAGAGAGTCTGGCTCTACGGGTTGGGAAACCCGAACATACTTTGTCGTCAACGTGGGAGACGCATCATGTTCGGCTTGTTCCACCATGATTGCCACGTGATGGATGATCAGTGGAGATCTGATTTCTCTCTGATCGGGTTTAAGCCCAACCCGAGCGTAGTCGGTTGCGACCCCCAGGGCGGCGATGCGATCTATCAGTTCATTTAAGGCCGAAACATCTGCTGGATCCAACGCGTAGTATTCGGGGTCGATGCGAACATGATTTTTGACGATGAGTTGCGCTGCTTGTGGCTCAACGTCCGGGCGAGCACCCATAATGAAGCTACCGAGTTGGAGAGTTTGCCCTGAAACCAGGGCCTCTCTGGAAGTGATGATGTCTTTAATGACAAGGAGAGCCATCGATCCTTTTGTCGACGACGCAGAGGAACTCTCAATGAAAGCATCAATGTCGGTGTCAAAACCGGCAGATCTCGGGTAGGGGGTCCCGAACTGTGCGTCTGAGGATCGAAGGTAACAAGGAGGCAGGGGACACGATGTTTACCCAGGTTCGTGCCCTCTTAACGGAGGTAATACCCTACTTCTTGCTTGATTGACTATGATGAATATAGGGGTTACAAGAGTTGATCTACCTCGAGATCGTAATAGCTAAACCCTAGATGTCTACCCTGTATGATTGTGATCGGGCATATAGACTAAAACCCTCCGGTTTATATAGGCACCAGAGGGGACTAGGGGTGTACAAAGTCGGTTTACATAGGAAGGAAACTATTCATCCGGACGCCAAGCTTGTCGTCCACGCCAAGGAGAGTCCCATACGGACATGAGAGGAGGCCTTCTGTTCTTGTATCTTCACAGCCCGTTAGTCCAGCCCATGTCACATAGGCCAGTTTCCTGAGGACCCCATAATCCAGGACTCATTCAGCCGTATTTACTTTCTTGCACCCTGGCTGTATGTACGTGTACACGACATAGACGGGACTACGTGACATGCTACGTCCGCGCCTATACTATGACAGGTGTCCTTCCTTACTCGGCCACGGTTCATCATTGCAGCCTGCAGACAGACTGATCAACCAGTATGTATGTACACGTTCGCGACCAGACAAACAACCCTACGTACGGTTCGACTAGGTGGGTCCCAGCTGTCAGGGGGAGAATCAGATTTTTTGCCCGTAATATGGACACACTTCCTTTAGTGCGAAAATGTAGCTCGTGGGTCCCAACTATCAGGGGGGAAATGTTTTTTCGCGAAATACGGTGGCCTGTCCGGTGGGTCCCTGATGTCAGGTGGAGGAATCATTATTTTGCGCGCAATAAGGAGGAACTTACTTGCTACTGTCTTGGACCTAGCGTCAGCCTCTCCACGTATAGTCCTCTTCCGATGGAAGTCGTTACTTGACCACATTGACTATGACACTCCGAGAACACCAACGTGGTGGACGAGGGCGAGGCCTAGGAAGGGGAAGACGCGGAGCCGGGGAAGACCCGGCAGTGGATGCCCACACGTAGAGGAGTATGAGGGTTGACTGGTTCAGCTATGGTGTGAGGTTGTCGTCGCCGCAGAATAATAGGGGTTGTGGGTCAGTAGAGGGATGGCCTGACCATAGGTTGGTGTAGGGTGGGGAGGTTAGGGCTGCGCGGCAGCAGAGCTAACAACGGGGTGCAAGAGCAGGCGGCACGATCGGCGCTGGTTTGGGTGGCTAGAGCAAGAAGACCAGAGGTTAGAGAAACACTACGGCCATTGGATGGACATCGTATAGTCACTGGAGCTAGAATCGTTCATATTGCCTAGGTTGACAAAGCCCTCCATCTGCGTCAACTTAGTAGGCCCACAAGTTAGCCTCCCACCATGGTGGGACCCAGCTAGCAGGGGGAGTATTCATTTTTTTGTGCGTAATAAGGAGGCACTTCCTTGCGTACGAAGAATAGCTAGTGGGTCCAAG
>NC_041391.1:348548334-348577320 GCF_002162155.2 Triticum dicoccoides
ACAGAGGCCCTTACGGTGGGTCCTAGCTGTTAGGTGGAGGAATCATTATTTTGCGCATAATAAGGAGGCACTTCCTTGCGTGCGGCGTGGACCCAGCTGTCAGCCTATCAACGTACAGTCCTCTTCCGATGGATGTCGTTCGTTGACTACGTTGACCATGCAGCCGAGAGCACCAGGGCGATGTACGATAGTGAGGCCCCAGACTGGAATGACCCGGAGAAGCCCCACTATTTTCGCATAATAAGGAGGCACTTGCTTGTGTAGGTCCCTACTGTCAGCCTCTCCACTTACATCCCTCTTCCGATGGCTGTTGTTTGTTGACCATGTTGACCACGCCGTATCGAGAGCACAAACGCAGTGGACGAGGGCGAGGCCCAGAGCTGGCGAAGCCACAACAGTGGATGCCCATGCTGAGGGGAGTACGAGGCCTGACAGGTCTGCTGCGGGTGAGGCTGACGTCGCCGGAAAATAACAGGATGTGTGGGTGGGTAGAGGGATGGCCTAGCGGCAGCACAGCCGGCCACAGGAGGAGGGAGCAGGAAGTCCCGCCGGTGCTGGTTTGTGCGGCTGGAGCAGGAAGATAAGAGATTGAAGAAGCATGATGGCCGTTGGAAGGACATCCAATAGTCACTGCTCTGTGTTGACTAAGTTGGCAAAGCCTTGCCTACGCGTCAATTATTTTTAGGACAACGTCATTGTCAACCTAGTAGGCCCAGAAGCCAGCCTCCAAATCTGTGGAAAACAGCATAAAACCCATTAGCCATTATTTTAATAATTTATAGCCCATTTTCTCATTCTTAAGGATATTTTGAAGCCCATTTTCATTGTATTAGCATTACATACCATATTCTGGGCACTGCTAAAAAAGTTAATGAAATTTTGCATATTTCGGTGGGGTCCGAACTCTTTTAATCATGAAATTTCGAGTCACATTAAAAATATGTTTTTTAAAAATTATATCAAAATAAAATTGAACAAAAATTCTCCGCAAAAAAATGAATGAAATTTAAAATCTTGACTAGCAAGATGCCCGTGCGTTGCATGGAACTTCAAGATGCGTTTGTAGGAGTAGTTTATCTTGTGGGAGAAAATGATGAACGAGGGAAGGCCTTATTTGCAAATGTGGAGAGGAGTGCGTGGAAATTGTCATAGTTTCCTTCCTATCCGTTAGATATAGATTGGACGGCCTATAATGCAGATGGAAGGCACACCATCATCAGCAGCTCTGCTTTTTATAAGAGTAGAGAAATCTAGAAAAACAATATTTGAATGTAATTGCTGGTTGGATTTGGTTTTAAAATTTATTGCCCATTTCTTACTACTTATAGCCCATATTATAGGGAAGCCCATTTCTTACTACTTACATCCCTCCTTGTCTTGAAATATTTGCAGCCCAGCAGGGCTAAGTAAAGCAAGTAGGCCTCGGTTCTGTATTCTCCACAAAAAAAGAACCGGGCTAGCCATTTTCAGAAAGAAAAAAGATATCAACTAGGCTCGTCATGTGCTTAAATAAATGAGTAAGCATCGGCCAAACGGGCCACAGCCCCTGCACAACGCGTAGTTGATCTCCGTCTCTTAACCTAAAAAACATCTAGGCGAGCTGCTGTGTCCCTGGTGTTATCCGCTCATCATGTAATTTTCTCGTTTATTGATTACATTGACAATGGTGTGGGACCTAGTTGTCAAACAATTAGGAGGAAGTATTTTATTTGGCTTGTAATAATGAGGCACCTGCTTGCGTAATGCAATGACCCTGGTGGGTCCCTACTGTCAGCCTCTCCACGTACAGTCATCTCCTGATTCCTCTCGGTTGTTGACCATGTTGACAACGCCAGACGGCGGCGGGCACAACGAGTGAACCAAGGCAGAGAACGACGGTGGTGCCTCAAATGGGAACGAACAAGAGCCGTGGAAGATGCGGCAGTCTAGTGCCAGGCGGAGGGGAGTATGAGGGAAACAACATGTAACTCAACCTTATAAACGGTACAAAAATCCCAAGGATTAATTGTTCATCAATTATAGAAAAAACCCGGATTGAACATGGCAATAACATCTAACTAACCACAGTTTTTCGCAGTCACAAAAAATGGATTGGTTTGATCCATACAATCAACATCCTGTGCAAAACAATTTATTGGAGGATGACTACAAGTTATTGTAAATAGAAGCCGAGCATGTTCAGAAGCCCATTTTTCCACCTAAAACTTATTTTTTTTCTGTTCAACATGTCCGTCCTTGAGAAATCTCTTGTTGAAAAACTTAAGCCTCATGGACAATAGTAACCTCGTATTGAACAGGGCGAATGTGACAAAGCTTCTGTTTGCCTGGTTGGATACATATCCTTCCATCGTTATTGTCCTCAAACGAATGTCATGAGAACTGAGAAAATCCGTGTGCTTATTACGCCACCGATTAGCTATATTTTTTCTCCATGTGTTAGTGCCTAAGTAGACATGAAGATTGAAAATAGTTAAGGTCTAAAAAAGAGTATGTCGAAAGAGCGATAGCTGAACAGTTATTTCTAGTACAATATATACGGGGTTTCAATGTCCATGAAATCATCACCCTTTATATATAAATTCTCCAGATATCGAAAGCATCGCAGCTAGACAATAATTATGTTAAGATCATAACTAAACATTCCAATATATAAGATCTTGGCAGAATCCAGCAGCATTAATAGGCTATCCATGGACGAACTCTTCATTTAGCATATAACATGATATTTGTACCAAAAGTGTACCCAAGATGATATAGAACTTATGCACACAAATTAAAAATGCAGCTTATGATTACAAATGTGTAGATGATAATATACAGTACCTAAAAAAGTGAGGATCCAAACACCAACTTGTTGTGATCATTAAACGGATCACGAATTACACCCAAGGTCTCTAGTTTGGGCGCGGGGATGACAGTTTTTTGCGAAGGTTTATAACAACAATGAACGACAACCTTTGAAGTGAAGGGGCACCTTCGATGATGAGTTGTTGTCCTTCAAAACTAATTCCAATGCTTTTAAGGTGAGGCGACTTTATTTGGAGACAACTGATATGGATTTCTATTCCCAAAACAATTAGCAAGTGCTCCAAGGAGGGCAACTAGAGTGGATGATGTTGTGTAGTTAGGCCTCCCATAGATAAACCACGACAAGCAAAAGGTTTTTTAGCAGTGGGAGTCGAAGCATTTGTACCAGATCGCCTGGTAGATGGCACCGGGCGAAGGTGGCAGTGTCGAGAGAGGAGAAAAACCACGAGATGGACAACGGTGGTGTGGGCACAAATTCTTAGTGTTCGGTTTGTGGTATGAAACGTCCGTGGTAATGGTAGGACTCAAACTGCTGGATTTTTTCGTATTGATGGGATGTCAGCCAAGCGACGACCGTGCAGGGTATGGACAACATGTAGCGTATCGGGATGTAGAGGCGTTGAACGGGGCCCTGCTAGTGATAGGAGACAATGGCTATGAGGAGATCAAATTCAAAAAGGACAGATATCTGACGACAATCAAGATTGAGGGGCACGGTGCGCCATAGAGGGCGCCACCAAGGTGAGAGGACTTGCGTGCGCCAACAATCCTTGATGGGGAGAAGCGAGATGATCTCCCCAAGGATGTCGTTCGGGAGATCGTTGATGCGGTCCATTGTAGATTCTATGGGTTCCTCAGATCCGTGTGGGGTCGTTCGGGAGATCGATGATGCGGTCCATTGTAGATTCTATGGGTTCCTCAGATCCATGTGGGGGGGGGGCTCATCGCTTCTCCCCACGCTGCTGGGTGCGGGATCTACAACCGGCATCACCACTGGCGGAAGCCTGATCTTCTTGGCACTAGGGCCAGCTGACTCCATTTTCCTTGCGCGTGTTGGGCTGAGCTCATGGGTTTGAGCAGAGTAGCCAGAGATGAGCCTAGTGTTGGGGGAAGCCCTCTGTGGCTCCCCTTGCTGTTGCTCCCCTCCTAGATCCACGGCATGGTCAGTACCAAAGTATCGTACCCCTAGCGCACGCCGACGAAGGACGGGTGGTGAACTCACGCTAGGGGCTGGGCCGGGGGCTGCTGTCCGCGCTGCTCAACACCACCAGCGGCGTGCGGGAGGTGCCTGCCGGGGGCTGGCCGCTCGTCAAAATCCTGGCCCTCTTTGCCCTTTGGGCCAGCGTCTCCACGTCCCTGCGGGAGGAAGACGATTCAAAATAGGCGGCACTATTCGAGGAAATGGAGAAAACAAAAAAGAAATGAAGGGGGAAAAGCGGAGCTTACTCTTCCTCCTCCTCCTCCTCCTCTCCTGCTTTCCTCTTCCTCTCCGGGCTGAGGGGTCCAAAGTCAAAAGCGATTCCCGCGCCAACGTCTGCTGGCGAGGGGGAGGCGACGGCGTATGGGCATGCTTGGCCCACGAATAAGCGGATGCCATCTTCTTCGCCACCACGGCCTTCACCTCCTTCTTCGTTGCCGCAGCCCTCGTCTGGCGCACGGACGTCTCCTGGGCCTATCGCAGCTCCGCGGCCCGGCCGGGACGGACCGGCTCGCCGGAGGTGGCCCGCCGCAGGACTCTCCATCTTCAAGTGACTGGAGGGTTGGTGGTCGCGGTCTCCTGCCCCTCGTCATCCTCCTCCGATGACTCGTCGACCACATCCTCGACGAGGGGAGCCCCGGTGCCGGTGCTGCTGGCCTCCCTAGCAGGCGCTGCCCACTGGGCAAGCTCTTCTTCTTCTGCTTCCGCCGCGGCCTTGTCCTCCACGCCGCCGGCGCTGCCGGCCTCCCCAGCGAGCTTCGCCTCCGCCACCCTGGCGGTGATGTTGTCCAGCTCCACCTGGGAGGTGTCCTGGATGAGCCACGGCTCGGCGGTGACATACCCCTCATGCAAGTTGTCGAAGAATTCCTGCACTTGGAGCTCATCCGGCTCGACCCAGCTCGGGTCAAGGCCGTGCGCAATGAAGTTCGGCTTCATGGCGATGATGTCGAACCGGCGAGAAATGTGCACAGCGGGACCACTCCCGCCGGCAACTTGAAAATGGGCTCTTTGACAACCTTGCCAGCCTTCGCGACAGCCCTTGCAGCCTTGCCGGACCGCTCAACCTCGCCGTCGTCATTGACCTCAAGCTAGAAGATCCGTTGGCGAGATGGGCGTGCCTCAGCACCGTCAGGTTGTGGTTGAGGCCGGGGCGGAGCCTCATGATGTCAGCAACATTCGTGAAAAGCCAGGTCGGCCTCCCCTAGTTGTGCTGAGGAGTGATTCACCGGCGGATGAAGTCCGCCCCGATCATTTCGAGGGTGAGCCCGGCCTCGGCGAGCCGGAGGATCCTGGTGGTGGCGATCGTGAGCTTCTCGTCGTCGGCGTCGACATCGCCCCAGTCTTTTCCACAGACCGGCGGCTCCCGGCGAACCTCGCCGAATGCTGGAGGGTTATCCTCCTCAGTCCAGCACCGCTGGCCCCGCCACTCTTCCCACCTCTCCTTCGTGGCGCCCTCCGGGTACGCCCCCTTGGCCATTGGAATATATGTGAGGCAACCAGAGATGGCTCCCCCCTTTTGGATCCGAGGGGAGAAGTAGTGGCGGAAGAGCGCCATGTTGGGGTGCACCCCGACAAAGCCCTCGCAGAGGTGTGCGAAGAGAGCCATGCACGCCACGGTATTCGGAGTGAAATCTAGAAGGCGGAAGCCGTAGGTGTGCATGACCTTCTTGAAGAAATCAGAGAAGGGGGGACAGAGCCCATAGGAGAAGTAGTCGACGAAGAAGGGGTACCGATTTGGGGCGACCTCGGCACAGGCAGGGATGACGGGCGTCTTCACACCCCACAGAGGTTTGAAGAACTCCCGGAGCTCGGACACGTCGACCGTCGAGGGGAAATAGGCGAACTGCGCCCATCGCACCACCAGCTCGCTCTCCGGCTGCTCCGTCGCCCCGGCATTCTTGGCCACTCCCTTGGCTTTGGTGGATTTGGGCGCAATGGCGGCTGCGAGAAGCAAGAGGGCAGAGGATGGCAGAAGCGCAGCGACGGTAGACGAAGACGGGGGGCTCGAGAAGGAGGAAGAAAGGGGGTGGCGGTTCCAAGATTGGAGAAGACGCAGGGAGGGGGCAAAGTGAGCAGTGTGCCCGCGGTTATTCCCTTTTACGGGGAAGGCGCGGGCCGCCTCCTTTCCCATTAACTGCTATACGACGCATGCGTGCGGGAACCGCCCCACGCATGCCCCCCACGTCGCGCACGCTCCTCCATGACGCGCGTTCAACGCGGGTCATGGGGAAGCGCAGCGGATGAAACAATTACCGCGGTAAAATCCGCCCCGCCTGCCCGCGCACGTTTCTGGGCCTAGCCCAACAACGTGTCGCGCTTATGTGTGGCCCAGGCGCGGGGGCTCCTGTCGGTGTACAAAAGTAGGGGCTCTCCTTTTGACCTCTTTACTTGTGCACGGGCAGTCAGAGCCACGCGCCATGGCCGCACATAGCAGGGCAAAGGAGGGGAGCCGGAGAGAAACCGAAGGCACAAGATAATCAGCGCAACACCAAAGACCGAGACCACAAAGAGCAGATGGGCAAAGAAGGTTTCCCCAGCAAAACCCTTGCCGGGGCAGCCTCAGTGGCCCGGGCAATCCCCTTACCGGGGTGGCTCGCCCACACCAGCGGAGTGATCCACCCTTGAACCCACGGTCTCGAACACCATCAACCACGTTGGGCCAGGGCTCGGAAGGCACCTCCATGGTGGCATGCAAATCTTTGTGAAGAAAAAGAATATTCAAGATCAGATGAGGATTGGAAGGCAATGATCCACGACAAGATCCTTGTTGTGGAAACCCGCAAGACCGCCGGCAAAATCCTTGCCGGGGACGACAGCGCGCCACGGCAAGACCCTTGCCAGGCCACCCGACAAGACCCTGGCCAAGGGCGTCAGCAGGGCCACTGCCAGGCCCGCACCAACCAAGTCTCCACCACCGTTCACATGAAGCTACCAGCCCAACCAGCTGGGCAGGCACCTGTGTGGCGACATGCAGCTTCCAGGCCAACTCAGCACACACCTGCGTGGCGTCATGCAGATCTTCGTGGAGGCTCCACCACCGCACCACCTCAGCTGCTTGCCTACCTACATGGTGCCGCATGCATCGCTTGCCAGGGCACGTGTCGAAGCAAGGAGGAGCGGCGACGGACAGGACGGTCCTCGCTCCCGTCCCCAATAGAGCAAGAGGACACCTAAGCTACGCAATAAATGTGCATTGTCCTATAGTACGAGCGATCAGCTCATAGCACTATAGGCCTTTCCACCTCCTGTGTGCCACTGTGGCAGCCCCTTTCGACTATAAAAGGAGGCCCATGGCGTACTGGAGAGGGATTCGTCTCTTTTGAACCACGCAGCCACCATAGCTAGTTCAAGAGCTCAAGAACACTCAATACATCCACCAAAGCAGGACTAGGGTTTTACGCATCCTCGCGGGCCGAACCTGGGTAAATGATCCTTGTGCTGGTTACTAATCCTGCTCTTCTCACAACCCCGCGCCCCGCAACCATAGTAGGGATTCTTGTGATCCCATAGGTGTCGTTTCCCACCGACACAAAGTTGTGAGAAGGTGAAGTAATAAAGAAAAAACAATCGATGCTTCACTTCACAAAGGGCCTCCTACACACGCATTAATTTCCTGGGCATGCTTCTTTCTACTTAATGTTGCGTGCACTTTGAGCATGTTGGCAACACCACAGCTAGCTTGATGGCTCATCTTGCAATTTACGCTAACACATTGCAGCAAACACAGGAGGCACTAGAGATCACTCAACATCAGGCCATTTTGTGCAGTTCCAATCAAATCATCTTCATTGTCCTAAATGTGAAAAGATAGGAAAGCGTTGTACTTAAACGGTGTCGCAAAATAGTAGCACATATCAATAGCTCGGCATGACAAAACACGATCATCTGGACGAAGGGGATACTGACCTGTGTGAGGAAGACTATGCATAACTTTATAGGTGGTTAGTTGATTTGCACCTTGGTATCTACTATGATGGCACGGAGGAAATTCTACCCAATCGATGAGCGCAATCCTTTCCGTGTGGCTATAGAAATTTGTCCGACAAACCCACATCTTTTTTGTGCAGTTCCACTAAAATAATGCACCGTTGTTTGCATGACCCCTACTCGCCGGCCAGGCCATCAATGACTCGGTCCCTTTTATCTTGCATTGATGGCACGATTGCAGTGCTTGTTTGCTCCTCCACACATGACAGGCTTGTTCCACACCGCAAACAAAAAGTCAGTGTACGAATAAGCTTATTTCAACATGGGTTAGTCATTCTACCTAGTTACGAATGTAGGAATACCTGGAGCACCATGAGGTCAGCTGAGAGCAGGTTCCACTAAAATTGAGGTTTGTGCTTCCAATTGCACAAATATACACCGTATGGAAATAGACAACCCTGTTTGCACAAATACAATCGGCGGCGGCGTCCTGTGTTCTACTTCTCCTCGATGATGGCGGTTGGGGGGGGGGGACATGCTGGCCGTTACCTCATTGACATCCACGGTGACTTCTTTCTCTTCCTGCATGACGCGGCTACACGCGTATCAACGGGGAATGCCACAATCGCACGCACTAGAGGTGTTGTATGATGCAGCGGTGTCGAGGGTAATGACAATGCCCGTGCCACCGTGCTCACCGACACGCCGACGTGGAGCAAGTTGGCACTCTTCCTCGAGCTGTATTGGAGGGGCCAGCTGCGGAACCACGCGCTGGCTTAGTGAGGCAACTGCCTTTGACGGGCTAGGCGAGGTAGATGGAGCAGCGAGCTGCCTCGCTCATAACTGCTGGGCTCGACGGGCCACCCAGATGGCTTTTATGTCGGAAAACAGCTCTTCCTGCTCGTCGGATGCCACCGTAAGAGTGGATAAAATTGTGGAAGGAGGAGCTTGGCCGGCGTCCTGCTCCTAAACGGACGTGTGTGGCCGAAGTGGGTTTCTCGCATTCCATGCGGGTTTCTCTATCTCTACTCTTATAAAAAAATAGAGTTGGTGATGATGGTTTGCCTCCCATCCTGCAATATAGGCCGCCCGTTTTATATCTGACGGATAGGAAGGAAACTATGGCAATTTTGCAAAAAGATACCCACACCCCTCTCCACATTTGCAAATAAGGCCTTCCCTCGTTCATGCTTTTCTCCCACAAGATAAACTGCTCATACAAATGCATCTTGATTTTCCATGCAACACATGGCCATCTTGCTAGTAAATGTAGGTTTTTCAATGCAGCGAGGAGGTGGGTACAGCTGGGAGTGCAGTGGGCGGCGCCCTCGGCCGGCTTGCCACTTCAAATAGCGAACGTAGTGAGAGGTCGCGTCCGCCCATACCCCCTTGACCGTGGACCTTGATCGTGTACGTCCAGCTTTGAGGACAACATTATCCCTTATGGTGTATGTCACCTTGTGTCCTGATCTAAGATGCCACGTGTACTAGATGAATGACTCGAATTTCTACCACCCTGATTCTAGGTGCGAGCCGAGGAACACTGTTGGAGAGACCCCGTCATAATTTTCCTACATTGGTCGTTTGATTCATAGGATAATGTGTTAATTGGCAATCTAGCATCCACTCCAACTTGTTTTTCACTTCCTTTGTTTTTCCTGTATTAGACACTCTGTTTTTTTAGGGGAACACTGTTTTAATGCTATGGGATTCAAGTGGACATGCCACTCCAATCCTTTATTTTTCCTATTCCTGCATTTTAAGTTCCTACAAAGAGAGTACTTGCTCTAAGTGATGTGCTGCTGCAAGAGCTTCCTATATGAATTTGCCATGCTCTAAAAAGGTGGACCAACTTTGGCTATAGTATACTACTGTACTAGGTTAGGGCCTGTTCTAATCTCATCCAACTCCTAACTTCACAAAATTTCGGAGAAGCCAACCTAAACGTTTTTGATCGAAGAAGCTAACTTCTAGGAGCTAAGCTAAATCGCAATGCAAAAACATTATCCCTTATTTACATGGAGCTACCACCACCAAGTGCCTTCAGATCGAATCAGTATGAGCTGGAACATATCTCTCCTTGCTCCCTCGATCGAATCGATATGGGGTCTTGCTCTTGATCGATAGCCCAAGCTGGGCAACCTCCAAGCAGCCCAAACTAGCCCAGCAAGCTCCCAGCTGGGCTGCAAGCGCTGGGAGAAGCTACACTCAACACTAAAAGTCTGGGAATCACTAAGCGAAGCAAGAAGCTGGCTAGGGAAGTTAGTTTTGTGGTGTTTTGTGAAATTGGATAAGAGCAGAACAGGCCCTTATTAGTAGGTGACCTTGCGCTTGGCTCTTCTCCTCTTCTGGAAGTTGAACAATAGTGATGGTACTACAGTAGTACTTCTGGCAATCTGACCAAATAAACTGTTGCACATCCACCGCTTTGTAAGAAAAAATTTCTCCTCGTGCTGCGAGCCACCCCACACGTGTTGGGGAGGGAGAAGGGGGTGTAAGCAAGCTTCTCGTTGTTCTATGAGTTGATGGGACACATCAAAGTTATTTAGTACTCTCTCCAAAAAGGGCGACCATGTGCATGGCTACCACTCCGTGCTCCGTGATTGAGTACATGCACTATTCATGTGCCTTCGAGGAGAAAAAATATTGCGAAGTACTAGGTTCCATCGAAGTGCACGACTCACTTACGCACTGCTTATCTCCATTTTGTTTCATGACATGTGCACCTTAATGCTAGATGTCCCGCGTGTTGGCAAAAGGATGAAAAAATATCACGTCAAAAAAGAGAGGAATAATATAGATTCCCGACGACCGAGAAGGAGCAAGGAACCTCACGGTGGAGCGTCTGCAACCATAATATTTTATATTATTCAGTGATATAAAATCAACCAAATCTCTGCACATTCATGTAGTACCATTCTATAATGTGAGAATAACTTTGAATGTTACCTCCGTGGGACACCTAGTTATAGTATATCAAGCAGCCCGTATCGCTTCTCGCTCCTCGTCCTTATAGCCTGCCAATAGTACCTTATATACACTTGCTCTATGAGTAAAGGCCTGCCTAAGCACGCATTAATGTCCTGGGCATGATTCTTTCTACTCAATGTTGCGTACACTTTGAGCTTGTTGGCAACTTCACTGCTAGCTTGCTGGCTCATTTTGCAGTTCGTGCAAACACAGCCGGTTATACTATGAGTAGGTGACCGTGCACTTGGCTCTTTGCCTCTTCCGGAGGTCGAACAATGATGATTTGAAACCTCCTATATTAAGCGCACTATCGTAAAGCAAAAGCTTTTCCTCGTCCTGCGAGCCACCGTGTGCGCGTGTGAGCGAGGGAGAGTGTCACTCCCAATGTTTTGTAACATGTCATTTGCATTAATAAAGCATGAAAATTTGGACCAGCAAAAATATTTCCATTTTATTTGGCTTTTATTTGAATTGGATTTTTGTCTATGGTTTCAAGTGCTCATGAAAGCTGTATTCTAGCTCCTCCTTATATACTACATTTCCTTGCTCCAAACTTTTGCCCCAATGATCATGCCATGTGTATAGTACAATATAGTATTTTCTAACAAAAATAATTTGGCCAAAAAGTATATTCAAAATTCAATTCTCCAAAACCCCTGAATTGAGGTTTGCACTACAAGTACTAGATTTGGGGAATGAAAAATCTTTCAAAGAGTATGTTTGACTCCTATTAGGCAAGGACTCCCAAAAACCACAAAAATATAACTTTAAAAGTTATTTTGCTATTTTATTTAAGGGCTTTTTCTTTAGGCCAGCAATGGTCTTTAATAGGTTAAAAATATTTTAATGCTTTAAAATTATTTGTGAAAATTTAGGGAAACTCAATGGACATATATTGTACATATATAAGGGTTTCAACACATGCTCATGTTCAAAATATTGGTCAAACCCCTCAAAAAACCTTTCTGGATATTTCAAGCTTTTGAAATTTTTACAAAGAAAATATTCTATAAAAATTCCAATAAAATTCTAGCAAGTCAAAAATGCCTAATGTGATGATCTTGCAAGGTTTAATCCCAATCCAAATAGTTTTGGTTCACAAAAGTGCTCCAAAACCCTCTTTGTCCAAAATCAAATTTGAACAACTTTACATTGTCAACTTTCTCCTTTTGCTCTCAAACCTTGTGGGCATGCTCTAAACCCTAAATGATGACACTACACCAAGTGGTGCATCAAGGAGAATAGTTTTGCATGACTAGATGTTGGAAAACTCATTTCTGTTGATTTCTAGGGTTTTCAAAAGTTGCATTGGCAAGTTTGCCCAAAGGGACTCAATCTTGGTGGAACTTCTTATTTTCTCATGCCATTTGACCCGGTCAAGCCTCATGACAAGGGGAGTTCATTTTCTTGCCCAAACCAGCAACAAACACTATTTGCCATTTTTCTAAAAACATTACTTTGACCTCTTCCACTAATCTCCATGAGTTCCACTTTTTACGACAGCCCCTCCTAGACCTCTTCTACCTCTGGTAGCTCTCCCCTAGCTTTTGCTCAATGATTGACGGGTGAAACACCCTCATTTACCGCCTTGGACACTAGCTTCTCTCTCTTTCTCACCTCCCTCCTCACTCTAGTGGCCATCCATGGCATCCAATGCACCACCCCCTTTGTTTACTCAGTCCTAGTCCTGCTAGAAAACAAAGGACGCGCTCACCATGCATAAAGAATGGCATGCCGACCATATGCACGCTCTGGAGCGCACTAGAGTGCGCTCTGGCACTACAGCCGCAACCTGCCAACCACATCCGACCACCCCGGCCCCCCCCCTCACGCCCAACGAGGTGCCTAGACATCCACGACACGCCACGGCCTGGTCCCCCTTGAAAGTGCAACTATCCTGGGTGATTTTGGTAATTCCCAACAACATATATCTCGTTGAGCTAATGCTACTTCAAGACAAATATTTCAGGAAAGCTCAATGATTGGCATGGCATGGATGAGAAAAGTGGATCCCTCAAAATACTAAGGACAAAAGGATTGGCTCAAGATCAAAGCACAAGACTCTACATTTTCTATTTTAGTGATCCAAGATCACATTGAGTCTATAGGAAAAGCCAATACTATCAAGGAGGGATGAGGTGTTGCTTAATGGATTTCTTGCTCAAAGTGCTTAGTGATATTGCTCCAAAGCCCTCAACTACTTTCTCATATCCACATATGACCTAAACCAAAAATCCAACTCGGCCCCACCGATTCTTCCTATCCGGCGCCACCGAGTTCAGATGTCATAGCCACTGCCACAAACCCTAGCCAAATCGGTCTCACCGATAGGGATCTCGGTCTCACCGAGATGGGGTTGTAATCTCTCTGTTTCCATTCGTAACGTTTCGGTCTTACCGAGATGAGCGAATCGGTCCCGCCAAGATTACAATGCAAACTCTCTGTTTCCTTTTCATAACATTTTGGTCTTACCGAGATAAGGGAATCGGTCCCACTGAGTTTGCCTGACTAACCCTCTGTGTGTCCGTTACCAAAATCGGTCCCACCGAGTTTGTGTAATCGGTCCCACCGAGATTATGTTATGCCCTAACCCTAATCATATCGGTCCTACTGAGTTGTATGTCTGTCCCACCAAAAATCCTAACGGTCACATGATTTGCAAAATCGGTCCGACCGAGTTTCATGATTCGGTCCCACCGAGATTGGTAAGTTGTGTGTAATGACTAGATTTTGTGTGAAGGCTATATGTACCCCTCCACCCACTCTTCATTCATGGAGAGAGCCATCAGAACATACCTACACTTCCAACATACATTTTCTGAGAGAGAACCACCTACACTTGTGTTGATACCAAGATTTTCCATTCCTACCATTTGAATCTTGATCTCTAGCCTTCCCAAGTTGCTTTCCACTCAAATCTTCTTTCCACCAAATCCAAATCCTGTGAGAGAGAGTTGAGTGTTGGGGAGACTATCATTTGAAGCACAAGAGCAAAAAGTTCATCATAAACACACCATTTGTTACTTCTTGGAGAGTGGTGTCTCCTAGATTGGCTAGGTGTCACCTGGGAGCCTCCGACAAGATTGTGGAGTTGAACCAAGGAGTTTGTAAGGGCAAGGAGATCGCCTACTTCGTGAAGATCTATCCCTAGTGAGGCAAGTCCTTCATGGGTGACGGCCATGGTGGGATAGACAAAGTTGCTTCTTCATGGACCCTTCGTGGGTGGAGCCCTCTGTGAACTCGCGCAGCCGTTACCCTTCGTGGCTTTAAGTCTCCATCAACGTGGATGTACGATAGCACCTCCTATCGGAACCACGACAAAAACATCCATGTCTCCTATTGCGTTTGCACTCTCCAAACCCTTCCCTTTACATTCTTTCAAGCTGCATGCTTTACTTTCCTCTGCTCATATACTCTTTGCATGCTTGCTTGAATAGTGTTAAGATTGCTTCAACTGTGCTAAGTTGCTAAAATCTGCCAAGAACTAAAATTGGGAAAAGGATAGATTTTTATTTGGTCAAGTAGTCTAATCACCCCCCTCTAGACATACTTTCGATCCTACACCCCTCCTCCTTCTCCCTCCTCTCGCCCCAGCTCGCATGCGTGCCGGCCACCCGTGCACACCAATGAGCGCGCTCACAGTCGAGGCTCCCCTGGCACCACTCTTCTCTCACTCTTCTATCCCCCAGCACTAGACTGAGCCCACAAAAGCCCCACACACGCCCCGACGAGCCCCCGTGTCTTACGACGACCGCAACAAGCTCGTCGACGCATGCCTCTTCGGTGCACCGTTGACTGCCTATTTAAAGGCCACCTCGAGCCTCTTCCTCTCCACCACTCGCCCCTACGGCCTCCAAAACGGCCCCTTGCACCCCCTAGCTCTTCCCTCGAAGCTCTCGAGCTCGAGCTCCGCCGCGGTGGCTCGCCGTCGTCTGCTCGGTACGGGTCGTCCAAGGTACTCATGTGACCCGATCTGGAACCACCTCACCCCTCTGACTGTTTCCCCTCTTTCTCCCTCTTCATTTGCAGCCGGAGACGACCAGAACAGCCACCGCCCGAAGCTCCTCCACCGTGCCTCCTCGTCGTCAGCGAACCAGGCAGCTCCAGCGACCACTTCCACCACCACCCAAATGGCGACTCCGTGCTGAGTCCAACCCTGCCCTCCACTCGCCTCGCCGTGCCCTGCATCGCTGTCGATGAGCTCGCGAACCGTCTGAACTCGGGCTTAGGGATAACAGGCGGGCCCCGCCTGTCAACCTCTCCTCTCTCTCGTCCCCTCTCTCTCCCATTGGCAGCTGGTCCCCGCGCATCAGGTTTGAAAACCTGGTGCACACGCTGGCATGCTTGGGCCTCCTCTCCCTCTGGGCCTGTTGCACTGCGGCTGTTCTGACCCAGCAGGCACAGTGCCCCTTCTCCTTTTTCTTTTCTATTAATCTTTAAATAAATCCATAGGATAAAATTGTCGGATCTTGGGTACCGGCAGACCCTTAAGGTTCGAACTCTAGGGTGCGCACGAAGATCTCTCCCCTACCGACCTACGTCCGATTGTCTCGTGAGATCTAAGCTAAAAACGATGAGCAACACAAGGGACACAAGATTTGTACTGGTTCGGGCCACCATTGTGGTGCAATACCCTACTCCATTGTGTGGTGTGGTGGATTGCCTCAGGGGCTGATGATGAACAGTACAAGGGAAGAACAGCCTCGCGAGAGGTGTTCTTGAGCTCGTGTGAGGAATTGCTTGGGTGAGTCCGATCGCCTCTCTCTCTCCAATGAGCTCTTGATGAGTCCGTCCTCCTTCTCTGTGGTGGCTAACCCTATTTATAGAGCCCCTGGTCCTCTTCCCAAATATTGAGCGGGAAGGGCACCAAAAACGAACATTTCGATGGGGAACATCTAGTACAAGTTATCTTCACTAAAGTTGGTGTTCGGCTGCAAAAGGCACTGGTGATGACGCCGTCTTGGGCTCCACAATGACCTCCATCCTGCCGCTCTGCTGGTCTTGTTCTCGTTTCACTGAAATGGCAACCTTTGCCCGATGCCTCGGTACTCCACGCATGTGCCTGCCCATTTGCACCAAAGAGGAAACAAGGACACTGCGCAGGCCGGCGCCTGCCTGGCACCCTCCTGGTCTCATGGCTTGCGTCATAAGGACCTCGTGAGGTACCCCACCTTGATCTCTCCGCCTCCTCGCGAGCCTGCCTGGCGAGGCCGTTGCTGATGTAGCCTTGCGCCGTCCGCCCCGCGAGGCTTGGCCCCTCGCGAGGGTCTTGAGTCTTGTGCTGATGAACATGGGTCGTACTGTGCCACCACTCGAGCCACACCGCAGGCCGCAGGCAGGCAAGTCTAGGGACCCCCGTTCCCAGAACGCCGACAGTAGCCCCTGGGCCCAAGGCGCGCTCGGACTTGGCTTAGCGAAGAAGCGAAGGGGCAAGTGCGGAGCACCGCAGGCCTCATCAGCCTGCGGGCTTGGGCACCGTGTGGCGGTTGATTGGACGTGGGCGTCTCCGCTTCCCCACGCTACCTCGGCAACCGCTTGACTGACAAAAGGCTGGCCCTGGGTTAGCCTTACCTCATTACTCTTGTTCTCGTTGCTCAGATCCACTTTCTTGCTCTTCGCCTTCCTGCCTCGAAGATCTCCAAATTTGTTGTATTCTTTCTCCTCCGGCGAACGATGGCTCCTAGCAAGACTTCGGTTGGGGCTGCGTCAGCCTAGTACTCGCCGGCCCTGGTCTTCCCCAATGTGACGAAGAAGAATCTTGCCCTCACGCGCCAGACAGCAGCGTCGCTGATCAACAAGATGGGGGAGACTGCGCTCCGACTTGGCTCTGCCCGGCCAGAAGACAAGGGGAGCACCTTCTACCCCATCTTCATTGGCACCGTTATCGCTGGTCTGGTCCCTCCTTTCTCCGAGTTCTTCCTCGCTGTCCTTCGCTAGTATCAGTTGCATGCATTGCACATCCATCCCAACTCCATCCTTCTCCTGTCGATCTTTGCCTACTACTATGAGGCGCACGTCGGGGTGGTGCCCTCCGTGGCCTTGCTGCGCCACTTCTTCTCCCTCTAGGTCTCTAGCGGCATCATCTCGGTGTGCGCGAGCTTTGTCGCGTACTCCAAGTCCAACGCCATCTCGAAGGCCGGGAAGAGGGCCGAGGGCTTCCGGAGCAAGTGGGTTATGGTGGACGCCGGGTGCCACAACCCCCTACTGGAGCTGCCAACCAAGCAGCCAGAAGCTGTTGCGGCGTGGTCCCGCACGAAGCTTGATGATCGGGGGGCGAAACTAGTGCTGGAGAAGATCAACGCCGACCTGAGGCCGGGCAGCCTAAGGGAGGTGAAGCTGATCGGGGCCTCGCTCCTGAGGGAGTTCCTGTCGCACCGGGTGGCCCCTCTTCAGGCGCAATCACGCCCGCTATGGAGGCTTGCGGAAGCGGACGTCGTTCTCCGCCTGAGCTTGGACGCCCTAAGCAACGAGGATCTTACCGCGGCCCAACGCTTCATGGTTGGAGAGGAAGTGGCTGGCCCGGTGGATGCCCCGGTACCTTTGTTCCTTCATGGCGACTGGAAGCTGGTGGTGGAGACCATGCCCACCTTCGACGGGCTCGGGTGGTGCCGGCGGAGGATCATGAGGGCCAGGCGGTGACGGCGACAGTGAACGTGTCCTCTGGCTAGTCCAGCGGAGAAGAGGAGGGAGACGACGACGAGGACGAGGAGCGTGACTCTGAGGCAACCTTCGAGGGGACGAGGGAGACTTCTCCTCGGCGCAGGGCCAGCACCTTCCGGTCCATGCCTGACGATGACGAAGTTGGCGCCAGGCGGGAAGGGGAGGACGTGCCCCTGCTCCCGAGGAAGGACAGGTCCGGGCTGATCTCCCGAGGGGCTTCACCAGCCCGCGCGTCGGCCGGGGCCAACTTTAGCTCTTCAGGTGCGCCTTCTTCTGCGGCCGGGCCTCCCGAGGCTGAGCCCCGCAGTAGGCTTTCGGGCTTCAAGCTTGGCCGGAGTCCGTGGGATCCCGCGGCAGTCAACTAGTTAGTATCCAAACTTTGCCCCGCTCCTGTCTTTTTGCCGTCCAGGCCTGACGTATTTCATTGGGTAGGCTGCTACCTGCAGCGAAGAGGCTGAAGGGAGGAGTGGTGACCCCGCCTGAAATGGGCTTGTTAGCCATGGCCGCGTCCCCCGCCCGATCATCTTCGCGAGGCTAGCAGGAACGCTCCGGCGAGGAGTCAGCCCCCGTGGCCCCGTTGACTCCGGAGGCACCCGTGCTTGACGTTGTCGTTGAGGTTGCCAAGACTCAGGAGGTCCCTGCCTCCCAGGTTGTGATTACGCTATCGTCTTCTCCTCCTACTCCGCCGTCTCCCGTCTCCTCTGCCTCTTCCATCGCCTTGGATCGTGCTGCTGACGAGTTGAGTCAGCTACGGGAGTATCTCTGGAACGCGGATCCCTGCTTGGTGGTCAGGCGCCTTGAGTTGGTCTCTGGCTGGGTTCGCTCTGATGCCTCCGTCCGAGCAGCGCTGAGCCAGGCTGTGATGGCATCCGAGAAGGGGAAGCAAGCCACCTCCCAGGCCCTGGCCTCTCGTGATGCAGCACTGAAGGATGCCTCAACCGTCAAGGGCCGCTGCGAGAAGCTGGAGGGCGAGTTGGGAGGGCTGAGTGATGACCTTGCCAATGAGGTTCGCGACCGCCAGGTGAAGGAGGAGGAGATGAGGGCTCGGGAAGCTGCTGTCAAGGAGCGCCACGCTGAACTCTAAGCCGACCGAGATCGGCTGAAGATGCTGGAGCAGGCGCTGAAGGAGGAGAGGGTCGAACTGGATGCCGAGGCGAAGGTCCTGGCTGAGGACCGCGTGGCCTTCGCACGCTATGAGGAGAGGGCCCGTATGGCACTGAAAACGCTCTATGACGGGGGCCTGGAGAAACCGCTGGCCGGGGCCAAGGAAGGCCTCGGTAAGCTGGTTCCCTTCCTTGTCGAGGCGCTTGAAGAAGTCGTGATCGTCATTGGCCCCATGACTGAAGTCGAGGCTTGCGTTCTCTCCTCCGCAGCGCTGACGTGGATCCTCAGCCACGTCTAACTCCACAACCCCGATGCCAACCTCGACGACCTGCTGGAGCCCGCGGACGCCAAGTGCTCTGCCGCTGCTGCTGAAGCCGTCAAGGGTCGAGCGGAGGCCTTGCTATCGAAGTTCTGTGCCTTTAACACCGTGCCCAAGCGAGGCGCTGCCAGCCCCTCAGCTCTAGGAGGCGGGGCTGCCAAGCGCGACTCTACCACGAGCGGTGGCGTGGCCCAGGGGTGAACTTCTCACGGCCTTTTTCCTGCTTTGATTCTTGCAACATGCACCATGCCTCATGGACGCGTTTAAATTTGTGTCTGGTATCGTGAGAACAAATTATGGTCTGTAATATTTGCTTCTGAATTTGCTAGATTTTGCGATTTCCTTCCTATTTGCGTGTGTTCTACGTCAGCAGAGCCCGGCCCCGCGCATAACTCAGCTACCGTTAGCCCTGACCGGATCACCAGGACGGGACTAAGGAGTGAGGGGCTACGTGACAAGTTAGGCTCCTGAGTCGCGATGCTCAGGAGTCCACCTTGAAGCGCGAACAACAAATAGGGAGGGGTGAAGGAGAGGATTTGCCGTTCTACATCGGCAGGGCCCGGCCCTGAGCATACCTCAACCGCCGTTAGCCTTTCGAGACTAAGGAGTGAGGGGCTACGTGACCAGTTAGGCTCCAGAGTCACGATGCTCAGGAGTCCCCCTTGACGCTCAAATGGGTCTTCATACCTTGGCTCCGCTCGGGGAGGGACGTGCAACGACCAGGTCCGAGGGACCTGGCTGGGTGGCGTGTGCTCGGGCGTGGCCCGGGTGCAGCTCCTGTGTCCAGCCTCCTCGCACGGTGCTCCCGAGGGGAGGCGTTGCGATGAAGCCAGATACTGAGCTTCAGACTCCCTGAGGTGGACACAGCCATGGGCTGCCCTCAGTTGTTTATCACCAGCGTGGAGCATAGCGCTTCCGTATGTGTACGGGCATAGCCGCACCTCGGCAGTGTCGTCAGCCAGCGCGGAGCATGGTGCTTCCACTGGTGCGTGGGAGGGGGGATCCCCTCTGGTAGGAGCCCCCGGGGCATGTACAGCCCTGCCCTGACACGTGGCCGGCACGGTAGGGCTAGGAGAGGTGTATCTAGGCACCCGTGAGCTAGCGCAGGACCCACGCGGCCCTACCTCGAGGTAGGTTGCGCCTGGCTTTGGGCCTTTGTCGGTGATACGTTCCTACAAGGTGGTTAGAATGCAAATGCTCTACGTCCTCAGGTCCCGGCCCTCGAGCGAGCTCAGCCGCCTGTGGTATGACAGATCATGATGTCGTGGGTCAAGGCCAGGGGGTGAGGGCTGGAGAGCTAGTAAGAGCCCATGAGTCGCGATGCTCAGGCACCCCCTTTTAATGTGCAAGCGCTTTGCCTGAGAGTGGAGAGGCCTGCGGTAGGCAGCAGACGATAATCATGAGTAGGTTAGGCATGAAGAAGAAAATTAACTTAGATAGATGCAGGGAAAGGCACACACCACTGGGTCAGGCCCAAGTGACTTGGGGATGATGCAGCCCGAGGGGCGCCCCCAACAAGGTAAGCTGAAGACAAAAGCAACGGATCCACGCGACCTGGGAATGATGCAGCCCTGCGGGCACTCCCAGCTGAAATGAGACTTGAAAGAAGTCACCTGATACCATTGCAGTCCGAGGGTCGGAGTAGCTGGCGGTGTGAGGTGCAGAAGCCAATCCTCGCGAGACCTCGGGGCTCCGAGCCTAGGTAGGCTTGCGAGGTTCAGGCGGCCCGACGAGGTCCATCTCCCCTTCCTCCATGAGTGCGCGATGCTTAACCACCTGAGCTTCTAGAATGCTTCTCATCAGGCGCTGGTGGGCTGCATCCGCGTTCGGCAGGCCGAACGGCATGCGAATGGAGTTGTGTGGTGGACCCGTCAGTGACTCCTGAGAAGGGCTTGGTTGGTTGAAGCTGATCGTATGGCACTGGAAGATTGTTGAACGTCTTGACGGACAGGACGTTGAGCCCTGCCCCGCCGTCGATGAGGGTCCTGGTAACTTGCACATTGCTGATGACTGGGGAGCAGAGCATCGGGAGGACACCGGCCGTTGCCCCGCACTTGAGCTGATCCGCTGAGCTGAATGTGATGGCGCATGCTGACCACCTGAGAGGGAGCGTGGCCTCAAGCTTGGGGAGGACTGCATTCACCTCGCGAGCGAACTGCTTAAAGATGCGCTGAGAGGCTGGGGCCTGGGCGCCGCCCAAGATGCAAGCGATTGCACGAGGCTCCTGGAAGCCCCCAGCCCCCTCGTCCTGATGATGGTCTTCATTCCTTCTTGATGGTGGCGGCAGAGGAGGGAGTCCTGTGTTGCCTTGCGGGTGATCCTCACGAGGCTGATCTCTCCAAGCTCCCTCACGAGGCTGGTCCTGCCAGCGGTCCTCGCGAGGCCAGTCACGCCACCCTTGGCGAGGGCCACAGTCGTCCCATCGTCCTCCACCTCTTGCTCCGCCTTGGCTATAGCCCCGATCGTTGCGCTCGGGGCGTCGACCGACACGGCCTTCTCGCACGGCCCTGAGTTCTTGGCATTCGTTGGTGTTGTGGGTGTGGAGATCATGGTACACACAGTACCGGCTGCCCTTGGATGACTCGGGCTGGTCCCTGCCGCCCTTCGTGTCTGGTTCTGCTACGAGCACGGATGCTCCCTTGCGCTTCACATCTTTGGCCTTGGCCTTCTTCTCTTCTGGGTCTGCTACTGGGAGCTCGAGAAGGGAGAGGCGCCCTTCCAGAGACGTACACAAGCCTTCGTGGATTGCCAGCTCCTCCTTCATCTTGACGTTGCGGACGCCATTAGAGAACGCAGAGATGATGGCCTCCTCAGTCACCCTGGGGATCTTGAGGCGAGCGTTGTTGAAGCGCTGGATGTATTTTTGCAAGGTCTCTCCAGGCTACTGCTTGATGCGGCGCAGGTCACCCACGACTGGTGGACGATCGCGAGTGCCCTGGAAGTTGGCGATGAAGCGAGTGCACATCTTGTCCCAGGAGGAGATCATGCCAGAAGGCAGGTTCACGAGATAGGTGCGGGCGCCGTCTTTGAGCACCATGGGGAACCAGTTCGCCATGACCTTTTCGTACCCCTTGGCGGCTTTGATCCCCAACTCGTAGAGCTGCAGGAACTCGGTGGGGTCTGCAGTGCTGTCGTAGCGGGGAGGCAGGTCAGGTTTGAATTTGCCCGGCCAGGCGACACTGCGTAGCTCTGTGGTGAAGGCGCGGCAGCCCGCGGTGACCATTGAAGCTCTCTGCTGATGTAGGGCTTGCTCATGGAGATTCCCACGCACTGCTACCTGAAGCAGCGCAGGGTCTTGATGTGCTGGCTCAGGGACGCGACCGTGGCGCGCCGGTGCCGGGAGCACGCGTGCACCTTCTTGGGGACGAGGGATTTCTTGGCAGCTCCTTTCTTGACGTGCTGGAGCCGGACGTGGTGGTTCTCATCCTGGGGCCGTCCGCCTCGGTGCCAGGGCGCCTTCTTGGGGAGGAGGTGGCGGAGGCACCTCCTGATATGCGCCTCCTGCGCAGGACGGAGGGCGAGGCAGCAAGAGGGACGGCACAACGGAGCCCCCCGCGGCGCTGACGAGCTCGGTAATGCGAGTGAGCCACTCCTCATAGAGCCCGTCGACGGGACGGTAGTGCAGGTGCTCACGCACCAGGAGCATCGCGGCGTGCACGTCAGTGGGGGCGCGACGGGAGTGTGACGACGAACCAGCTAGAGTCAGCGACGGCTTGGCGCTGCGGCCTTCCCGCCGCACCAAAGGATGCAGCGACGAGGCGTGCTGCTCGTTCCCCGCCGGGACGGTGACGGCGTTGGCGGCAGGCGATGGGGAACGACGGGGACACCCACCGACGGGAGCCGTCTGGGCGACTCGGGCAGCGAGAGCAGCCCGACGCTCGGCGCGAGCCCGACGAGCGTCTGCCATGGACTTGACGGAAGATCGACACGAAACGGCGGAAGGAAGATTCCGGCACACCCCTACCTGGCACGCCAAATGTCGGATGTTGGGTTCCGGCAGACCCTTAAGGTTTGAACTCTGGGGTGTGCACGAAGATCTCTCTCCTACCGACCTACGTCCGGCCGTCTCGTGAGATCTAAGCTAAAAACGATGAGCAGCACGAGGGACACAAGATTTATACTGGTTCGGGACACCGTTGTGGTGTAATACCCTACTCCAGTGTGTGGTGTGATGGATTGCCTCAGGGGCTGATGATGAACAGTACAAGGGAAAAACAGCCTCGCGAGACGTGTTTTTGAGCTGGTGCGATGAACTGCTTGGGTGAGTTCGATCGCGTCTCTCTCTCTAATGAGCTCTTGATGAGTCCGTCCTCCTCTGTGGTGGCTAGCCCTATTTATAGAGGCCATGGTCCTCTTCCCAAATGTTGAGCGGGAAGGGCGCCAACAACGACCATTTCAAAGGGGAACATCTAGTAAAAGTTATCCTGACTAAAGTTTGTCTTCGGCTGCCAAAGGCACTAGTGATGACGATGTCTTGGGCTCCCCGACGACCTCCATCCCGCCGCTCTGTTGGTCTTGGTCTCGTTGTACTAAAATGGCAACCTTTGCCTGATGCCTCGGTACTCCACATCTGTGCCTGCCCCCTTTGCACCAAAGAGGAAACAAGGACACTATGCAGGCCGGCGCCCGCCTGGCGCCCGCCTGGTCTCGATCTTCATGGCTTGCGTCATAAGGACCTCGCGAGGTACCCCTCCTTGATCTCTCCGCCTCCTCGCGAGCGTGCCTGGCGAGGCTGTTCCTGATGTAGCCTTGCACCATCCGCCCCGTGAGGCTTCGCCCCTCGCGAGGGTCTTCAGTCTTATGCTGATGAACATGGGTCGTACTAAGCCACCACTCGAGCCACGCCGCAGGCCGCAGGCAGGCAAGTCTGGGGACCCCCGTTCCCAGAACACCGACAAAAATAATTGTCCAAATTAAATAATTCCAACTCCACAAATCTCGTAGTATTCTCACCAATTTAATGGTGTGACTTTTATACATGTTCATCAACCTTTTTTGTGTTGTTCAAATTTAAATTCAAATTTGAACAATAAAATCTCTGTTTGAAAATACACTACTGTGTCCCCCTAACTGCAAATCCAAAACTAAGAAGTTTCCCCTTCATAGTTTTCCTCCTAGTATTTTACAAAAATAAGTTGACATTTTTATGAGCACTTTGGGCTTTCTGTTTTGCTACTGGCTTATTTTTCTTGTTGTTTCTTGTGCGACGAATAGGTCCCGTATTTGACAAAGTAGTTGGAGAAGAAGAAGGAGAAGGACTTGAAGACTTTGAAGACCAAGCCAACCAAGGCAAGCAGACCTTTGACCATGATGCACCTCTCCTGTCATCGATAAAAGTTTTCTGTGTGCATGCTGATGTTCTTGATTATGAACTCGATATGATCATTGCGTGGATGCATGCCCGTTGATACTTGCATGTTCATATCTCTACCATGTGCCAGAGATGCGATGAAAAACACTTGGCAATGACGCACGATGTTACTGATCGGGTGCTTCCCCCGAATACTTGAGCTACTGTGGGATCGTGGGTGACACGAAATCTTCCCGATTCTTGTGGGTAAAGTGCACAACCTCTGCAGAGTGTCAAACTATTCGAATAGCTGTGTCCACGGTCAAGGACAGTTGGGTGGTGCTACATAAACTATGTCCAGAACTTTGCCAACTTGGTATATGTAAGTTGCATGGGTCAAGAGAAGACTTGACATGATGATAAAGCTAGAGTTGTTCTAAATTCTATTTATGTTGATATATGTAACCTATTCACATGGTTACCAGAGTCCATTAATGCATGTTTCACAAGTTGAAAAGGCATGTCATTAAGTTTCCAACTAGCATGGTACTAGGTTGCCTACTTGCTTTTGCATCATGCATTGTTACCTTGATCCAAAACATGGGTTGCTTGCGAGTACATTCAAAGTACTCATTGGCTTGCCACTGGTTATTGAATTGGTCAGGCATGGAAGAGCAGGATTTCGAGGAAGAGTTCTTTGGTGACGAACATGCGAACTAGACGCTTCCTAGTCAGAATGCCTGTATGGTTAATGCAGGTGGCATGGGTTCTACTTATCGACGAAGAATTTTGTTGCTTATGTTTCATAATATGTTCAGCCTTTAAGGCTTTGTCAATGTAAGACTCGATCTTAATGATCATAATTTGTGTAAGACGGTATCTATGGATGTAAGAATCTTGTTGTTCAGCTTCTGTGTGTTCAGTGAGCATTGATCTCTGCGATCACTGTACATGTGCATTCGGTGATCTCGACTTATGAGTCGGGGTCCCCACAAAGAGGTCGTACTAGTAGTAAGCAAAGCTTCTCCTCGTTTGCAAGTTGTCGGGACACATCAAAAGTAGTGTATTAGTCTCCAAAAAGGGCTTACCAGGTCCATGGCTACCATACCGTGCTCCGTCATTCAGTGCATGCACGATTCATGTTCCATTGAGAAAATAATGTTGCGTACGTGCCATCAAATAGAATAACTTAATTTATTAAAAAAATGCGCCACCGCATCATGATCGAACTTTGATTCATCCACGTGTGGTTCCCATGAACAACTACTAGACTCGCCAAATTATCTGGTGAGCTGCCTCTTCGTACAGAAATGAGCTCACCGTGTACCCACACGTGAGTATAAGGGAAAGAGGCAAAGAGTACCTGTGTCGGTGCCTGCACCTCTTCTCTTCGTGCTCATATCCTTTTAAACACGGCAGCACAGTGTAGTTACATCATACATGGCCAACCCACGCTATCACCATGTTTCTTGGCCTCCATGCGACACGTAGCTCTAGTAATCCACCAGCCCGTATCGCTTCTTGCTTCTCGTCTCACTCAAAGTGCAGCGGGCTGGTGATTTTGCCGTCTATTGAGGTCGGTTAACTCATCACATGTTAGAAACATGCCAAGAGCATTCTAAAAAAATTATACTCTATTGTTATGCGAAGAAGAGGAAGCGCTTTGACCGACGGACCAAACGAGACATGCGTGCCGTGGCGTGAGTGGGTCCAGTTTCTCATTTTGAACTTGTTTGGTGTAGTAGTAACACATGGTTTTCACTATTGATAAGATTTTATATTGGGCCTAATATATTCTTCGAGGTTGCCTTTGACTATTGATAAGATTTTATATAATTTCAAAATTATATCATTCGAAGATCCTTTCATGTTTTGTTTCCAAAAAAAAATCCTTTCATGTACGAATTTGACGGTATGCTTTGTGAAACTTGCATGTCCTATACTACTCTTGTTTGGATATTATAACTTAGCTAGAGGTTAGACTAACTCATGACTAACCCTGAACTAACTATAGCCAAAGAGGTGTTTGGATGACAGGGTTAGATTGACAATAAATGCACTTGATGGAGAGAGAAAAGTGATTTTTAGTGGGCCCCACGAGAACTAGCTCCAATTAGCACCACTTGGCTAGAGGGATAGAGAGAGAAAACTGATATTTCAGTGGGCCCAATGAGAACTATCTCCAATTAGCACCTCTTGGGTGGGATAGTTTTTTTTGTGGGTTTGGTGCAACTAGCTCCAATTTAACCCTCATGTTTGGATACTTTAGGGCTATTTGAACCCCAACTAGCTGAAACTATAACCCATGGATCCAAATAGGGCCAAAGTTAATCTCCGAAAATGCATTAAGCCCTTTATACATGGACAGACGGAGTACATGATACTAGCAAATGCTCACCATTAGTAGTAGTTCATTGGTTGGTTTCGATTTTTGATTCTGTTGTTGTGCTACTACTGTCCAATATTCGCGTGTGGTTATTTATAGAATAAAAAAGGAGGTAGTACTTATTGTGGGAAAGGTGAAGTGATGGTTGCTTCGCCCAAGCAACTTATTACTCTAGGAATATTGGAGTACCAGTGGATTCAAGGAAGAGAGAAATGATGGTTGCTTCATCCGAGCAACTTACTGTGGTGAAGGTGGGGCTCTGTGATTTGACTGCTCACTAGTCATTTTTTTACTGCGGCACAATGACCGGGGTGAATCTTCCCTGAAGTTGTGCACTCAATATTGTTGCATGGCAGGTGGAGCCAAATGAAGGATGTCCCACATGTTGGCGAAACAAAGTTGAATTGTTTCTCACATTGCTATCAATCCTTCAGGATTTGTTTATATGTACGCATAATTTTCCAGCATAATGAAATTGTACTTTGATGCTATGAAGGTTTCCACTTTGGTTCCCGTAGGAAAAAAAGGTTTCAACATAGGATTCATGTGTCCTCTTGCCTCAACATTGTCTCCTTACAACATTCCATCAAATACAAATGAAACAACCATGGATGCTAACGCATCTCAACGGTTCGCATATCAGCGCCAATATTCACATCACAACTGAAGACAAAGTTGTGAGAAGGAGTACAAATAAAGAAAAATATATAATTGATCGATGTTGTTTGTAGGCATGGCTCCATTTCCTGGGAGAAATGTTCATTGGTTGGCAGCTAGTCTCACCCATCTCTTTAACCAAAATAGAAGTGTATGAAGGACATCACAATCCGATCATTTTGCGTAGCTCCACTAAAATCAAGCTGATCATCCCTGTTTGGAAAGATATTCAGTTAGTGTGATTACAATAATAGTGGAACTAGCTAATGAAACATAACACAGACAAATAGGACCCAATCACCTCTGCGATCTCTCTTTATGACTAACTACTTGTTGGAGAAGATTAGGCATGGAGTTGGATAAGGAAGACAGCAAAACCAATCTCCCTTTCTGAAGTCCCACAGAAATGTAAAAATGTTGCCTGTGTTACATTTTGGCGGAACTGCACAAAACACTCTTAAGAAAAAAGTGATTTGTGTAGTTCACCAAAAGGTCGCAATAGCAATGGGGTGAAATGGATAGCCCTGTTTGCAGAAGGAGGTAGAAAGGAAACAATTACTGCCCAATAACACGAGTTGAAGACACATACGCTGACAGAAAAGAAGCATATTCCATGTAATAAGGGAAATATAGCAGCATGGTGGTTTATAAAAAACGGTTTGAGTACGAGATTGCAAGATGGAAAGTACGCCGACCGAGATACGTTTTAAGCAAACACCTAAAGAAGATCAGCATGTAGGATTTTCCACATGCAGCAAAGTGGGAAGATGGGCAGTGGAGCAAGGCTGATGGAAGCTGTACCTGAGGGTCATCGGGATGTAACTAGGAGTGTGCCAGCGGCCGGGATCTGCCCATACTACGATAGGTAGCAAGTGGCGAAGGCCCTACCGCGCCGGAGCTTGGTCAGAGAGAACGACGGGTACCATAGATCGTGACGTGTTGCCTCAACGCCGTCGAACGGAGGAACGATGCACATCCTCCCTTTCCCCCGGAGGACAGGATGTGATCGGATCAGTGACCAACGGTGAGAGAGAGAGGCCACCGCTGCCTTATATGTGATAGTGTCACGAGAGACAAACCCCGACAGGTAGGCTCCATTGTATATAGTGGAGTGGATTTTTCTTTTTTCCCGAAGACAATCATTTCATAATTTGTACGTGCCATGGAGGAATAGAACATTATTTAATACTAACGCGTCAAGTCGAACTTTGTTCTGTCTATGTGTGGTACACGAATCTCCTTCGAGTAAACAGCCGCTACACACGTCAAATTATCACGTGGGCTGCCTTTTCATTCATAAATGAACTCCACCGTGTGCCCGTGCGGGTGTGGCCGGGAACGCGACGTGAGTACGTGCGTTGTGCGTGCACCTCTTCTTTAGGTGCTGGTACGTACATGGGTGGGTGTGAGAGAGATGGTTGGTGCGAAACAAAGGCAATGTGTCGATGATATCTCAAACAAAAGAAACATAACATATGCAATGTGTGTGAAATAGAGGGAACGATCCACGAGAAGATAGTCGAGGGATCATTGGCGTGAGATATATATTGAATCGAAAACAAGGAAGAAGTGTGTGGGTGCACGATTGATAAAGAGTGCCATCAAATTTGTGTTTTCCCACATCAAAGATACAGGGTGCCTGGCCTACTGGAATGTGAGAGGGAAGA
>NC_041391.1:348577628-348597136 GCF_002162155.2 Triticum dicoccoides
GGGGGGGCTGATACCTAAATATATAGAGGTAGATCGACTAGTATATGTGTGGAGAAGGAGAGAGACCTAGCTATGTATTGAGGAAGATCGATCGGCATCGATGCATATGTGTCGTAGAGGAATAAGGTTGGGAGAAAGACAAAGGTAGAGCGTCGGAGGGTTGGTGGTGGAGTTGCTTTCCGCAAATGGTGGGAGAGGCATGCTAGATAAACGGAGAGTACGTGTGCAATATTAATAAGAGAGGGGATGTCTGCCTATCTATGCACATGCGTGTGAGAGACGAGTTGGGAGGTGTGCAAGGATGATGAGGGGGGACGATATGGTTGTGGTAAGTAGACATAGCTACATAGGAAGATCAATCATCGTGTGTCTGAGAAATGGTGAGACATAACTAGTGAGGTATTTTGATCGGTGCATGGGGAAAAAGAATTATAGTCGACCTAGCTCTATGTAGGGAGATTGGTACGTATAGATGCATGCATGTGTTAGAAGCAAATAAGGTCCGGAGAGACAGACAGGGGGAGAGGGGTGCGGCTAGGAGGTGGTGCGAGAGGCCTACTATGTCGAGTGGGAGGAGTGTGCGAGTATGAGATCGACGAAAAGAGGGGCGGGAGTGTGCACCTGCGTGGAACCGTATTGGACATAGGGGGGCATGGATGGTGAGAAGAGAAGAGGGGAAGTGTGTATTTGTGGTAGGCACACTTGGCTAGAGAAGTATATTGACCGGTGTGTGCCGGAAAGAAGGAGCTGGGGGGCGTACACACAACCGTGGGTGAATGACCTAAAGAGAAACGAATGTGCATGATGGAGGGGACACAGAGGGAGTGTGAGAGGGGGAGGAGGGGGCGGGCGTGTGCATGCACAATAGAAAGTTAGCGCTAGCTAGCTAGAAAGAGAAGAGGATCGTGAAGGTGTAGAAGATGAACAGAGATCTTAATTTATTATAAAAAAGTGGATTCGGATATTTGAAGAAGATATCATAGTGTCTTAAACTGATGCATGCATGAATGAATATATATAATGGTGATACGCGTGGTGTGGTTATGAACATGTTATACTACATATAATATATAGAACATTGATTATAATTTGGGATAATGTGTGGCTTTTGTAGCTCAGGGCTAAATACTTGTCATAATGTAGGGGGCGGGACAATATACTTTGTGTGATAAACACCGTGTACGTATGGAACATGGTTTAGATTATGAATATCTAGTCAGTACATCAGATGTACTATTATTTGGAATCAACATCAAGTATATACAAAAATTTGAATTCAAGTTCATATAGTACACATAGTTCATATCTATCTCTATAGTAATCATGTGTTGTGTTGTTAAGATAATACACGAATGATGGTTTAAGTTGGCAACAATCATGATTGTAGATTCTTATTCAAATAGAGAGAGAAAATTCATATTTAGTTCGAATTGCAGTGATAGAATAGACATTTGGAATGCACTGAAATGTTGGAATGAGTAGGTTACATGCATTATATAGCCAGCAAAAAAATTTAATTGGACATAACATGGATTCATAGTTTTGAATAGGATTTGTACAGTAAAATTGGACAAGACTCTCTCTTTGTGTGGTGTGAATAGTTTTTTTTGTATTTTCGTTGAGGGAAGTGCGACTTGATTTGGTTCGTACAATATTACATGTTAGGATTGTCCCTAAAATTCAACCCACGCCTTGTCATATCCCGAAAATTCAGATATCGTGCTCCCAAAACTCGCGCCTTCACACCTCGCGCCTTGCTATCCCGAAATTACAATGTGCGCGACAACTCCCTCCAGCTGCCAAATCCCTACATGTGAAATCCCCCTTCTAACCCTGAGCCGAAAGGGCCGCTAGTTCAAATCAGTGGGGGTACTTTTGTAACACACCCTACATTTTGGACAAGCGCGTCCCTAAGTCATGGTTCCCCCCTCCGATCGCCTCCTTTTCGCCATTCGAAATCCCAGGCCGCCATTAGCTCTCTGCTCTAGCTGCGAAAACCCACCCTCCTCCATCCGCCACCTCACAGCTGCCCAGCCGGAATGTCTTCCCAAACGACGTCGTCCATCGCAATAGCTCGACGTCCCTCATCCATGTCCCCGCATGAGGATCTGTCGTCGATCTCAGCGTCCCGCCGGTTCAGCCTCCCCATCCTCCACCTCCAAGGATCTGCTCCAACGATCACCTCGTCTATCGCGGCTGCTCCATCCCCATAGGCCGCCTTAACCTGCTGCACCGGAACCGCAACATCCTCACCGACTCCTAGGATGAAGCCAAGGTCTACTCGGCGCCACCAAAGAGGTTGTACACTCATCACATTGCACCTTCTCCTTAACTCGACCTCCCGGCACCGACGGTGCTCCAGCTCGCACCCCCATGGTGCAGCTACCTCGAAGCCGGTGCCGCGGGCGACATCTCTATTGGTGTCAAAACCGGCGGATCTCGGGTAGGGGGTCCCGAACTGTGCGTCTAAAGCTAATGGTAACAGGAGGCGGGGGACACAATGTTTACCCAGGTTCGGGCCCTCTCGATGGAGGTAATACCCTACTTCCTGCTTGATTGATCTTGATCATATGAGTATTACAAGAGTTGATCTACCACGAGATCATAGAGCCTATGATTATGATTGTTGTGTCCTACGGACTAAACCCTCCGGTATATATAGACATCAGAGGGGGCTAGGGTTACACAGAGTCGGTTACAGAGAAGGAAATCTACATATCTGAATAGCCAAGCTTGCCTTCCACGCAAAGGAGAGTCCCACCCGGACACGGGACGAAGTCTTCAATCTTGTATCTTCATAGTCCAATAGTCCGGCCAAAGTATATAGTCCGGCTTTCCAAGGACCCCCTAATCCAGGACTCCCTCAGTAGCCCCTAAACCAGGCTTCAATGATGATGAGTCCGGCCTGTAGATTGTCTTCGGCATTGCAAGGCGGGTTCCTTCTCCGAATACTCCATAGAAGATCTTGATCCTTCGGATCGTGTCCGGCTCTACAAAACAAATTCCACATACCACCGTAGAGAGTACAATATTCCACAAATCTAATCTGCTGACAACTTTTCACAGCATGACATCACGCCACGGCCCGGTCTTTATTCGAACCGTTCTCAACCTGCTGCTGCACATATTGCAAGGGGTTTCATTGGCACGTCTTGTCGAAGCAGAGATCGTGTCCCCTTATCACAGGATTCTCGTCAATACGGGTGTGGGTAACCCAACTGCGCCATCAACGCGGCGCTTGGGGAATAAGAGAGTTTATCGGGCAAGTGGGGAGGCGCATGGCTTCTACCGCCTTTATAAAGAGATAAGGATTCATCTTTTTCCACCCACGCCTTATTCTTTCCAGCGCCCAAGTTTTCACCTTCTACGCAAAGCCATTCCAAGCATGTCTGGAGCGGGAGGCAAGTGGATGGCCTCCTCCGTTAAGGAGGAGGACATCACAAAGCTCCGGGAGGCCGGATACCTGTCCGCGAACATCGCGCATCGGCTTTCGGCTGAAGGGCAGATCGTCCCAACCCCAGAACCCCGGTAGAGGGTACTGTTCCTCTCTCACTTCGTTCGCGGATTGGGATTCCCCCTCCACCCATTTGTCCACGGGCTCATGTTCTACTACAGGCTGGACTTCCACGATCTGGCCCCCAATTTCATCCTCAACATCTTGGAGTTTATCGTCGTGTGCGAGGCCTTCCTCCACATTACGCCCCACTTCGACCTATGGTTGAAGACCTTCCACGTGAAGCCGAAGGTATTGGTCAGCCAGAAAGCAGAGTGCGGAGGCGCCATGGTGGGAAAGATGCCCAATGTCACTTGGCCCGAAGGCTCCTTTGTGGAGACTGTGCAGGGGTGGCAATCGGGGTGGTTCTACATCACCGAGCTGCGCGACACCAACTGGACGGCGGCCCCCGAATTTCAATCCGGCATCCCCATGCGGCTCACCTCCTGGAAAGAGAAGGGCTTAGCCTGGGGTTCATCGGTAGAGCTGACCGCACTTCAGACCTGCATCAAAAATATGATAAGCAAGAAAATCAAGATTGTCAACGTGGTCCAGGTCATGCTCTTCCGCCGGATCCTTCCGTGTTAGACGGGCTTTCAATATATGGGAGTTCGACCTGGCCGAACACCAGACGCTGCGAGAGCTCTTCGACACGATGCATGAAGATGTCTGGAAGGTGTTGTTCAAGACCACCGAGGTACCACCGCCCATAGTCGTCGATCGCTGACTCAGCGCAAAGCGCCCCGCCAATCCGGTGAGTTTTTATATTTTGCAAGATGTGCCTTGTACTAGCTCATCTGTGGGAGGAATCTAAACCTCCATGCCAATTTAACAGGACTGGGTAGCGATAGCGGAGAAGATTGACTGCCCGGCTCCACTACCTGAAGATCCAGCATCACCTATCTTAATGAACTTGTTGTTTTCGGCACCCTACGAGGTGACAGAGAAGAAGGCCAAGAAAAAGGCCGCGGGGACCAGGAAAGGTCTTTGGCGCAAGGTTGTATCAGACTCATCGTCCGACGACACCAAGGCGCACTCCTCCAACAAAGATGAGGAGGAGGTAGAGGAAATCCATCCCCCTGCAACCGGGGGGAGAAGAAAAGGAAGGCTGCCCCATCTGGGGAGGCCGAAGGGTCCAAGAGCGGGAAGACCCTCCCTCCGGACCACTCCACCACAGCCGCCTACAGCGACGAGGGTTGGTTGCCCAGGGACAAGCCCCTGGCGAAGTCATAAGTATCCGGACACCATAATACTTCCGGTATGTTTTGATTTATTTCTTCTTATTATGCCGAACAAGCATGTGCAGTGCGGCCAAGTCCCATGTCGGGGTATCCTCCTCGGATGGGTCTTTGGGCCGGTCGGCGATGAACAACAATTCACTCCCGACGGCCACCTCCCCCCGGCCCGCGGACGACACTGAGGTGTTGTCCTAGAGGATATCGGACCAAGGGGATACAGTTCTGGAGACGCCCCCAGGCCAAATCCCAGCCGCCTGGCACATGGGGGGGGGGGGAAGGCCCCCATGGACTCCGATAACGGGGGCCACAACAAGTGAGCCCCCAGCCGGATATTGCGCCAAAACCCTCAGTGGTTCCGGATTCAGGCAGGCAGCCTCTCCCAAAGGGGGGTGAGCCGCCTATGCCGATGACCTCCGTCGATCCAGAGGCACCGGACAACCTGCTGGAAGCGCTTCACGGCGCTTCTATTAACAAAGAGCACCGCACTATCATGAGTGCGGTGATCGAGAAGGTCCGGTCCGCCAAAGAGGATTGACCGAAGCCTGCGCCAGCCTCCTAACAGGCTTTGAGGTAAGTAATAAAATTATAAGAAAATATCACAGTATAGACAGTAGCCCCTGATGCTCTTTTTGATGTTCAGAAAGAATGGTCGAACATAGGATCAAATAACATCCGCAGGAGTCTAACAGAATATGTCTATGTGAATAAGCAGGCATCGCTGCTGGCCGCTGCCGCTCATACTGCGGAGGTCTCTCTACTGAAGCGGGACCTGGAACGGACCGAAGGAGAGCTCGGCCTCATGAAGAGGCAGCTCGAGGAGAACAAAGGTACATAATACCCCGTCTATATATTGATAAACAAAAAATGGTTTTAGCTCATATAAGCGTCATGAACTTTAATAGGGACCACGACCGAAGTGGCGGCCCATAAGAAGGCGCTGACCGAGGCCGAGGACAAAGCGGCCAAGGAGCGCACTGAGCGCGAGAAGCAAGAGGCCCGGGTCGACGAGGTCCAGCAAGAGCTCCAGGATTTTGTCAAAAAATACGAGTCCTTGGAGCGTGACTCTAAGACGCAAGAGTCCGAGCTTGCGAAGGACCACCCGAGTGCACGGAATGCCAAGGCCGAAGCCCAAAAGGCCCTTCAGGAGGTTAAAGCGGCCAAAAAGATTGCGGCGGGTAAGGCATTCAATATGCAAAGCAAGCATGTGAAGGAGACTTTCCTTTTACTTACCCGAATTTGGAGCTCTCCAGCAGCATTCGCAGATCTGCCATGCAGCATATCTGATGCCACAGAGTTCTACCGAGCTAAAGAAGGGAGCTCGACAGAGAAGTTGTTCTGGTCCTAGTATATTGGGGCCGAACATCCGATGCCCTTGAGCGACCAGCTGAAGAAACTGGTCGAACTTCACAAGGCGGTCGAACTAGCCATGAAGGACCTAATAGTCTGGATGTGGCCCGCCGAGCCCCTGCCCAGCAGCTACTTCGGCCTGGTAAAGCGGCTTGTGAATGCCTGCCCGCGGCTTGAAGTCATAAAGCGGTCAGTTTGCATTAAAGGTGCGCGCATGGCCTTCGCCCATGCGAAAGTGCACTGGGCGAAGATGGATGCCGAGAAGCTGTTGATGGAGGGGCCGCCGAAGGGAAAGGAGCACCGCCACCCCGAAAAGTATTATGACAGTGTCATGAAGGGTTCCCACCTTGTGGCGGATCTATGTTCTAAGGATGTAATATTTGAATGAATGTACTCATTTGATCCTTTAATATGAAAACAAGTTCATTTGCGCTATATAACACTTGTTGATTTAAAATTTTACCTTCTGTGCGGATGTTTATAAAATCTGAGAGTTGGCCACTCGTCGGCTTCTGCCCCCATGTAACTAGTACCAGGGTGTTCGGGATAAATCTAAACACTCTTTATCCAAGTATTTGGTCCTTTAAGGAGGTGTTTAGCGCAACGACCAAGGCAATCAGACTATACAGCTTTATCACTCTCACTTAGCCATAGAAGTCTATAATTTTGAATTTTGGCGTAGCCCCTGGTATTCAAAAGGCGGAACTTGGGGCGCTATTGATGCCTAAATCGGGCAAGGCCGATTCCTCGCCCGAAGTGGAAAAAATCTTTAAGGATTTGAGACTTCTCGAACAGCGACCAGCTCTCGCCGCATCATGACAGTCAATTTTCGGCTTTCTCTACTGAGGTGCTCGTCCGGAAGAACCGGGACACAATTGCAGTAGTTCTCCCTATGCCACCTTAGCCGATATAGCGGAACGTAACGCAGCAAAACATGGGAGTCGGGAAAACCCAACTATTGACCCAAGACATGATTCGAAGCTGATGCATATAATGCTATAAGTTCGGGGTGCCGCACTGTTGAAAGTGTTCAGACTTTTCTTGTCGTGTTATGGGGTACACCGAAGCCCCTGGCGGACTCAACGTACCAAAATGTACGGGTGCAATTTGTAATAAGTAAATAGTCTAGGAAAAAGATGAAGACATGTAATAATAAGCTGACGTTGTACATAATTTATCATTGTTATTTGAATAATACGTCGAGGCGTATGTATACAAGTAGTGCGATAAGCAAAATAGGACTATTTGACATGTCATAACCAAAGGCGAGTTACGTGTGGGTATGTAAAACAGGTATTATTTTCGTCTGACTTGCTCGACGCTTGGCTGGGCGGCATTGTTTTCGTCTTTGGCAATATCCGGAGTGCTATTGTCTCCTGTGTCGGTATCACTATTTTTGCTATGGCAGGGCTTAGAGCGGCGCCGCTGACGTCGGCGCTTGGATTGTTTCTCAAGGGGGTTATCCTCCATTGCCTCATCGCCATTGCTTTCTTTGGGTGTGTCCACCATATATATAGCATATGATGAGGTGTCTGTCCAGCACCTGTGGGCGGTGGTTCCTGTTCTTCTCCGGTGTCGTCGTCCATACCGTCGTTGTCTTCGGAGTCGAAATCAAGCATGTCAGTTAAATCATCGATAGTGGCTATCAAGTGGGTGGTGGGTGGGTAACAAATTTCTTCGTCGTCTGCTTCCCACTCAAGCCGGACATAGTTCGGCCAAGAGTCTCCTGATAGGGAGAGGGATTTTAATGAATTTAGCACGTCTCCCAAGGGCGAGTGCTGAATGATATCCGCGGAGGCAAACTCCATGATCGGTGCCCAATCAGGTTCGATGGGCACAGATGTACGCTGTTTGGAGCCTGCAGCCGAAGACGAGTCCGGTGGTCCGGCGACGCAGACCTCATCGGAGGCAAAGTCTTTGTTCGGCTCTATGGCCACTGAGTGTGCGGCCTCTATGGCGGGGTCCATCCACCCATCCTTGGATGGCAGAATCTGCTCCGGTTTAAGAGCCGGGGCAGTTATAGGTGTGATCTCCTGAACACTGTCCGATGGCAGATCTAAGTCATGCTCATCGTGACTATTCGGCACACCTGTCTTGGGCTCGAATCCGTCAAAGATGAAGTCTCCGCGGATGTCGGTGGTGTAGTTCAGGCTTCCAAACCTGACCTGATGACCAGGGGCGTAGCTACCGATCTGCTCCAGATGGCCAAGCGAGTTGGCCCGCAGTGCGAAGCCGCCGAATACGAAGATCTGTCTGGGAAGGAAAACCATGCCCTGGATCGCATCGTTGTAGATGGTTGAAGGAGCCATCAAGCCTTATCGTGACGACACAGTGGAACTCTCAATGAAAGCACCAATGTCGGTGTCAAAACCGGCGGATCTCAGGTAGGGGGTCCCGAACTGTGCGTCTAAGGTTAATGGTAATAGGTGGCGGGGGACACAATATTTACCCAGGTTTGGGCCCTCTCGATGGAGGTAATACCCTACTTCATGCTTGATTGATCTTGATGATATGAGTATTACAAGAGTTGATCTACCATGAGATCGTAGAGGCTAAACCCTAGAGGCTAGCCTATGATTATGCTTGTTGTGTGTCCTACGGACTAAACCCTCCGGTTTATATAGACATCGGAGGGGGCTAGGGTTACACAGAGTTGGTTATAGAGAAGGAAATCTACATATCCGAATAGGCAAGCTTGCCTTCCATGCAAAGGAGAGTCCCACCCGGACACGGGACAAAGTCTTCAACCTTGTATCTTCATAGTCTAACAGTCCAGCCAAAGTATATAGTCCGGCTGTCCGAGGACACCCTAATCCAGGGCTCTCTCAATCTCCATGGAGGCTCTTCCCGAGTGCGGGGCCCCTTAGGCAGCAGCGTCCATACCAGCTGGATCTGCTGCTGCTGCTCCGGTTCTCGCTCGCTCGCTCGCACTGCTGCTCCAGCACTCGCTCGCTCGCCCGCGCTATTGCTGCTCCGGCTCTCACTCACACTGCTGATATGCTCTCCCCCTTGCTTGTGCTTCTGCTCTGCTCTTGCACTCGCTCGTTTTGCTGATGCTGGTACATAGGCTGCTGCAGCTACATGAGTTGCTGATCTGACTCTAGTTCGCGCTGATCCTCCAGGCACTGCTGCTCCGGTTGCTATTTTTCTACTGTGTTCCTCGTCGATCGCCTGCTAATTTAGATCACTGTTTCTCTACTACTAGTGCTCGAGCAGCCTAAGCTACATGTGAAGTGCCTCTATGCTACCACTGCATTCAGTTTTGACAGTAACATTCAAATTCCACAGTAAATTTCAGTCTCGACAGTTAAGTCTATAGTCAATAGTTTTTGCCTCATCTGTTTTATAACATCCCAAATTTCCAATTTGGAATGTTATACATTAGATCATCATTGGATATCATATTTTATTGCATTTTTGGTTGATCCTAGAAATTCTACGCAACTCAAGGACCCGCAGAGAGAGTTGGGGATTTCGTTATTTTCATAATTGAGTTTTCACAAATTTTGAAAGAGGATCTTTTTGTTTTAATCATTTTTCTCTTCGAATATTTCCAATGTTAAAATAAGAGAGGGGATAAAATGGCTTCTCCAAAATAGAGAAATATTGGAGGAAAAATATTAAAATCAATTAAGATTTTTATTTGGAGTTTTATTGCTATTTTATTTGAATTAGGAAAAGAATGCATTTTTCCAAATTGCATTAGAGGCCCAAATAAATGTTCACTTTGTCCTCAATATTATTAGAGGACCGTGAAAATTTATTTCAAGATTTTTGGAGTCTGTTTAGTATTTCTTTTATTTGTTTTTCTGCGTCAGGATTTATTAAAAAAAAGTGAACCGACCTAACCGGGCCGTGTCCGGCTAGGACTCCCGACCCGGCCATGCCTTATAAGCCGCCATCCCACCCTGCCCGAAACCCTAGCCCCGCCCCGCCTCAACCCCGCCGCAAGCCGCCGCTGCCGCTTGCCGCTGCCACGCGCAGCCATGCCGCCACCGCCCGCCCCGCGCCGGAGCCGCCACCGCCGCCGTCGCCGACCCCTCCGCCGGAGTCACTCGCCGCCGCCGCCACCAACCCCGCCGCCGACGAGGTAGTCGCCGCCGCCGGTTTCCGCTAGAAAATCGATCGGTTTTTTTCGAAACCCTAGGTTTTTTTCTTTAGATCGGTTCATTTTTTCGGTTAAGTTGAATAACGACGTTCGTCCGTACATTCATTTTAACAAACGATGTTCGTCCGTTAGCCAAAGACAGCGAACGTTCATTCGTTAGCCTGTTCATCGCGTTTTATTTTCCAGGGCTTTTCCGCGATTATTTCCGATCGCGATTTGTGCCCTGAACTTCATTTTAGTTTATCTTTTCGCTTGTTTATCCGATTCAGGTGATTCAAGCACCTAGTTCTCCGTCTCGAAGCCTTGTTTCTATTTAACCAACAACCCAGAAGGAAGAAGGATTAAGTATGTATCCTGGCATGTGCTAAAGAGGACTCAAGTGAATTCCTTATCAGGAGTTGTCCAGGAGGAAGTACCAGTGGTGAAGGATTTCCCTGATGTATTTCCAGAGGAGTTGCCAGGCATGCCACCGGATAGAGACATTTAGTTTTTGATTGAGCTTTTGCCAGGCATAGGGCCAATATCTAAGAGACCATATCAAATGCCCGCAAAGGATTTGGAAGAAAATAAGAAGCAGATTAAGGAGTTACTGGATAAAGGCTATATCCGCCCAAGTTCATCACCTTGGGGATCACCAGTACATCTAGTGGAAAAGAAGGATGGCTCGTTGAGGATGGTTGTTGATTACCGTGGGTTGAACAAGGTGACGATCAAGAACAACTACCCACTGCCCATGATCAATGATTTATTTGACCAATTGCAAGGAGCTAAATTACTTTCCAAGATCGATCTACGATCAGGATACCATCAGCTGAAGATTCGAGAGCAGGATATACCTAGGACAACTTTTACCACAAGGTACGGGCTTTATGAGTATACCGTTATGTCATTTGGTCTGACTAACGCGCCTGCCTATTTCATGAACATGATGAACAAGGTGTTTATGGAGTTTTTGGATAAGCTCGTCGTGGTGTTCATTGATGATATTCTGGTCTACTCAAAAGAATGAAGGGGAGCATAAGGAGCATTTGCGTTTGGTACTTGGGAAGCTCAGGGAACATCAGTTATATGCCAAGTTCAGCAAGTGTGAGTTTTGGTTGAAGGAAGTTGGATTCCTCGGACATGTTATATCCGGAGAAGGAATAGCAGTAGACCCCACCAAGGTTGTCACTGTGACGAAATGGGAAGCACCCGCATCGGTTGGAGAGATGCAGAGTTTCCTTGGACTCGCAGGATACTACAGGAGGTTCATTGAGAATTTCTCTAAGATTGCAAAGCCCATGACAGAGTTATTGAAGAAGGACACCAAGTTCAAATGGACTGAGGAATGTGAGGCCAGTTTTCAGGAGTTGAAGAAACGTTTGGTTACAGCCCCAGTGTTGATTCTTCTAGATTAACGCAAGGATTATCAAGTGTATTGTGACGCTTCTCGTCGAGGACTTGGAGAAGTGCTTATGCAGGAGGGAAGAGTTGTTTCATATTCCTCACGATAGCTTAAATCTCATGAGGAAAATTACGCTACACACAATTTGGAGCTAGCAGCCGTAGTGCATGCATTGAAGACATGGAGACATTTTTTCATTGGAAACCATTGTGAGGTGTACACGGATCACAAGAGTTTGAAATATATCTTCACGCAGAAGGAGTTGAATCTTAGGAAGAGGACATGGTTGGAGCTCATCAAAGATTATTATATGAAGTTACACTATCATCCCGAAAAGGCTAAGTGTCGGTGTACTAGAGTAGGGGTACCCTATTACCCCGAACTCATGCACGGGAAGTTGCAGCCCCCGCGGCAAGGCTTGTCGGGTGACCGCCAGGACCCTCCGTGGTCCCCTTAAAGACCATTCAAGAACAAAGTACTCAAGCCAAGGCCCCGGCAAGAGGAGCTTGTCGGGAAGGCCAACCAAGGCCCCGGCAAGGGGAGCTTACCGGGAAGAGACGAGACCCCGGCAAGAGGAGCTTGCCGGGAAGACCACGCAAGACATACCAAGAAAGCTTGCCGCGACGCGCCCTGCGCCCCGGCAAGATCCGGCGAGTGACAAGCTTCCGGAAGCGATAAGACGTCGGCCGCGGCAAGGAGCTTGCCGCGGGAAACTCTCACTGTGTGCCCGCGCTCCAGCTCACCTGCTAATGTGTCGCTCTGGGACTCTCCCAGAGCGCACGTGGCGGGAGGCCGTGCAGCTAGGGGTACGTGGTGGCATGCGGAGATGAAGAGAAGCCCATCGTGGCAAACGGTGGCGCTCCTAACGGTCACCTTTTGCATTGTTTAGGAGACTCAGACAGGCATTTAACACCCTTGTCCCCTGCCGTTAGAGTTAGGTAGGGTAGACTGTATCCACAGTAGCGGTAGCTATACCTACCACATCCTTTTTCCATTTTTACCCTTCCTGTCTGCATTGCCCCCTGTCGGTGACCCCTTGAGTATAAAAGGAGGCCCAAGGGCAACGTAGAACAGGTTCCGCATTTCGGGAACTCAGAAGAACACTCTCACGCTCAGTCTGGCAGCGTCCATCGCTCCTGAGCAAGAATCTAATATACGCAAACAAGCAGCAGTAGGGTTTTACGCATTCGTGCGGCCCGAAGCTGGGTAAAAAATCGCCCCGCGTGCACTGCCTCGATCCGCTCTTTGCGCGCTCTCCGCCCCCACCGAACCGAAAGGGGCCCTGTCCCCATAGGTGTTGGCGGGAATCAGCATCGCCCCCGACATCTCTGGCGCGCCAGGTAGGGGGGCGTCGAGATCGCGCGAACCCGATCCGGCGTGCACGCAAAGCTAGATCTTCATCGTCATGGCTCCCAAGGAGCGGGCGAGCAAAAGAACAGCGCCAGTGCGGCAACAGAAAAAGCTAAGACATGCAAATTTTAGATATTTCCTTTCTATATAAGGTGATCCGCCTCGGAGATCTTGTTCTTTGTATGAAAAACCTGTGCGCGGAGGAATCAACTCGTAGCTAGCCGTGCCCTTACTTTGTTTCGAGTCCGCTCAACAACTTAAGCGAGCTGCTAGCGCCCTTACTTTGCTTCGAGTCCGCTCAGCAACTTAAGTGAGCCGCTAGCGCCCTTACTTTGTTTTCGAGTCCGCTCAACAACTTAAGCGAGCTGCAGCTAGTTGCGACGAGATTACTTGTCGGTAGCGACCCCGCCAGCAGGCTGCTGAAGTTCCGCACTCGGCGCTCGCGGCAAGGGTGCCTGCACCGGCAAGTTTCCCTAGAAAGCGTAGGGTGGACGTACAAAGAGGGGCTGAACAGGAAAATAGCATGCGTTATTTACTTAAGATTTCTGCACGGACCTGTGTGCCAAGGAGCCTTCTCGGGACTAGTTGCGCTCCATGATTGCCTCGAGTCCACTCGGAAACTTGTGCGGTTGTGCTAGAACCAAGAAGGTAAACCTTTCCGGGAGGCGTTGTTCCCGAATAGCCGCTAAGGGCCCGTTCCCTCAAGCGCTATTGGCTGGATCATACGCACCGGAAAGCATTCCGGCAGGCACAGGGAATATGCAGCAAAAGTCGAAATTCGCGAGCAAGTTGAGTGCACTTCGGATGCTAATCACTTGCTATGTTTGAACGCAGTTATGGCCCGGGGGCTGGCAACGCCCTTAAGGCCAATATCTCCGGCGTCAAGAACGATGACGCTCTTCGCCATAAGCCTTTCCGGCAACGATCCTGCCAGGAGCCGGTGTCAAGAGCGACGAAGTTCTTCGCCCAAAGTCTTCCTGGCAACCAGCTTGCCGGAAGCCGGCATCGAGAACGTCAAAGTTCTCTGCTGAAAATGGAAGTCTTCCTGGCACCCAGCTTGCCGAAAGCCGGCATCGAGAACATCAAAGTTCTCTGCTGAAGATGAAAGTCTTCCTGGCAACCAGCTTGCCGGAAGCCGGCATCGAGAACGTCAAAGTTCTCTGCTAAAAATAAAAGTCTTCCTGGCAACCAGCTTGTCGGAAGCCGGCATCGAGAACGTCAAAGTTCTCTGTTGAAAATGAAAGTCTTCCTGGCAACCAGCTTGCCGGAAGCCGGCATCGAGAACGTCAAAGTTCTCTGCTGAAAATAAAAGTCTTCCTGGCAACCAGCTTGCCAGAAGCCGGCATCGAGAACGTCAAGGTTCTCTGCTGAAAATAAAAGTCTTCCTGGCAGCCAGCTTGCCGGAAGCCGGCATCGAGAATGTCAAAGTTCTCTGCCGAAGATAAAAGTCTTCCTGGCACCCAGCTTGCCGGAAGCCGGCATCGAGAACGTCAAAGTTCTCTGCCGAAGATGAAAGTCTTCCTGGCAACCAGCTTGCCGGAAGCCGGCATCGAGAACGTCAAAGTTCTCTGCTGAAGATAAAAGCCTTCCCGGCAGGCCAGTATCGCTGGGGGCTATGAGTGCCAAGAATCGTCCACGGCAGATCAGAGTTGCCGGGGGCTGCACTATCAGATAAGTTTTTTTTGTCCCTCATCATGCATCCTCTTATGGACTGGGGAAAGCAAACCCACGTTCCTCCCCGGAAACTGCCATGCTCCCCCGACTCTAGGCCCTGCGGCTCGTCCTCGGGGCCAAGATTGGTCGTAGTCGCGGCAGCAAAGGGATGGAACGAGGATACCGCACCACCTCGTTCCTATCTCCGTCAAAAGCGTGAGAAAGGTCGAGCGACGTGGGAAGGCGGCAGGGTCTGTTGCCGGGAGAGAAATTGTCTGTCTGAGGGATACCAAGGATTTGTTCCTTGGCGTGGGTTTAACTCGCGAGACAAATAACCCGGCAAACATTCCCTTTTCATTAAAAACATCCCACTTAGGTACAGTCCATAGAGGATGAAAAACATGAAAGAGAGGATTACGAGATCTAGATACAGCTAAGGCCCAAAGGCTTACAAACTAAAAAGATAAGATGCCCGTAATCCCTTTCCTGTCCCCCTTTTCAGGAGGCAGGTCAAGGAGGCGAAAAGGGCAAAAGGAGTGCCTAGGCGAGCTACGGGTGCCAGAAGACACCAAGGGAACATCCCGGGGGCCGTCCGAAGGCTGAACGGCGATGGCGACGCCGGAAGCGGGGCTCGAAGACGGGGCGACGGGACGTCAGCACGCTGTCGTGGGCACCACGCCCCCGTACTCCGGCTTGACGGCCTTGTCGCCCGCACTCTTCCCCTTCCGCAGCCTCCCTACACCAGCTGCCCAAGGAGACGACCCCAGCGAGTTCAAGAAGCCGGCGACGCGGATGATGGGGTCGCCGGTGCCGCGCAAGGCGGCGCCCGACGCCTAGTCGGACCCGCTACTCCGCCGCCCGCTACCCTCGTCGTCGCTATCGCTCCCCTCCTTGTCGCTCTCGCTCGAGGAGGAGCCTTCGCTGTCGGAGGAGCTGTCCACGCAGCACTTCGACCGAGTGCCGAAGCACCCGAAGGCCTTGACGGAGAGGTGATCACCCTCCATCAGCTTAAAATGGAGGGTAAACCCCTCCGTCAAGCTCTGGATGCGGGCGAACGTCTTCCACCCTCGATCAGGATACATCACATTAGGGGTTGGGAATGCAACGCGGACTCGCGTGCCGCTGATCCCACAGCCCCTCATGTGCAGCCTCAGCGTCTCGGGCGGCTCCACTTCCATCGCGCGCGCAAACGGAGCAGGAAGACGGAGGCGACGACGAGGCGCCCGGCGCAGCCTAACGAAGAACTCGCAAGGGTCGTCCCCTATATGGACCACCATGGGGGGAGAAGCCGCCGGCGGAGGTGAAGCTGACGTGCCGCCCCGTCCGCCTCTTCCCCGAGCGCCTCGACCCCGTCCTCGACCTCGTCCGCGGCCTCTCCCCCTCCCTCTTCCCCTCATGGCTGGCTCTGCCACCACAGGCGTGGAAGAGGGAGAGATGCGCTGTCGGGCGGCGACCCTCGCCGCCACCGATGAAGGGCCTGGGTTCCCTTTCTCCATGGCAGAGGAGAGAAAGGGGAGCAGAAGCTGAAGAAAAGACAAGATGAGAGAGTGAGGGCTTCTGTGCTCCCATCCCGCTCTTTATAAAGGAGCGAGGTGGGGGCTCGGCCGCTCCGCTCGGCGAATCAAGGCACGAGAAGGGCAGGGAGTCGGGGCCGACCCGCTCGCGACGACCCAGTTTCCCACTCCACCGTCCGTTACCCCAAACACATGGGGGACGCGTGGCGGGGGTGCAGAACTGAGGCGACAGATGAGGCGGCATCGTTCCACCCCGTGAACGTGGGGAGTGGACGTCCCGAAAACCACGCACCGGCTCCGTCCAGTAAATACACCACGCCCTCGCATCTACCCCCGTTTAAGGAGGCGGGCGTGAACCACCTCCATCATCATGGCTTGACGCATGCTCGGGAGGCTTAGCCCCACGCGAACTCCCACGATCTCTCCCACGACGCCACGTTTGACGCGTGCCGTTCTGGGCGTGCACGGTGGGAGCGGAGTTAGATTCGGTGTGACCTAGGCCGCGCGTGCCCATGCACTGTTTTGGGCCTGGCCCAACAGCGCTCGGCACCGTGTATGGCCCAGGCCCGGGGGCTCCTGTCGGTGTACTAGAGTAGGGGTACCCTATTACCCCGAACTCGTGCACGGGCAGTTGCAGCCCCCGCGGCAAGGCTTGCCGGGTGATCGCCAGGACCCTCCGTGGTCCCCTTAAAGACCATTCAAGAACAAAGTACTCAAGCCAAGGCCCCGGCAAGAGGAGCTTGTCGGGAAGGCCAACCAAGGCCCCGGCAAGGGGAGCTTACCGGGAAGAGACGAGACCCCGGCAAGAGGAGCTTGCCGGGAAGACCATGCAAGACATACCAAGAAAGCTTGCCGCGACGCGCCCTGCGCCCCGGCAAGATCCGGCGAGTGACAAGATTCCGGAAGCGACAAGACGACGGCCGCGGCAAGGAGCTTGCCGCGGGAAACTCCCACTGCGTGCCCGCGCTCCAGCTCACCTGCTAACGTGTCGCTCTGGGACTCTCCCAGAGCGCACGTGGCGGGAGGCCGTGCAGCTAGGGGTACGTGGTGGCAAGCGGAGATGAAGAGAAGCCCATCGTGGCAAACGGTGGCGCTCCTAACGGTCACCTTTTGCACTGTTTAGGAGACTCAGAAAGGCATTTAACGCCCTTGTCCCCTGCCGTCAGAGTTAGGTAGGGTACACTGTATCCATAGTAGCGGTAGCTATACCTACCACATCCTTTCTCCGTTTTTACCCTTCCTGTCTGCGTTGCCCCCTGTCGGTGACCCCTTGAGTATAAAAGGAGGCCCAAGGGCAACGTAGAACAGGTTCCGCATTTCGGGAACTCAGAAGAACACTCTCACGCTCAGTCTGGCAGCGTCCATCGCTCCTGAGCAAGAATCTAATATACGCAAACAAGCAGCAGTAGGGTTTTACGCATCCGTGCGGCCCGAAGCTGGGTAAAAAATCGCCCCGCATGCACTGCCTCGGTCCGCTCTTTGCGCGCTCTCCGCCCCCCACCGAACCGAAAGGGGCCCTGTCCCCATAGGTGTTGGCGGGAATCAGCATCGCCCCCGACACTAAGGTAGTAGCTGATGCGTTGAGTCGCAAGAGTCATGTCAATACCCTCATGACCGAAGGATTACCCAAGGAATTAGCAAAGGATCTTCGCGATCTATGTCTGGAAATATTTCCAAGAGGTTATGTAGCAGCATTGGAAATTCAGTTTTCCTTGATGGATAAGATCAGGGAAGCTCAGAAGACTGACAAGGAGATTGCCGAGATAAAGGAAAGGATGAGCAAAGGAAAGGCTAAAGGATTTTGTGAGGATGAGCACGATACCTTATGGTTTGAGGATCGCGTATATGTGCCTAATGACCCGGAGATCAGGAAGTTGATTTTGCAGGAGGCCCATGATTCACCATATTCGATTCACCCAAGAAATACCAAGATGTATCTGGGTTGGAAGGACAATTTTTGGTGGATCGGAATGAAGAAGGATATTGCAGAGTATGTAGTAGTTTGTGATGTATGTCAGAGAGTAAAGGCAGAGCATCAGAAGCCAGCAGGTTTGCTACAGCCATTGTCGATACCCAAATGGAAGTGGGACAAGCTAGACATGGACTTTATCACGGGATTACCCAGGACTCGTTCAGGCTATGACTCGATATGGGTAGTAGTCAATCGGTTGACGAAGGTAGCTCATTTCATCCCAGTGAAGACCACTTACACCAGTGCTAAGTTGGCCAAGATATACATGACCAGGATTGTATGTTTGCATGGAGTTCCAAGGACCATTGTATTAGATAGAGGGACCTAGTTTACTTCAAAGTTCTGGAATCAGTTGCATGAGACTTTGGGTACCAGGCTCGAGTTCAATACAGCCTTTCATCCACAAACAGATGGACAGACCGAGAGAGTCAATCAGATTCTGGAGGACATGTTGAGAGCTTGTGCGCTAGATTATGGATCTAGTTGGGACGATAATTTGCCATATGTAGAGTTCTCTTACAATAACAGTTAACAAGACAGTTTGAAGATGGCCCCTTTCAAAGGTTTATACAGAAGGAGGTGCAGGACACCATTGCTACGGGATGAAGTTGGAGACCGTCAGTTGTTTGCACCAGATTTGATTAAGGAGTCTGAAGAGAAAGTTAAGCTGATTCGTGATAGACACAAGGTAGCCCAGTCTAGGCAGAAAAGTTATGCGGATTCTAAACACAAGGAGACAGTTTACAAAGTCGGAGACCGAGTGTATCTTCGTGTGCCCCCACTTCGAGGACTTAAGCGTTTTGGAGTTAAGGGAAAGTTAGCGCCACGTTTTGTGGGACCATACAAAGTTTTGGAGCGTATGGGAGAAGTTGCTTACAAGCTGGAATTGCCACAAGGATGTCAGGTGTTCATGATGTGTTCCATGTTTCCTAGTCACTACTAGAAAAACCGCTACTAATGGCGCACCTAATTTGGCCATTAATGGCGCATCACCGGTGCGCCATTACTAGGACGCCATTAGTAATTTTTACTAATGGCGCACCAGTGGTGCGCCATTAGTATAGGCCACGGTGCGCCATTAGTATGCCTCCCAGGGGCCATGTATACCCAGGTGCTTTGGATACTAATGGCGCACCACAACTGGATAAGCCATTAGTAACCGCGGCATACTAATGGCGCACTGTCCTGTGATGCGCCATTAGTGATGCGCCATTTTGAATCTAGATCTGGATCGTGATTTTTTGCCCATTTTTTGCTCGTTTTTTTTGCTTGGCTTTTGGCACGACAATATTCTCAAATTTTGTTCCTGTTTTTGGATCTTGTTGCCATGGTCTTTTGCCGGAGAGGAGTTCGCCGGAGAGGAGGAGGAGGAGGTCACTGGAGAGGAGGAAGGAGAAACCATGAGGGGATGGGAGGAGCTCACCGGAGAGGAGGGAGGAGGAGCTCACC
>NC_041391.1:348597536-348598322 GCF_002162155.2 Triticum dicoccoides
ATGAGGGGAGGGGAGGGGAGGGGAGTGGAGGAGGGAGGAGGGAGGAGGAGGTCGCCGGAGAGGAGGAGGAGGTCACCGGAGAGAAGTATGGTGGAGGAGAGAAGGGAAGATGAAATGAAGAGAGGAGGAGAGGACCAGCCATATATACGGCATACTAATGGCGCACCGCGGGCAGGTGCGCCATTAGTAATTTTTTTTTATTTTTTTGATTTATTTTGAATTTTGAAGGCGGGAAGATACTAATGGCGCACCACGGGCAGGTGCGCCATTAGTAATTGTTTTTTTATTTTTTTGACTTATTTTGAATTTTGAAGGAGGGAAGATACTAATGGCGCACCATGGTCAGGTGCGCCATTAGTAACTTTTTTTTTATTTTTTGGACTTATTTTGAATTTTGAAGGCGGGAAGATAGTAATGGCGCACCATGGGTAGGTGCGCCATTAGTAAGTTTGAATTTTTTTGATTTTTTTGCCTCTCTAGATCTTAAAAGCCCCGTATCTTTTTTTTCTGTTAGGTTTTTGAGGATTTTGAAAATGTTTAACGGGGTTCCCCCGGTTAAATTTGGATGTAACTTTTCGAGTAGATGATTTTTCATATAAAAAACTTTTTCATCCGAGTTAGTATGCAAAAGTTATGCCCATTTTTACAAATTCTCGCAAGATTTTGCAAATGAAGTCAAAATTCATATTTGCAAATTTTCCCAACAACTAGGCCACATATCACATGGGAAACTTATTTTCTTTTATTTTTTTGACATTTTTATCATTTTGTTTTATTTTTTTTAAA
>NC_041391.1:348598613-348623510 GCF_002162155.2 Triticum dicoccoides
GGCATGGTGCGCCATTACTAGTTTAACTAGTAATGGCGCACCACACCCACGGTGCGCCATTAGTATGTTTGGACAGGCGCACTAGTTCAAAAAAAAATTTGGTACTAATGGCGCACCGTGTGCAGGGTGCGCCATTAGTAGTTTCAACACTAATGGCGCATCAGAAGGTGGTGCACCATTAGTATATACTAATGGCGCACCACATGTCTGGTGCGCCATTAGTGTCATTTCCATCTATAGCCCTTTTCCTAGTAGTGAGTTGAAGAAGTGCCACACGGAGATGTCCAATATTCCTCTGAGAGATACAGTGCCACTGGAAGTGATTCAGTTGGATCGCGATTTGACCTACGAAGAGAAGCTAGTACGGATTCATGCAGCAAGGTTATCAAGTTCTGCAAAGTTCAGTGGAGCCGCCATACCGAGGATGAAGCCACCTGGGAACGAGAGGAAGACCTACGGAAGGACCACCCTCACCTTTTTTCTAGCCAGCCCGAATGTCGAGGGCGAGATTCATCTTAAGGGGGGTAGGTTTGTAACATACCAAATTTCAAATTTGGAACATTATACATTAGATCATCATTGCATATCATATTTTATTGCATTTTTGGTTGATCCTAGAAATTCTACACAACTCAAGGACCCGCGGAGAGAGTTGGGGATTTTGTTATTTTCATATTTGAGTTTTCTCAAATTTTGAAAGAGGATCTTTTGGTTTTAATCATTTTTCTCTTCAAATATTTCCAATGTTAAAATAAAAGAGAGGGGCTAAAATGACTTCTCCAAAATAGAGAAATATTGGAGGGAAAATATTAAAAGCAAATAAGATTTTTATTCAGAGTTTTATTGGTATTTTATTTGAATTAGGGGGAAAATGTGTTTTTCAAAATTGCATTAGAGGCCCAAATAAATGTTCACTTTGTCCGCAATATTATTAGAGGACCGTCATTTTTTTTCCAGGATTTTTGGAGTTTGTTTAGTATTTATTTTATTTGTTTTTTGTGTCAGGATTTATTTAAAATAAAAGTGAACCGACGCCCACGGCCGTGTCCGGCTAGGACTCCCGACCCGGCCAGGCCTTATAATCTGCCAGCACACCCCGCCCGAAACCCTAGCCCCGCCCCGCCTCGACCCCGCCGCCACGCGCCGCCGCCGCTGCCGCTCGCCACCACCCCCGCTGCCGTTTGCCACCGCCGCCGCGCCGCCACCGCCGTTTGTTCGTTAACCTGTTCGTCGCATTTTATTTTCCAGGACTTTTCCGCGATTATTTTCGATCGCAATTTCTGCCCTGAACTTCGTTTTAGTTTATCTTTTCACTCGTTTATCCGATTCAGGTGATTCAAGCGCCTAGATCTCCATCTCGAAGCCCTCTTTCTGTTAAACCAACTTGAAAAATATTTTGGTACTGTAAAATTTTACTTTAGTCCAGATTAGTAAAAGAATCTTGTTTCTTTCGTAGTTTGAGTTTTGTTTCTCCATTTGATTTGATTCTTTTTGCAAACCGGAGTTCTTCAGTTGAACTTTCTGGTTAGATCTCTTATTTGAGTTTTACCCATGTTTCCAGTTGAGTGCTTATGTATGTTATTGTTTGTTTGTGATAGAGTACCCGGAGTGTGAAGCATGCTACTACGAGTCACTAGGTTTTACGGATCATCAGCAAGGCAATCATACCTCATTATTACCCTGTTTTTATGCATTAGATCAACCCTCAAACATTGCATGGTTAGGTTCTGAATAACATGTGGGTTTGGGAAGTAGATGATCGGGTAGAACCTATTGCCCTGTTTTATTATCAAACCTTTGGGAGTTACTTCTACATGATGCTTATATGGCTATGCTATGCTCGTAGACGTGGATTGGGTGAGTGTATCCATGACGGATGTGAGTATTATTAATTAATGGTTAACTTAAGGTGGCTACTTAAATACACATCTGGGTGGATTGATTGAGGCACCCTGGAGTACCCAGTGATTGTCAGGGCACCTGGAGAATCCAGTGTTGTCCTAGGATATCCCGGAGTACCCATGTGATCATCCTACGGTTCGCCACCCAGGCTCAAAGGGATCATAAGACTTTTCATGCTAGAAACTTCCGTGTGCAGCCACAAGCCACGGCGTAGTTGAGTATGTTGCTTGAAGCTCTTGAAGAGGTCGACTAGCAGATGTAGTGGGTTGTAGGTGGCACTGTCTACCCAGAGTAGAGAGTTAATTCTTCAGAAAGACTATGTCTCGAATCTCCGATCATGGATGTGTTCGAGTCTTGTGGGAAAAGTGCGCAAACCTCTGCAGAGTGTATAAACTAATCATGGTTAGCCGTGTCCCCGGTTATGGACGTCTTGAGTATCTGGTTCTTGGATTATCATGTTGATCTCATCACTCTAAATGAATTTGATTGGGTTTAATGATGATGCTTAATTGGGATTGAGTTGGAGGAACCTTCTCAATGTTTAACAACCACCATGATAGTTAAATAAAATTTATTCCTTTATTGTAGGGAAAAATTGAATTTATCCAAAACTATAACCATAGAGCTTTCCACCAGCCATATATGCTTGTAGTGATAGCATTTATTCCGTTCATTACTCTATGTGTTACATTGCCAGCATATTCCATGTGCTGACCCGTTTCTCGCTGCAATATTTCATGTTGCAGACTTTTTAGATGACGAGTGAGGTGCCATAGGTTGTTGTCGTTCACTCAACTATGCTGTTGGAGTTGATGGACTCACTTTATCTTCCTAGACTTCTGCTGTTATCGTTTTTAGATGGCCTTAAGACATATTATTGTAATAAGTTCTCTTTTGAGACATTCGATGTAATAACTGTGTGATTGAAACTCTGCTATAAATCCTCAAGTACTGTGTGTGTCAGCATAACCGATCCAGGGATGACACTATTGCACCAAGACTAGACTGTTTGAGGTCTGGTCGCTACATGTTTAGTCAGGTGTTTTTTGGTGATGTAAATTTTACATCTATCACTTTTCGGTAATGTATTTTACATCATTTATTGCACATGCTATTAGAATCCCACTTGAGATTAATGATGTATGTCTTGTACAGCTTCAGCCTCGACGTCTTGCGGCTCCCCGGAGCTACTCCAACAACGAAACCATCCATCACAATAGAGCAGTGCCCAACACGCCGTCTACAAATTCCTCAGATCTTCCTCCACACCTTCGATAGCCAACTCTGCCTCAACTTCTTCGACAACCAACCCAATGATGTCGAGGTCAACACGGCTATGGCAAGGAGGTTGTGCACTTGTCGCATCATTTATTACTCTACATTCATGTTGATCCATTAGGGCTATTTTGGTTCAAAAGGAAAACTAAAGGAAAAACATAGCAATAGGAAATTTTCCTATGGCACTCTACAATTTAATTATTCATGCATTTTGTTGAAATAAATTGAGCAAAACATCCACCTGGACCAACTTTTCAAAATCCTATGCATGAAAACAAGACCAAGTGCATTAGTGGCAAAATAACATTCTAACTGTACACGCTTTCATATGGTTTCACTTTAATTTGGCCATGTTTCTTGGCATTCCTCTGCTCTTCCAATTCTTGAGAACCAAACACCTAATGTCGGTGTACTAGATTAGGGGTACCCTAGTACCCCGAACTTGTGCACGGGCAGTTGCAGCACCCCGCGGCAAAGGCTTGCCGGGTGATCGCCAAGATCCCCCAAGGTTCCCTTGGAGCCATCCAAGAACAAAGTATTTAAGCTAAGGAGACAAGACCCCGGCAAGAGGAGCTTGCCGGGAAGGCCAACCAAGACGCTCCAATGGACTTGCCGCGACGCGCCACACGCTCCGGCAAGGCGACAAGGCCCCGGCAAGAGGAGCTTGCCAGGAAGACAATCCAAGGTACCTCGAAGCCCGGTGAGCGACAAGCTTCCGGACCCGACAAGATAACCACAGCGGCAAGGCGCTTGCCGCGGTAGGCAGCCACTCTGCGCCCACGCTCCAGCGCATCCACCAACGTGTCGCTCTAGGGGCTTCTCCGTGCGTGCATGGCGGGAGGCTGTGCAGCCAGCAGTGCGCAGTGGCATGCGAAGCTGACAAGATCGCCATCGTGGCGAATGGTGGCGCTCCTAACGGTCCTTTTCTGCACTGTTCGGGCGACTCAGACGGGCATTTAATGCCCTTGTCCCCTGCCGTCAGGGTTAGGTAGGGTGCACTGTACAAGCAACTGTATCAACTACCTCGCTTTTTACGTTTTTACCCTCCTCTGCGTTGCCACCTGTCGGTGACCCCTTTAGCGTATAAAAGGAGGCCCATGCGCAACGTAGAGGGGGTTCGGCTCATAGGTTCGAAGCCTCAGACATCTTGCTTCGATCCATCCGTAGCCCAGAGAACATCGCACTCTCACTTTGCAGAGCAAGAACACCAGATAATACAACCAGACAAGCAGCAGTAGGAGTGTTATCTCTCCGGAGAGCTCCGAAGCTGGGTAAACTGCTCGTGTGCCTCGCCTCGATCTGCTCTTCGTGCGATCTCCGCCCCCCGCCGAACCGAAAGGGGCCCGGTCCGCCGGCCCCATAGGTGTTCGAGGATCAGTTTCCCCGGCATCTTTGGTGCACCAGGTAGGGGGCGTCGAGATAGTGTGAACCTGATCCGGTGTTCACACGAGCTAGATCTTCATTCCCTCCATCAACATGCCACCGAAGAAGAAGACTTCGGCAGCAGCCGCTCCGTCCACGTCATTTCCGCCACTGTTGGAGCAAACGGGTGGTGGAGTGGACGCCGGCGGAAGAACAACCGTCGATGAGGGTGCTCACAGTGCTGCCAAGTCCAAGGACAAGGCTGCACAAACCTCGGCGACTGTACATGTTCCGCGCCACTCTTAGGAGGCGCAAGATCATCAGCACCATGGCGCTCGCAGCACCATGCGCATGATAGACCAATGCCAAGCTGGTGGATCTCGGGGCGCTCAAGACCAGCATGCACGCCAGCATGCTGGCACGAGCGGGGCACGGTCGCCTGGGCGGGATACTGCTCCTTCTAACATAGTTAGAAGTTCGAGCACGTCCCGCTCCTCGCGCCGTCCACCACTGCCACCCACAACCCCAGCAGAAGCTTTGGCGCGAGCTCAACTTCTCCTAGATTACCCTCCAACGTCGGACAAGATCGATGAATGGAGGGCCACCATCCAGAGTCTCATCGGCTACGCCAACGGCGACAATCCACGGCGGCCGAGCGCGTCGCCGCCGCGGTAGGACCGCCGGACGCGAGCCGGTGGTGACGAAACGGGCGAAGGTGCAACTACCATGCAATCACTGCCCCGAAGGCCAAGATCGCCGACTCGCCGGATCCACCTCGACAGCGACTCCACCGCCTCGTCGGATCCACGAGCTCGTCACGATCAGCGCCAAGTCCTTCATGATCGACAACAAGAAGACGCTCGAACCCGCATCAAGCGCCGAAGAGAAGCGTGACGTCAATCCGACAAGCGCGCTGGGCCCTCTGTTGACATGCATGCGCCAGGGGAACCAGACGATCTGCCGTATGCGGTAGGTTGTCCTGCATTCACTCGTGAGCTGCGGCAAGTCCAGTGGCCCAACACAAAGAACTTCAAGCCAGACGTACCAGAGAAGTACGACGGCAAGACGCATCCGTCAGAGTTCCTCAGCATCTACACCATTGCGGTGCAAGCTGCCGGCGGACGAGATGACAAGATCCTCGCCAACTACTTCCCGCTGGTACTCAAGCCCAATGTCAGATCCTGGCTCATGCACTTGCCGGACAACTCCATATCCTCTTGGGCTGATCTGTGCCATCAGTTTGTCGGCGCCTTTACCTGCGGACATAAGCCTCATGGCCAGGAGAGTGATCTTCATTTGCTCGCCCAGAAGGAAGGAGAGCCCCTGTGCAAGTACATTCAGAGATTCAGCAGCGTGCAACACAACATCCCAGACGTCCACCCTGCCGTGGTGATCAGCGCGTTCCATCAGAACATGCGGAACCGCAGGATGCGGGAGGAAATGGCGATGTGCAAGATCAGGGACGTCAGTGAGTTATATGCACTGGCCGACAAGTGCGCGCGTGCTGAGGAAGGGAGGAGACTCCACGGAGAAAATATAGGAGCAGGAGAATCTGATAGTGAAGATGCCGCCCCGACAAGGAGAAACCGGCGGCGGAACAACAAAAGAAGGAAAGGCAAAGAAGTGCTAGTTGTTGAGCAGTCTGGCAACGGTGGCGGCGCCAAGGAAGCCAAAGCTGGTGACTCCGGCAAGGAGGTTGCCTCGGAGGTGGCGGTCGCCAACAAGCAGGACGGCACCAACAAGCAGTACTGCAAGATTCACCGCACCAAGGGCCATGATCTTCAGAACTGCAAAAGGGTCGAGCAGCTTGTTGAGCAACAGAAAGCTGAATACGAGCGGCGTGACAAGGAGAAGGCCCAGGAAGGAGCAGGTGGATCCGGCAAGAAACGGCCCGGCCGAGGAGGACGCCACGCCAAGGCCAAGCAGCGGCAAGGAGACAGACCTCCTCGCGGCCGCGACAAGGATGAAGATGACGGCGACGATGAAGATATGGATGATGAGGAGACTGATGAGCAGGAATTCCAGAAAGCCACAAATGTCTTGTGCGTTGACGGTGGTGCTTCTCTGCATGCCTCGCACCGCCAGCTCAAGCAGTGGGTGCGAGAAGTTAATGCAGCAGAACCACCCGTTGAGTCACGCAAGCCTCTAAAATGGTCCGGCACACCTATCATCTTTGATATTGAGGACCACCCAGATCGCATAACTGCAGTCGGGTGCTTGCCGATGTTGGTTTCACCAACAATCCGTAACCTCAAGGTCACTAAGATGCTAGTTGACGGCGGGGCCGGCTTGAATCTGATCCCCTCCGCAGTGCTCCAGAACCTCCAGATCCCTGACAGCGAGCTCGAAGAGACCGTCACATTTCAAGGAATCAACCCGGGAAGGAGCAAGCCAAAGGGAAAGATCACGTTGCCGGTAACATTTGGCAGTGAGCTGAACTTCAGGACTGAGAGGGTCACGTTTGACGTTGCCGATTTTCCATTACCATACAATGGAATCCTTGGCCGTCCGGCACTCGCCAAGTTCATGGCAGCCTCTCACTATGCGTACAACGTACTGAAAATGCCAGGCCCAATAAGTGTCATCTCTGTCCCTGGCGACAAGAAGGATGCTCTTATTTGTGCCGGCAAGATCTACCGGGAAGCAGCAGCCGCAGCAAAATGAAGGACACTGGCCGCTGAAGCTCCCGGGGGGAAGAAGAAGAACAAGTCCGGCAAGAGCTCTGATGCCCACTCCGGCAAGCGCACCTCTTTGGAGTGCTGCGCTACCGTCGAGGACGCACCGTCGAGCTCCACCGGCAAGTGCAAGAAGGCGATGGCAGCTCCACCTGCGACTAAGAAGGTGTCCGCTAAGGAGGATGGCACTGGTGGTACCTTCACCATCAGCGCCACTCTTGACCCCAAATAGGAAAGCGCGCTCATTGCTTTCCTGCGGCCGAATGTCGACGTGTTTGCGTGGCAACCGTCTGATATCCCCGGTGTTCCCAGGAAAGTGATTGAGCACCACCTTGCCGTCTGTCCTCATGCGCGGCCCGTCAAACAGAGAGTCAGGAAGCAGGCAGTTGAGCGCCAAGAATTCATCGCAGAAGAAATCAAGAAGTTGGAAGCAGCAGGCCTTGTCAGAGGAGTACTCCATCCCACGTGGTTGGCCAATCCTGTTGTTGTGCGCAAAGCTAACGGGAAATGGAGACTTTGTATTGACTTCACTGATGTTAATAAAGCTTGTCCCAAAGACCCATTTCCCTTGCCGCGTATTGACCAGATTGTTGACTTCCAAGCACATGAGATCACAGTCGTCACTCGCTTTCCGCTGAAGAGGATACTGCAAAATCCAGAAGCAACAGGCAGGATTGTCGAGTGGGCACTGGAATTGTCAAGCTTCGGCCTCAAGTTTGAGAGCACCTCAACTATCCAAAGCAGAGCGTTGGCAGAGTTCATAGCAGAGTGGACGCCAACCCCAGATGAAGAAATTCCAGAAACGAGCATCCCCGTCAAAGAGGCAAGCAAAGAGTGGCTGATGTACTTCGATGGAGCCTTCTCGCTGCAAGGCGCCGGTGTAGGCGTGCTGCTTGTCGCACCCACCGGAGAGCACCTCAAGTACATAGTCCAGATGCACTTTCCCAAGGAGCAAGCAACCAACAACACTGCAGAATATGAAGGATTGCTTGTCGGTCTCAGAATCGCAGCAGACCTTGGGATTAAGAAGCTCATTGTCAGGGGTGACTCACAGCTTGTCGTCCGACAAGTGAACAAGAACTACCAGAGTCCGTTGATGGAAGCGTATGTCGATGAAGTGAGGAAGCTAGAGGAGCACTTTGACGGCCTACAAATGGAGCATATCCCAAGAGCTCAGAATGATATTGCCGATGGCCTGTCAAAGTGCGCCGCACTAAAGTTACCCGTGGAACCAAGGAACTTTGTGCTTAAGTTGACTCAACCATCCGTAACACCATCAACTGGACAAAGCAAAAAGAGGAAGTTGGTTTCTGGTGACTACTTTCCGGCACAGCTCCCCGAAGCCGCCGCCAAGAAAGTCCCCAAGATCAACACCACAGATGCTGAGGGGCAGTCCGCTCTGGCAAGCCTTATGGTTTGTTCCGTTGAAGCAGACGCTCCCGACAAGTTTTGCTCCGGCAAGCTTGCCGGGGAACATCAAGCTCCGGCAGGACCGCAAGTCCTTGCCGTAGAAGCAGATGTTCCCGCAGCAGCAGATGTGCCTTTAGTCCTTGTTGTCGAGCCACAAGCTCCAGCATGGGCACATCAGATTGTCTGTTTCCTTCAGACAGGAGAACTTCCCGAAGAGCAAGAAGAAGCGGAAAGAGTAGCCCGGCAGTCAAGTATGTACCAGTTTGTCGATGGCATAATGTACAGAAGAAGACTCAACGGTGTGAAATTGAAGTGTATTCGCCGGGAAGATGGACAAAAGCTATTGGCAGAGATACATGGAGGCATATGTGGCCACCACATAGGCGCAAGAGCACTTGCCGGCAAAGCTTTCCGGCAAGGCTTCTTTTGGCCAACAGCCCTCCAGGATGCAACTTCACAAGTAACCAAGGGTGAAGCGTGCCAGTTCCACTCCAAACAGATACACCAGCCAGCTCAAGCTCTCTAGACGATCCCTTTATCCTGGCCATTTTCGGTCTAGGGGATCGATATCCTCGTCCCCTTCCGCCGAGCTGTCGGGGGCTTTGAGTACTTGTACGTCGCAATCGACAAGTTCACAAAGTGGCCGGAAGTGCAGCCAGTGAGGAAGGTGACAGCACAGTCAGCAGTCAAGTTCTTCAGGTCAATTGTTTGCCGTTTCGGGATCCCTAACAGGATCATCACCGACAACGGCACACAATTCACGAGCCGCACCTTCATGCAGTATGTCCAAGACCTTGGCGCCAAGGTCTGCTTCGCTTCTGTTGCTCATCCGAGAAGCAACGGTCAAGCAGAGAGGGCAAATGCTGAAGTGCTGCGCGGGCTCAAGACCAGAACTTTCGACAGGCTGCACAGGTGTGGAAGGAACTGGATCGAGGAGCTGTCGGTGGTTCTTTGGTCGATCAGAACGACGCCAAATCAAGCCACTGGCCAGACACCTATCGCTCTAGTCTATGGAGCAGAGGCAGTTCTCCCCACGGAACTCGTATACGGATCACCTCGAGTGCTCGCTTATGATGAGCTTGAGCAAGAGCAGCTGCGGCAAGACGACGCGCTGCTCCTCGAGGAAGATCGTCTTCAGGCTGCTGTACGAGCTGCTCGATACCAGCAAGCTTTGCACCGCTATCATAGCCGCAAAGTTAGAGCCAGAAGCTTCGAGGAAGGTGACCTTGTTCTTCGGCGCGTTCAATCCGCCAAGAATTCCAACAAGTTGACGCCGAAGTGGGAAGGCCCTTATCGGGTGACACAAGTCACAAGGCCTGGCGCTGTCCGCCTTGAGACTGAAGATGGCATTCCAGTGAGCAACTCCTGGAACATAGAACATCTTCGTAAGTTTTTCCCATAAGGCGCGGTTGCCGGAACACGTTCTGGCAACCACCTTTTGTACAAGTCTTGCCGCTGTTGCATGTAATCCTTTGTACAAAGCCGGGCGCAGATCCCGTGCATAAGTAAAAACCTATGTGCTCCGCACAGCTTGTCCATTTCATGCATTAGTTCCTTTCTTGCATGTGATTATCTAACACTTTGTGCAGCACTTACATCCGGTAAGCAGTAACAAGCAGAAGTGCTCCATATTATTATTTTCTCTTCTTTCCTTTTCTTCCAAAGAAAAAGAAGGTTCTCCCGCACACAAGTTTGCCGGGGGGAAAGGAGAAGATTGCGGTATGAGCCAGGCGTCGTTCAAGCAAGGACGTGCCTTACCAGGAAGCAAATAACAGAAAAGCTAAGTTGCCAAAGTTTGAGCAATCACTTTTTTAAATTTTTGAGTTATTTTCCTCGAACGACCCTGCTTTGTATGGAAAACCTGTGCGCGGAGGAACCAACTCGTGGCTAGTTGCGCCCTTACTTTGTTTCGAGTCCGCTCAACAGCTTAAGCGTGCTGCATCTAGTCACGACAAGGTTTCTTGTCGGAAGCAGCGCCGCCAGCAGGCTGCTGAAGTTCCGCACTCAGCGCTCGCGGCTCGGGCGCTTGCGCCGACAAGTTCCCTGGAAGCGTAGGGTGAAAACATACAAAGGGAGGAATCCAGTAGAGGAAATAACATCGCAATTGATAACAGAAATGAAGTTATATTAGAAAGACAACTTGTCGCAGCTCTAACAGACTGTTTTCATGACATGACTAGCAGCGACAAGGGAAAAGAAGAAATGGGCGGCCTAGTCTACGCGCCCGCCCTCGACTCGCTTTATCTCTCTCAACTTGTCCACAATGGGTGCGACTAGGGCCTTGAGTGCGTCCAGATCGGTGTCAGGCGGCAAGGATCGGAGGACGTTGGTGAAGCTGAGGCCTGGATTGCGGAAGGCCACCTTCATCAGGACCTTCTGGAGAACCCCAGCGCAGATTTTGCGTGACTCGTCGGCCAACTGCTTCGGGATCCGCTCCCGGAGCCGCTGGAGTGCCGTCGCCACGCCCTTGAAGAATAGACTGAGCTTGGCGCTGGGTTGAAGGCTCTCGTCGGAAGGATACCCAAAGTCCTCCATCCCCAGCTGCGCCAGCTCCTCGTTCATGATGGCCGCAGTGTTCACCAGACCCTCGGTCTAGTGCTCCACTGTGTCTCTGAAGGAGTTCTGGGTGACTGCAATGCTCTCCAGCAGCGCCGCGTCAGCCTTGACCTTCTCCGCCAAGGTCTTCTCCCGCTCCTTGGCGGCCTCCAGCGTCTGCGTCAGCGTGGCCAGCTTCAGCTCCAGATCTGCTTTGGAATCCTTGGCGGCGCTGAGCTCCTTGCCCCTCTGTCAGGACCCCGACTCGATGTCACATCGATCTAGCCTGTAGCACCTCATATCACTTTGCGGCCTCACGCACGGTATCCCCACGGGTGTCACCTTACCTTTGCCCGGGACCGTTTGCGCCTTTTGGCTCACGTATATGATAGTGTCGCTAGCATCCATATGATAAGGAGCCCGGGCTGACATGACTAGTCGTAAACCCAAAGTGGCACAGACTTACAGGGACATGCATTCATGACCCAGCCTCGAACGTGTCGGTCAACAGCAAGTGGGTCCGGGCTGTAGCACTGGGCTAACAGGACTCCGGCAAACCGGGCTGTAGCGGGCTAACAGGACTCTGGTACTCAATGCGTGACATTTCCCCGAAGGGACAGACACCGGAACGAGGAAGGACACATGCCGGCCAGCCTAAGTGTTCCAGAGCAGTAGCAATCTACCATGGCTCAGCGGTAACACTAGGAGACATTTCCCGGTAAGAGAGGCTACTAAAGATAAACAACTAGATAGTCAGATCCCACACATACCAAGCATTTCAATCATACACACAATATGCTTGATATGCGCAAATACAACGAAGCATCACAACATGACTCTATGACACAAGTACTTTATTTAAGGCTCAGAGAGCCATACATAACATACACAAAGGTACGAGTCTCAAGACCCAGCATTCAAGTCATACAGTCATACAAACCAGCAGCGGAAGTAACTTGTCTGAGTACAGACAACTAGTAAAATAAAAGAGGCTTGGAAAGCCTAGCTATACTACGTAGTTCTTCACAAGCTCAGGATCACCACCTGGGCCTTAGCCTACTCATTGATGTCAACGTCTACGTAGAACCCATCAGAAGGGGTTGCAGCGTCTTCTGTAAAAATGTGGATTATAGCAACATGAGTACAAAGGTACTCAGCAAGACTTACATCAGATCCTACATACATGCATATTATCAAGAAGGGTTGGTGGAGTTATTGCAGCAAGCCAGCTTTGACTCTTGGCTAGACTAACCTACGAGACTCCAACTTGAAATGGTTTTGCGTACACGAGTCCACTACTCACCAATTCAATACACTACCGAGGATCCACCTCCGTCTTCCTACGGGAGAGCCATCCTCGGCACTCACACTTATCTTGAGGCTTTTAGTAGTTTCCATTTACTTGTCTATGAACTGTATAGGCAACCAAGTAGTCCTTTACCGCGGACGCGGCTATTCGAATAGATTATGATAACCCTGCAGGGGTGTACTTCTTCATACAGGTTTCCACCACTTAGCATCTGCACACGACATGTGCTCGGCAGACTTCAAGCGAAAGCCGACGTGGGTGTAGACCACGACCTACCTAAACACCTAAGTCTCTAGTCCAGGTTTATCGCCTATCCAGGTTCCATCCGCAGGGAGTCCGGCCGAGGTTTCCCATACGGCCCCGAACGATGTGAATAGGGTTCCCGAGATACCTAACGGGTATTTGGTACACCGTGCCACGTACCTACCGCATCACAGCCCACCCCTACGGTCAGCGCTGTCCACGGCCTCCAGTAGGCTACAAACACCAGAAACTACTTGCAACTCCTGGACAAAGAGCTAGGGTGGATAACAAGTCGAGCGGGGTCATATTTCAGGGCCCAATGCATGGTAGTAGCTGTAACTTAAATCACACATACAGATCTCAGTGCTTAAGGTCGGCTTCAATGAAACAACCCACCATGTACTCCTACATGGCCTCTCATCGATGCCTTTACCAAATCGTGTTCATCACACCACTCTCATTACCGACATAACCATTTCACTCCAGCCCATCACCCAGATGAACCAGACCTGACACGACTCTAAGCATAGCAGGCATAGCAAGGTAGGAACAACACATACATATGGCTCAATCAACTCCTACACATGCTAGTGGGTTTCATCTAGTTACTGTGGCAATGACAGGTCATGCAGAGGAAATGGGTTCAACTACCGTAGCACACAGCAGTTTGAAACGCGTTGTCTTAATGCAGTAAAAGAGAGCAGGAGCGAGAACATGGGATTGTATCGAGATGATCAAATGGTTGGTTGCTTGCCTGATGGTTCGATGCACTGATACGGTTCTTCGTTAGGGTAATCACGGTACTCCTCGGGGGCAGACCCTGTTGCAAAGGACACCGATACACAACCATCACCAAACAATGTGCAACAATATGATGCATGCATGAAACATGGCAATATGAGTGTGTTGGGCTAATGCAACTAAAACCAGAAGGGTTTGAACCAATTTGAATCAAAGATTCAAATTTCAAACTCAAACATGGCCTTTTAAAGTGCTTTTCCTTGTTCTGCATTAAACATCAAGTTAACTTGTTTAATCATGCATGAAAATAGTACAGATGGATAGATTGGATTTTTCTGATCATTTTTCATATATAATTTGTCTGATTTGGAGTTACAGAATAAAAGTTATGAATTTTTGAAGTTTAAATTATATTCTGGAATTTCCTATATCAGAATAATTCCAGAAAATCAATTATTGTGTCAGCCTGACATCAGTGTGACGTCAGCAGGTCAACGGAACACGTCCGGGTCAAACCTGACAGTGGGTCCCGCATGTCAGGGTGATTAAATTAATTACAGTTTAATTAAAACTAAACCTGTTTAATTAACAGGGCTGGGCCCCACCTGTCATTGACTCAGGGGAGTCAACCAGGGCCCACCCGTGGTCAAATCAATGCCAGCGGCGCCGGCGTTTAGCCGCCGGCGAGCCCGACACGGCGGCGGGAGTGGTTTTGGCCGTTTCGGCCACCAAATGGGTCGCGGAGACCACCGGAGTGGAGCTGAGGACGAGCCGCAGCTCTTGGTGGAGTCCGTTGGGGTCGGGGTGGCCGGAGTTGGCGCCGGCGACGACTTTGGCGGCCACCGGAGTTCGGGTGAAAGCGAACTCGGCCTAGGGTGTGCGGGGAGGTGCGGGAAGTGCACGGTTGGGCCCAACGCAGCGTGGTGAGTGCGTTGGACACCGCGGGTTGGCCGGAGGATGGCCGGAAGCACGTCGGCGACGAGATCCGTGGCGGTGCGCGCGTGTGATCTTCGTGCGGTGGCTACACGGCTCGGGAATGAGAGAGGGAGGGTCGGAGGGGTAGCTAGGCTCACAGCGCTCCCGTAGAGGCCACCGGCGGGGTCGGGGACGAGCTGAGGCGGCGACGGCGTTGAAGGGGATCTCCGGCGACGGCGAGCTCGGGCGAGGTCGGTGCGGTGGTCTCGGGCCGCACGAGCACACGGGGCTCGGCTAGCTCGATGAAGTGGACGGCGGCGGAGCTCCTGGACACGGCGGCACGGCGTGGAGTTGACGGAGGGCGTGGCTACGGCGAGGGGGTGGCGGCGATGGCGTCGGCCATGGCGTGGGAGAGCGAGGGAGAGGAGCTGGAGAGGAGAGGGGGTGTCTGGGAGGTTCGGGGGAGAGAGGGAGGCCGATTCACGGCGTTAGCCGGGCGAGGGAGGCGGCGAGGCGGCGATCAGGTGCGTGGCACCCATGCGGTGCTCGCCGTCGAGCACCTACCTGCCTGCCTGGCCGGCAAGCAGCTCGCTGGCGCGGTGCTGGGCTGGGCCGGCAGGTGGGCCGGGTGCTGGGCGCCAGGTAAGCTTTTTCCATTTTTTCTGTTTTCTGTTTTTTTAATACTTCTGCAACTTTGTTGAATTAAATAAAATACTTAGGCTACTCCTAAATTCACCAAACTACTCCTGGTCCATAGTTGGATTATTTCCAACATGAAACATTTTAGTTTGGAGTTATTTGAGCATTTAAATATTTTATATAATTTTAAATGCCCAAATTCAAATATTTATGATTTAATTCAAGAACCCTAAGATGGCCTAGGAAAATGTGCATCATTTTTGGCAGAGGTTCTGAACCAAGACAAAAATGATGAGCATTTTAGAAGGGCATTTCAGGTTCATTGAAAAAGTTTTTAGTAAACCCTAATTGGTTTCAGAGGGGACTGGGGGTTCTGTCATCCCCATTTCAGGTTTCTGGTGAAAGAATAAACATGATGCAACACTCTAATGCATGAGTAGCTAGGGTGTGACAACTCACCCCCACTCAAAAGAATCTCGTCCCGAGATTTGGGTTCCTCCGGGAAGAAGGCGGGATACTCAAGTCGAAGACGATCCTCCCTTTCCCAAGTTGCTTCATCCTCAGAATGGTGCGACCATTGAACTTTGAGAAACTTGATATTATGACGTCGAGTGGTACGCTCGGCCTGATCGAGGATACGAATGGGGACTCTCGATATGTAAGATTATCCTGGAGATCAAGCGTTTCGTGGTCCACTCCGCGGATAGGATCCGAGAAGCAACGCCTGAGTTGAGAAACGTGGAAGACATCGTGGACTCTGGAGAGGTGCGGAGGTAGTTCCAACTGGTAGGCAACCTCTCCTCGTTTGGCGAGAATGCGAAAAGGTCCAATGTAACGAGGAGCCAATTTTCCTTTGATACCGAAACGATGGGTTCCCTTCAGAGGGGTAACCCGAAGGTAAGCCTTCTCGTCAATCTCAAAAGTCATAGCCTTATGTTTTCGGTCATATTGACTCTTCTAACGGGATTGGGCTGTTTTCAACTTTTCACGAACGATGCGAACTTGCTCTTCTGCTTCCTGAATCATATCCGGGCCAAAGAATTGTCTTTCCCCGGTCTCTGACCAGTTAAGGGGTGTTCGACACCGTCGTCCATAGAGAACCTCAAAAGGGGCTTTACCCAAGCTAGATTGATAGCTGTTGTTGTAAGCGAATTCGGCAAATGGAAGGCACTTCTCCCAACCCATTCCAAATGAGATAACAGAGGCTCGAAGCATGTCTTCTAGAATCTGGTTGACACGTTCCACTTGACCACTCGATTGAGGGTGGAAAGCGGTGCTAAAGGAGAGACGGGTTCCCATAGCATTTTGGAAACTTTCCCAAAATCGAGAGGTGAAAAGACTTCCTCGATCCGAGTTAATTTCCAAAGGAACACCATCGAGAGACACTATTCGGGAGATGTATAGGTCTGCCAGCTGATTAGCGGTTATACTCTCACGAACAGGTAGGAAATGGGCTACTTTGGAAAGACGATCGACAACGACGAAAATAGCATTATTCCCTCTCTTGGTCTTGGGAAAACCGGTAATGAAATCCATACCAATTTTATCCCATTTCCATTCAGGAATAGCTAGGGATTGAAGGGTGCCAGCAGGCCGTTGATGCTTTGCTTTTACACGACGACAGACATCGCAATTAGCAATATACTGAGCAATTTCTCTCTTCATCCTAGTCCACCAGAACCTCTGGCGTAGGTCCTGATACATCTTGGTACTACCCGGATGAATGGTGAGAGGAGATTCATGAGCCTCCTTAAGGATCAACTGCCGTAGATGCTGGTTCTTGGGAACCACTAGACGGTTCTCAAAGTACACGGCACCATGATCATTTATGGAGAAACAACTAGCACCTCCGCTAGCAATGTTCTCCTTGATCTTAGCTATTCCCTTATCTCGCTTCTGGGCAGCGATGATTTGATCCGTAAGAGTAGGTTTCGCCACCAAGGTGGAAAGAAATCCTTGAGGAACAATGTGAAGGTTAAGCTTCCGAAATTCCTCATGGAGAAGCGGTTGACTTTGTTGTAACATCAGGTTGTTACAACAAGATTTACGACTTAGTGCATCAGCCATGACGTTGGCTTTCCCTGGGGTGTAAGTTATTCCTAGGTCGAAATCTGTGATCAACTCAACCCAACGTCTTTGCCTGAGATTCAAATCCGGTTGGGTGAAGATGTACTTCAGACTTTGGTGATCAGTGAATATTTCGCAACGGTTACCGAGGAGGTAATGTCGCCAGGTCTTAAGTGCATAGACTACGGCTGCAAGCTCTAGATCATGAGTAGGATAATTCTCCTCATGTGGGTGCAATTGCCGTGAGGCGTCGCAGTAGATAACAAAGTCCTTGGAGAAGTCTGGCGATACCAGAACGGGAGCAGAAGTCAGGCGTCTTTTCAGTTCCTGAAAGCTGTGCTCACATTGTGGAGTCCATTCAAACTTCTTATCTTTCTTGAGGAGTTCGGTTAGAGGTTTAGCAACTTTGGAGAAGTTTTCGACAAAGCGACGGCAATAGCTCGCTAAGCCCAGAAAACTCCGAACTTGCTTGACCCATTCAGGTGGAGTCCAATTAAGGACGGCTTGAACTCGCTCAGGGTTAACAGAAATGCCTTTACCAGATATTACATGACCCAGATAGGTCACTTCTGACAAACAAAATTCACATTTGGAAACTTGGCATAAAGGCGATGCTCTCGAAGTTTCTTCAGCACTAGCCTTAGATGTTCGGCATGTTCTTCCTCGTTCTTGGAGTAGATGAGTATATCATCGAGATAAACTACGACGAATTTATCCAAATACTCCATGAAGATTGAGTTCATTAACCGAGAAAAGGTGGCTGGAGCGTTGGTTAAACCGAAAGACATGACGGTGTACTCGTATTGGCCATAACGGGTAACAAAGGCCGTTTTAGGAATGTCCCCGTTTCTGATTTTGATTTGATGGTAGCCCAACCTCAAATCCATTTTGGAGAAGACTGAGGATCCAGCAAGCTGATCATACAGGTCGTTGATCCTAGGGAGCGGATATTTGTTCTTGATTGTGACCAAATTGACAGGTCGGTAATCTACAACCATCCGGTCCGTACCATCCTTCTTCTTGACGAATAGGACGGGGCAAGCCCACGGAGCTAAACTAGGTCGGATGAAACCCTTTTTCAAGGACTCATCGAGTTGTTTCTTAAGCTCGGCTAGTTCTAGTGGTGCCATCTTATAGGGTCTTCTAGCAATCGGAACGGTTCCTGGAATGAGGTCTATTACGAACTCAACATCCCTGTTAGGTGGAACACCTGGCAATTCCTCTGGGAAGACATCCGGAACGTCACGGACTACCGGGACGTCCTCAAGGTCTGGCAAAGGGCTGCCGTTAAGAGAATATAATTGTCGCTTGGCTAATCGGGTCAAGACATTGACTATCTTTCCCGAAGGATGAGTGAGTTGAACAGTCCTAGAGAAGCAATCAATTTTGGCATGATGAGCTGACATCCAGTCCATACCCAAGATGATATTAATATCTGAAGATTAAAGGGCTATCAAAGATGCGAGGAAAACAAGTCTGTCGACTTGGATTTCATTTCCATGGCTTACTCTAGAAGTTTGCCATTTGGATCCCGGAGTTTGAATTACCATAGAGGTTGGCATGTCACAGAATGCGATGTTATGCAAACGAGCATAATTTTCGGATATAAAAGAATGAGAGGCTCCTGTATCGAAAAGAACGGATGCCGGGTGGCAATTAACAAGAAGCGTACCAAGAATGATGTTGGGATCCTCTTGAGCTTCCTCGGCAGAGATACAGTTGACATGGCCACGTGTAGCGGTGGCCGGCTTGGCGTGGAACACTTTCCCTGTCGGCTTGCCACGGCCAACAGCTTTAGCAGATTGGTTGGGGTTGGTCTGGGGACACTCACGCATATAGTGACCAGATTCCCCACACTTGAAACAAGTCACGGAACTGGTACGTGGAGAAGCATTGTTGGTTGGACCCCCATAGGGCTTGGCTGGTGTAAACTGTTGAACGGGGCGAGGCGCCTGGAAGGATGGCCTCGGTGTGAACCTGGGTGGCAGGGCGGTGTTGGGCACCCATACGCGGCGCTTCTGAGGACCAGCACCGGATGAGGAACCCGCGTCACGGCCATGCTTGCGTGTTGCATCATAATCAGTCTGACCAGTTTCAGCACTGATGGCCTTGTTAACAAGTTTTTGAAAAGATGTGCACTCATGCAGACGGAGGTCGCAGCGAAGCTCAGGGCTAAGCCCCTTACAGAACCTTGCTTGCTTCTTGGCATCAGTAGAAACTTCCTCAGTTGCATATCGTGCGAGGTTACCGAACTCCCTGCTGTAAGCATCCACAGAGAGTCGGCCCTGAGTGAAACTGCAAAATTCCTCACGCTTACGGTCCATGAGACCCTCCGGAATGTGATGTTCACGGAAAGCCTCGCTGAATTCATCCCAAGTAGTGACATGGCCCGCTGGGCGCATAGCTCCATAATTCTCCCACCATAGACTGGCGGGGCCTTCAAGATGATATGCAGCTAAGGTGACCTTGTCAGCCTCCGCTACCAGCGCGGAACGCAGTTTGTGAGAGATACTGCAAAGCCAATCATCAGCGTCGAGAGGCTCGACGGAGTGGTGGAACGTGGGTGGATGTAACTTGATGAAATCACTGAGTGACACCACGTTAGTCCTCTGATGGTGTGCCGTGTTCTGTTCAATACGCTCCAACAAACGGTTGGTCTCCCGCTTGTTTCTTTCGGCTTCCATCATAACCTCGGCTAGGGAAGGAGGATGAGGCAGATTTGCATTCCTGACTTCGCTGCCTTCGGCCTGCTCTTGGGGAGCAGGGTTTGTGCGCGTGTTGACCATCCTAGGTAAACAGGACAATGATTAGTCAGGATGATAAAATTCCGACATAGGATACAGAATGTAAGGAATAACTCGGAATGCAAGATGATCATCCGTATGACATGGTAGATACAGAAACTGCTTCTTTATTCCATCGTCATACACACCATACAAGGTTTAGTACAAGACCAAACAAGGTACTATTACGGTGAAAAGAGGATTACATCTCATCGGAGGCATTCCAAGCTCCTATACATTATTTTTCTACACCTCCAGAAGGCGATACAAACTAGGTCATATCCCACGAGTCACGCAGGACGATAGACGACACAGCTAACACGAACTGGTGATACTACCACTAACTCAGACCGATCCGTAGTAGTCCTCGTAGAAGTCACCTCCATAGCCTGGAAGCTCAACATGATCATCCGGAAACAGACGATCTCGCGGAGCTTGTGGACCATAGGGGCTAGGATGAGGTCTTGGACCAACAGATGGTGGCCTGCGGGGACCGCGAGGTGGGGTGATGCCTCCTACATCACGCCAACCCATCACGTCTGGCAAAGCAGATCTCACAGGATAGAGATCGCGCATATCCGAATATCCAGCTTGCACCGCCGGTGCAAACCGAGTCAATGTGGCCCAGTGGTCAGCACGGGTATTGAAGAGCTCTAACCTCAAGGCCCGATTTTCCCGGTCCTTATCCTCGAGCATCTCAGCAGTGGTGCGAGTCCGTGAATCCTCCTGGGTGGGGTCAGCATAGATAGCCTGGAGATACCCTTGTGCTCCCGGAAGTGATCCTGGCATATACCGGAAATCAGAGTCCCTAAATAGACCAGATCGGACTCGCATGATGGTCATCATAGAGTAGGCGGCGTCCTGCACAGCCATCTCAATAGTAACCCCGAGTCCATAGGAGCAGTGAAGGGTCTCGGTGGACCCAGGATAAGATGGAAATATCCTGACAATGCAGAGATACTGGCTTTGATTAAAATCTCGGAATTGCTCTTCGACCGTGTACTCAGGATACCAACGGTATCCAGCCTCAGTCATTACCCTGACCAACATGGCGGTATGACCGGGTACATCTAGGCATCGAGTCAGGTGAACCACTTGATTGAGATCGCGAGTGGCCATCTGAAAACACAATCATAATGCAAAGGCATTAGAATTTCTAACGAAATTTCGGCAGCATAACAGCTGTAAATGCTCAAGAAGGATTTTGAGACATTTGACAAAGGATTTCATACACATTCAACATCATCATATCAAAGTTCTGAATCCATCCTAACAACATAACGTGGTAGAAGAACTGAACTAGGCTTGTATCCATCAAACCTATAAGGTACTACTGATTAGTAACACGTGATCCTAATAGAGAGAATAGATCCTAATTCCTTAACCCCCGGTGGAAGAATAGACTGACTCAGATCAGAATGTCATGATATAAAGGAGTAAAAAGAGCCTTACGTTCCAACCCACAAACAATTTCCCTACATATAACTAAAGAATTTCTAGACTCAACGTCGACCAGTTTGGCTTGAAGAACCTACAGGCAGTCCGGCTCTGATGCCAACGCTGTCAGGACCCCGACTCGATGTCACATCGATCTAGCCTGTAGCACCTCATATCACTTTGCGGCCTCATGCACGGTATCCCCACGGGTGTCGCCTTACCTTTGCCCGGGACCGTTTGCGCCTTTTGGCTCACGTATATGATAGTGTCGCTAGCATCCATATGATAAGGAGCCCGGGCTGACATGACTAGTCGTAAACCCAAAGTGGCACAGACTTACAGGGACAGGCATTCATGACCCAGCCTCGAACGTGTCGGTCAACAGCAAGTGGGTCCGGGCTGGAGCACTGGGCTAACAGGACTCTGGCAAACCGGGCTGTAGCGGGCTAACAGGACTCCGGTACTCAATGCGTGACATTTCCCCGAAGGGACAGACACCGGAACGAGGAAGGACACATGCCGGCCAGCCTAAGTGTTCCAGAGCAGTAGCAAGCTACCATGGCTCAGCGGTAACACTAGGAGACATTTCCCGGTAAGAGAGGCTACTAAAGATAAACAACTAGATAGTCAGATCCCACACATACCAAGCATTTCAATCATACACACAATATGCTTGATATGCGCAAATACAACGAAGCATCACAACATGACTCTACGACACAAGTACTTTATTTAAGGCTCAGAGAGCCATACATAACATACACAAAGGTACGAGTCTCAAGACCCAGCATTCAAGTCATACAGTCATACAAACCAGCAGCGGAAATAACTTGTCTGAGTACAGACAACTAGTAAAATAAAAGAGGCTTGGAAAGCCTAGCTATACTACGTGGTTCTTCACAAGCTCAGGATCACCACCTGGGCCTTAGCCTACTCATTGATGTCAACGTCTATGTAGAACCCATCAGAAGGGGTTGCAGTGTCTTCTGTAAAAATGTGGATTATAGCAACATGAGTACAAAGGTACTCAGCAAGACTTACATCAGATCCTACATACATGCATATTATCAAGAAGGGTTGGTGGAGTTATTGCAGCAAGCCAGCTTTGACTCTTGGCTAGACTAACCTACGAGACTCCAACTTGAAATGGTTTTGCATACACGAGTCCACTACTCACCAATTCAATACACTACCGAGGATCCACCTCCGTCTTCCTACGGGAGAGCCATCCTCGGCACTCACACTTATCTTGAGGCTTTTAGTAGTTTCCATTTACTTGTCTATGAACTGTATAGGCAACCAAGTAGTCCTTTACCGCGGACGCGGCTATTCGAATAGATTATGATAACCCTACAGGGGTGTACTTCTTCATACATGTTTCCACCACTTAGTGTCTGCACACGACATGTGCTCGGCAGACTTCAAGCGAAAGCCGACGTGGGTGTAGACCACGACCTACCTAAACACCTAAGTCTCTAGTCCAGGTTTATCGCCTATCCAGGTTCCATCCGCAGGGAGTCCGGCCGAGGTTTCCCATACGGCCCCGAATGATGTGAACAGGGTTCCTGAGATACCTAACGGGTATTCGGTACACCGTGCCACATACCTACCGCATCACAGCCCACCCCTACGGTCAGCGCTGTCCACGGCCTCCAGTAGGCTACAAACACCAGAAACTACTTGCAACTCCTGGACAGAGAGCTAGGGTGGATAAGAAGTCGAGCGGGGTCATATTTCAGGGCCCAATGCATGGTAGTAGCTGTAACTTAAATCACACATACAGATCTCAGTGCTTAAGGTCAGCTTCAATGAAACAACCCACCATGTACTCCTACATGGCCTCTCATCGATGCCTTTACCAAATCGTGTTCATCACACCAGTCTCATTACCGACATAACCATTTCACTCCAGCCCATCACCCAGATGAACCAGACCTGACACGACTCTAAGCATAGCAGGCATAGCAAGGTAGGAACAACACATACATATGGCTCAATCAACTCCTACACATGCTAGTGGGTTTCATCTAGTTACTGTGGCAATGACAGGTCATGCAGAGGAAATGGGTTCAACTACCGTAGCACACAGCAGTTTGAAACGCGTTGTCTTAATGCAGTAAAAGAGAGCAGGAGCGAGAACATGGGATTGTATCGACATGATCAAATGGTTGGTTGCTTGCCTGATGGTTCGATGCACTGATACGGTTCTTCGTTAGGGTAATCACGGTACTCCTCGGGGGCAGACCCTGTCGCAAAGGACACCGATACACAACCATCACCAAACAATGTGCAACAATATGATGCATGCATGAAACATGGCAATATGAGTGTGTTGGGCTAATGCAACTAAAACCAGAAGGGTTTGAACCAATTTGAATCAAAGATTCAAATTTCAAACTCAAACATGGCCTTTTAGAGTGCTTTTCCTTGCTCTGCATTAAACATAAAGTTAACTTGTTTAATCATGCATGAAAATAGTACAGATGGATAGATTGGATTTTTCTGATCATTTTTCATATATAATTTGTCTGATTTGGAGTTACAGAATAAAAGTTATGAATTTTTGAAGTTTAAATTATATTCTGGAATTTCCTATATCAGAATAATTCCAGAAAATCAATTATTGCGTCAGCCTGACGTCAGTGTGACGTCAGCAGGTCAACGGAACACGTCCGGGTCAAACCTGACAGTGGGTCCCGCATGTCAGGGTGATTAAATTAATTACAGTTTAATTAAAACTAAACCTGTTTAATTAACAGGGTTGGGCCCCACCTGTCATTGACTCAGGGGAGTCAACCAGGGCCCACCCGTGGTCAAATCAACGCCAGCGGCGCCGGCGTTTAGCCGCCGGCAAGCCCGACGCGGCGGCGGGAGTGGTTTTGGCCGTTTCGGCCACCAAATGGGTCGCGGAGACCACCGGAGTGGAGCTGAGGACGAGCCGCAGCTCTTGGTCGAGTCCGTTGGGGTCGGGGTGGCCGGAGTTGGCGCCGGCGACGACTTTGGCGGCCACCAGAGTTTGGGTGAAAGCGAACTCCGCCTAGGGTGTGCGGGGAGGTGCGGGAAGTGCACGGTTGGGCCCAACGCAGCATGGTGAGTGCGTTGGACACCGCGGGTTGGCCGGAGGATGGCTGGGAGCACGTTGGCGACGAGATCCGCGGCGGTGCGTGCGTGTGATCTTCGTGCGGTGGCTACACGGCTCGGGAATGAGAGAGGGAGGGTCGGAGGGGTAGCTAGGGTCACAGCGCTCCCGTAGAGGCCACCGGCGGGGTCGGGGACGAGCTGAGGCGGCGACGGCGTTGAAGGGGATCTCCGGTGACGGCGAGCTCGGGCGAGGTCGGTGCGGTGGTCTCGGGCCGCACGAGCACACGGGGCTCGGCTAGCTCGATGAAGTGGACGGCGGCGGAGCTCCTGGACACGGCGGCACGGCGTGGAGTTGACGGAGGGCGTGGCTACGGCGAGGGGGTGGCGGCGATGGCGTCGGCCATGGCGTGGGAGAGCGAGGGAGAGGAGCTGGAGAGGAGAGGGGGTGTCTGGGAGGTTCGGGGGAGAGAGGGAGGCCGATTCACGGCGTTAGCCGGGCGAGGGAGGCGGCGAGGCGGCG
>NC_041391.1:348623965-348627518 GCF_002162155.2 Triticum dicoccoides
TTTTTTAATACTTCTGCAACTTTGTTGAATTAAATAAAATACTTAGGCTACTCCTAAATTCACCAAACTACTCCTGGTCCATAGTTGGATTATTTCCAACATGAAACATTTTAGTTTGGAGTTATTTGAGCATTTAAATATTTTATATAATTTTAAATGCCCAAATTCAAATATTTATGATTTAATTCAAGAACCCTAAGATGGCCTAGGAAAATGTGCATCATTTTTGGCAGAGGTTCTGAACCAAGACAAAAATGATGAGCATTTTAGAAGGGCATTTCAGGTTCATTGAAAAAGTTTTTAGTAAACCCTAATTGGTTTCAGAGGGGACTGGGGGTTCTGTCATCCCCATTTCAGGTTTCTGGTGAAAGAATAAACATGATGCAACACTCTAATGCATGACTAGCTAGGGTGTGACACCCTCTCAGCAAGAAGGCCTTGCAGTTCACCATGGGCGGCGGCATCCTTCTCGCGCTCATGCTTGAGCGCGGCAATCTCCTCGCCACTCTTCCCAATTTCGGCCTCCAGCCGCGCCACCTTCTCCTCTAGTTCCCTCTTGGCGGCCTCTGCAGTTGCCGCGGCATCCTTTGCCTCCTTGAGCGCCCCGCCAACTGCTCGCTCGCGCTCGGCGAGCTCTTCCTCATAGCTGTCGAGGTGGGCCTTCTGCTGCACTAGCTCGCCTTCCCACGCGGACTGCTTCTCGGCAGCAAGCCTTTGTTCCTCCTCAGCCTCGGCCTTCTCGAGAAGAAAGGTCGTGCGCTCCTCGTCTACTCGCTCCCGCTCCTGCGCCAGGGACCGGAGAGCTTCTTGATTTTGGCTCCGGAGCTCTTCCGCACGCTTCTCCATGTCAACTCCCGCCTTCGCGACAAGCGCTTCCCGGGAAGCCAGCTTGGCTTGCCGGGTGCGGTAGAGTGACAGAAGCTTCCGCAGTAGCTGCTCCTCCTCAGGCTCACCACTGCTGCTGCCGGGCGCATCAACCAATGACAGCCCAGCAGAGGCGAGCACCTCCTCGTCAAAAGTCTCCCCCTCGAGTGGCGCCGTGGAGCTCGACGCCCAGGGTAGCTTGATGAAGATGTCGTCACCGGCCTGCAAGTAGGCGCCGGGCTGGGACTCCTCGGAGCCCGGCTCTGCAGAAGTGGCAGAGGGTTCGGCGGTCGGTGCAGTGCCCGGCGCTCCTGCGGCCTCAGGGTCGTCAGTGCGATCGCCCGACCCCTCGCCGTCTTCCGCAGCAGCATCCCCGGCGGCCTCCTCGCCGGCGGTCACATCAGCACTGGCACCTTCCTCGCCGGTGCCCTCTGTCTCCATTGGCTCAGCCGAAGATGGGTCTGAAGAACGAAGAGGGGAGGAAAATCAATCAGAAAATCCAAGAAAAGAAAAACAGAAAAAGCAGAAACCAAGGGAAAGTTTATGAGCAAGTGGATTACCTGCGCCAAGATCTTCAGTTACGGCCTCGGTCGCCGCAGGATCAGCAGTGCCGTCCCTTGCCGGAGAGTCCCCCCTTGCCGGAGAGCGCTCCCTTGCCGGGGACTCCTCCCTTGGCGGCGCAGTCGAAGCAGGTGGCGCTTTGGGATCGGCCTCCGGGCGCTCCTGATGAGGCTGCTCTGCTCCTACACAAGTCAACGAGCACGATATCAACAAAGGAATAAGCACTCAAGCGCGCCCGACAGCAGAAGGATAAACTATGAACTTACGCTGGGGGCTGCGCTGGGGGCTGCTCCGAGGAGTGATTGCCGGGTCCGTCAAGGTGGTCTCGGATCCACCTCCTGCCGACGCGATGGGGTCATCCTCGATGACGATCACCGCGGCCTTGGCCCTCTTCGCCGCTCTCTGGGCCAGTGTTCTGAAAAGAAAAGAGTCCAGATTGGAGCAAGTCAAATACAAGATATAAACAGCAAGATTGAAGGATTATAAGAGCACCAAATAAACTCACTCTTCTTCCTCCTCATCGGAGCTGAGCGCGGAAAGATCAAAGTCCGGCCCTACTCCGGTGCGGCGAGGTGGAGGAGTAGGATCCCTTGCCCGCTTGGCGGGGGCGGCGGCGGCGGCCCGGGAAGGTCCCGCTCCAGTTGCCGCTGTTGTGTGAGGCGCTCCCGCAGCAACATTACTTGCCGCGGTAGAGCGCGTCGCGCGGCTCGGTGGCTGTGGAGCCGGCTGCCGCCCTGCTACGTCCCCGGCCCTGCGAAGGCGCCTCCTTGGCGGGGCCGGGGGCTCCGCCTGCGGCAAGCTCTCTGAAGGTTCAGCCTCCTCCTCGCCGGCCTCGCTCGATTCGGCTTCAGAACCGGCTCCTCCTCGCCCATGAACTCCGCGCGTTCGGCAAGGTTTGCCGCCTCTACAGCCTCCGCCTCCTCCATAGTGAACCCAAACACACCCGCAGCAGCTGCGGTCGCAGCCTCTTCCGCCCTGGTAGCGATAAGCTGCAGCTCCTCATCGGTGGTGTCACGAGTGAGGCTCTTCTGCTCATCAGCGCGGACCGGCAACTCCTCCAAGGTGTCGAAGAACGCTCGCACAACGTCATCCGCAGGCTCTTGCCAAGTGGGGACAATGCCGTGTGAATCGCACAACGACATCATGGCGCGGATCCGGTCAAGTGAAGAGTTATTGCACAAAGGAACTACGCCCCTCGGCAGTGTGAATGGACGCTGGGGGTCGCGTTTGAATAACTCCAAGAGCATTGCATCCAACTCCAAGACAGTGAAGTTGTAGTTGAGGCCCGGCCGCAGCCTCATGATCTCCGCCGAATTCTTAAATTCCCAGGCGGGCCTCCTCCTCACCTGCAGGGGGGCAATGCGGCGGCGGAGGAAATCTGCCCCGACAGCACCTACGGTGAGCCCGGCAAGCCTGAGGCAAAGAATCCTAGTGATGGCTATCTTCAGCCTCTCGTCTTCCGGGGCCATGTTGCTCCAGTCATTATCGCGCACAATTGGGGTTTGGCGCACGGCGGTGAAGGGCTGCGGATCCTCCTCGACGATCCAACACCACTCCGCTCTCCACTCCTCCCACTTGCTGCGAAGCTCACCCTCCAAGTACGCCTCTTTCTTGCCGATTCTCGAGACCCAGGCAATCCCTCCGGCAAGCGGCTCTCCTCTCTCTACCCGAGGTATGAAGAAGTGGCGGAAAAGGGCTACACTAGGGTGGACTCCGACAAAGTTTTCGCACAAGTGTGCGAAAACCGCCATGGTCAAGACAGCATTGGGGGTGAAGTCAAGGAGACGAAAGCCATACGTGTTCATAATGTCGCAAAAGAATTTCGAGAAGGGCGGGCAGAGCCCGCAATAGAAGAATAGCAGGAAGAATGGGTACGCATTTGGAGCCGACTCTGAGGCAGCGGCCGGGAGTACCCTCGTGCGCGGATGCGCACGTGTCTCCGTCGCCCAAAAGAGGTAGAAGTACTGACTCAGCTCCTGCACTCCGAGCTGGGGGGTGAAGATCGCCCGCTCCTTCCGCAGCGCCGCGAGCCGCTGCGCCTCGGTCGACTTCACGCCTTTTCCCTTGTCGCCTTTCGGGGCCATGGCGGAGGTGGTGGAGAAGGTCGACGGTGTGGTGATGCTACTGG
>NC_041391.1:348627697-348750313 GCF_002162155.2 Triticum dicoccoides
TGATGCTACTGGCAATGGGGTGGGGGGGGGGGGCGGAGCGCTGCTCTCTTGGCTTCGAGAAGAAGAGGGGAGCGGCGGAGTTTGTGAAGAAGGAGTAGCAGCAAGCAACAAGGACGAATGAACTGCCCCTGTTTCCTCTGCTTATAAAGAGGGACGAGGCGGACGTTTCGGCCTTCCGCTTAAACAACCACCCACGATCTCTCCCACGATGCCGCAATCAACGCGTGCCGTTATGGGAGAGTGCGGTGGATACGGAACAAGATTTAGCGTGGCCCAGCCCGCGTGTGCCCGTGCCCTGTCTTGGGCCTGGCCCAACAGCGCTCGGCACCGTGTCTGGCCCAGGCCCGGGGGCTCCTATCGGTGTACTAGATTAGGGGTACCCTAGTACCCCGAACTTGTGCACGGGCAGTTGCAGCACCCCGCGGCAAAGGCTTGCCGGGTGATCGCCAAGATCCCCCAAGGTTCCCTTGGAGCAATCCAAGAACAAAGTATTTAAGCTAAGGAGACAAGACCCCGGCAAGAGGAGCTTGCCGGGAAGGCCAACCAAGACGCTCCAATGGACTTGCCGCGACGCGCCACGCGCTCCGGCAAGGCGACAAGGCCTCGGCAAGAGGAGCTTGCCGGGAAGACAAACCAAGGTACCTCGAAGCCCGGTGAGCGACAAGCTTCCGGACCCGACAAGATAACCACAGCGGCAAGGCGCTTGCCGCGGCAGGCGGCCACTCTGCGCCCACGCTCCAGCGCATCCACCAACGTGTCGCTCTGGGGGCCTCTCCGTGCGTGCGTGGCAGGAGGTTGTGCAGCCAGCAGTGCACAGTGGCATGCGAAGCTGACAAGATCGCCATCGTGGCGAACGGTGGCGCCCCTAACAGTCCTTTTCTGCACTGTTCGGGTGACTCAGACGGGCATTTAATGCCCTTGTCCCCTGCCGTCAGGGTTAGGTAGGGTGCACTGTACAAGCAACTGTATCAACTACCTCACTTTTTACGTTTTCACCCTCCTCTACGTTGCCACCTGTCGGTGACCCCTTTAGCGTATAAAAGGAGGCCCATGCGCAACGTAGAGGGGGTTTGGCTCATAGGTTCGAAGCCTCAGACAGCTTGCTTCGATCCATCCGTAGCCCAGAGAACATCGCACTCTCACTTTGGAGAGCAAAAACACCAGATAATACAACCAGACAAGCAGCAGTAGGAGTGTTATCTCTCCGGAGAGCTCCAAAGCTGGGTAAACTACTCGTGTGCCTCGCCTCGATCTGCTCTTCGTGCGATCTCCGCCCCCCGCCGAACCGAAAGGGGCTCGGTCCGCCGGCCCCATAGGTGTTCGAGGATCAGTTTCCCCGGCACCTAAGTTGTTAGAAATCCTATGTTTACAAATGCTCTGTTTCCCCAGTGCATTCCTATCATATTCCGGTGTTTTTCCTATCCCTGTGTTTTTTTAATCCTACAAGCGAAAGGATCCCTTACAAAATTACTTCAGTTACACGTAGGTGTCGAAGAAAACTTTGCGTGGTTTGTCCTGTGATGTCGCTTGAAGCTACGTCGGTATTTCCCCAATGAGGAAGGGATGATGCAGCATAGCGGTGGTAGGTATTTCCCTCATATATGAAACAAAGGTTATCGAACCAGTAGGAGAACCAAGCAACACAACGTAAACAGCCCCTGCACACAAAGAACAACACCTAGCAACCCGACGTGTTAGAGGGGTTGTCAATCCCTTTCGGGGTACGGCGCCTCAAGATAGGCAAAGGACGTGAGGTAAATTTGTAGATAGGATAAATAGATTGTGGAACAAATAAATTGCAGAAAGGTATTTTTGTATTTCTTGGTTTATTAGATCAGAAAATAAACGCAAGGAAAAAGTAGATCGCAAGGCAAATATATTAGGAAGAAGACCCGGGGGGCGTAGGTTTCACTAGTGGCTTCCCTCGAGAAAAATAGCAACCGGTGGGTGAACAAATTACTGTTGGGCAATTGATAGAACTTCAAATAATCATGACAATATCCAGGCAATGATCATTACATAGGCATCACGTCCAAGATTAGTAGACCGACTCCTGCGTGCATCTACTACTATTACTCCACACATCGACAGCTATCCAGCATGCATCTAGTGTATTAAGTTCATGGAGAAACAGAGTAATGCAATAAGAACGATGACATGATGTAGACAAGATCCGTTTATCTATTGCGCCATATATGGATCCCGTCTTTTTATCCTTAGTAGCAACGATACATACATGTTTGTTCCCTTTCTATCACTGGGATCAAGCACCGTAAGATCGAACCCACTAGCGAGCACCTCTTCCCATTGCAAGATAAACAGATCAATTTGGCCAAACAAAACCCAAATTTCGGAGAAGAAATACGAGGCTATAAGAGATCATGCATATAAAGGATCAAATAACTCAAATAACTTTCATGGATATAAAAAGATATAACTGATCATAAACTCGAAGTTCATCAGTTCCCAACAAACACACCGCCAAAAGACTTACATCATACGGATCTCCAAGAGACCATTGTATTGATAATCAAGAGAGAGAGAGGAAGCTATCTAGCTACTAACTACGGACCCGAAGGTCTACAAAGAACTACTCACGCATCATCAGAGAGGCACCAATGGAAGTGGTGAACCCCTCCATGATGGTGTCTAGACTGGATCTCGTGGTTCTGGACTCTGCGGCGGCTGGATGAAAATTTCGTCGACTCCTGTAGGGTTTCTAGAATATTGGGGTATTGATAGAGCAAAGAGTCGGTCCAGGGGGCACCCGAGGTGGGCACAACCCACCAGGGTGCGCCTGGGCCTCCTAGGGCGCCCTGGTGGGTTGTCCCCTCCTCAGGACTCCCCACAGGTGCAACCAGGGCCCGTTGTGTTCCTTCGAGCGTAAATTGGCGTGACATTTGGACTCCATCTGATATTGATTTACTGAGATGTAAAAAACATGCAAAAACATCAACTTGCACTGTGTCAATAGGTTAGTACCAAAAAATGATATAAAATGACTATATAATGATTATAAAACATCCAAGATTGATAATAAAATAGCAAGGAATAATCAAAAATTATAGATACGTTGGAGACGTATCAACATCCCCAAGCTTAAGTCCTACTCGTCCTCGAGTAGATAAGTGATAACAAAGAATTTTTGATGTGGAGTGTTGTTTATCATATCATATCATATTCTTTTGTTCATAGCATGGACATTTGGACTTTTATGTGATTCAAAGCAATACTCTAGTTTTGACATAATAATTTAGATACTCAAGCATATCAACAAGCAACCATGTCTTTCAAATTATCAATTGTCATGGAATTATCATGTCAGATGTCCTAGCGTAAGGACTTAGGTGTGGAGCCATTGCAAAGTAGTTAGCTTGAAGGGACACAGAGAGTTTATACTGGTCTGGCCCCTCGCGGTGGAGGTAATAGCCTAATCCAGTGTAGGGTTCTTATTGCTTGGGCTTTGATTACTAGGGAGAGAATACACCAGACCTAGTTCTCGATCTCTTTCTTTCCTGCCCTAACTCGCCGCCGGGTCGTCCTTTATATAAATAGGTTAACGCCCAGTGGCTTACAAAGTCCCGTCTGACTCATAGACAACGTGTCCGTCACGGTGACTAACTATGCCTGCCTTACTATACAAGTTTATGCTCATGCCGGTTCAACCTTCTGGGCCCTAAGTCGCATCTGGGTCTTAAGCCATCAGCGGGCTTCTTATGACCCACCCCCTTTATGGGTTATCACTTGCTGTATGATCCGACCCCTCCTGGGCGGTTCATATCTATTAGTTATATCCCCAACATTAGGCCCCGGGTTGATTTAACCTTGTTCATATCAATCTTCAACACCTGAGTTGTAAAACCTGCACCAACTTTTGTAACCATCGTGACGTCAGCTATTGGAATGCTCTTAAACTGCCATGATGTCATCTCACCTTAACTGCGCATTGGGCTCAAAGCATCTTTAACTCATCCTTATCTCAATAAACATCCTGAAGATCGAGGCGCTCCTATAGCCATGCGATGATTGAGGCCTCATCAATTCCCGTGCATGCTTTTTACTCCCCCCTTATAAATAGGGACGAGGGTCTTTCTCATTTCCCCTCTGTTTCCTTCTTCGTCGTCCTCTTCTTCTCGGTTGCACGGGCGCTCATACTCTGCAGTCGCACCTCCAGCTGCTGCACCAACTCAGGCCGCCGCATCACCCTGACCAAACCAGAGAGCTCCAGTGCGCCAGCGCCGATCCTTGTCGCTTGTAAGCACGCCTCCCTCCTCTTCCTCGGATCTGGTTTTAGGGTTCCACTGTTCGTCGTTGTTCTTACAGCTCTTCCTTATCCTCTTCAGTTCCTATAGTTTCTAATCCTAATAGGCCGCAGATCTTGTGCGGAAGTTGTTTTGTTACCATTTTTGCCATTGAAGTAACATATTTTTTGCAAAGAACCATATTAACGCATCTAGGATTTTCCACTGCCGCCACCTTTGGCTTTATTTTGACTGCTTTTCCTGAACTATCACTGATACATCTCCATCGTATCTACTTTTCCAAACACTTTTTCCCTTCTTTTGGACTCTAACTTGCATGATTTGAATGGAACTAACCTGGACTGACGTTGTTTTCAGCAGAACTGCCATGGTGTTATTTTTGTGCAGAAATAAATGTTCTCAGAATGACCTGAAAATCCATGGAGTAACTTTTTGGAATTCATAAAAAATATTGGTGAAAGAATCAACACCAGGTGGCCCACACCCTATCCACGAGGGTGGGGGGCGCGCCCAACCCACTAGGGCGCGCCCCCCTGCCTCATGGGCCCTCTGGAGCTCCACCGACCTCAACTCCAACTCCATATATTCACGTTCGGGGAGAAAAAATCAGAGAGATGGATTCATTGCGTTTTACAATACGGAGCCGGCGCCAAGCCCTAAACTCTCTGTCAGGACCGGATTTTCGGAATAATAATTTCCAGAAAATGGCCCTTGTGCTCACCAGCCCCAAGATTACTGTTAGCTGATGAGGCACCAACTTGATACGGGAATTACAAGCAAGATACAAAATATGTAGTACAAGACCATTCTGGCCTATGAGTACAACAAATGGTTTCTAGTGGTTGATGGCGGAAGCGGTTTGTGGATCATCAGCGTCTATGGGACTCCATTTTCCACAGGAACAGCTGACCGGGTTAACTCCTATCTTCGCGAGGCTGCTATCACCATTGCTTAGGTTCCGGGGCCGTCATCGCACCACTCCTCTCCAAGCAAGAAATCTGGCCAAGACAATAGCCAGGGACAAGCCAGTGAGTACTTTGAATGTACTCGCAAACATTATGGACACAGGTATAATATAACAAACGATAATCATGCTCTGAAATATTCTATGATCACAACGTCAGTCACAATATAAAAATCCATGATGCACGCAAGCAGGTTGTTCATATAAAAAATGAATATGAAATCAGAGAATAAAAATAGAAAGCACCGATCGGGTGTCTGAAGCGACGCCTCGAAAGGATAATAATATAAAGCATGCCTCAGTCGGGCGTCGGTGCGACACCACATAAAGGGCTTATAAAGTAAATAATAACAAGCATGCCACAGTCGGGCGTCTGAGCGACACCACATAAAGGGCTTATAAAGTAAATAATAACAAGCATGCCACAGTCGGGCGTCTAAGTGATACAACATAAAGGGCTTATAAACAATATAAATAACAAGCATGCCACTGTTGTGACACCCCAAAATTTTGACCTTGTTTTATTAATTAAAATTTTGCCAGGAAATTAAAACTTTTATTTTCTGGGCTTCCTTTTGATTTTTGAACCTTTTTCTCCCTTGCTATTATGGAGTTTTCCCCAAAGTGAAAACTTTTCAAATATGTTATTGGACTTGTGTAACCACTCAAGAAAAACTTTTCTTTTATTAGTAGAACTAATTACATAATTAATTTGCTTGAGCTTTATTTTCTTGAAAAAATGGTTTTCCAAGGTTATATGGCCATATTTGAACTACAACCATTTGATAAATTCACTTAAAATTCCAACCAAAATTTGGAGATGTCAGGTGATGTTTTTAAATCACTTTTATGCAAAAATATCTTTTATTCATGAAATATTTTGAGCTCTACACCCAATTTTCTTCTCTGGTCCAGTGGGCAATTTTGCACTGCAACTCATTTAAATACTTCTTTCTAGCCTCCACCAAAATTATGGGATGCTGGTAGTAGCTTATGATTCAACTTTATGCAAAAATCCAGTGATGTTCTTTGAAAAATTTGAGTGAATCATCCTTATCTTCATTCTGGTGCAACTTGGTGATTTGTACTGCAACCATCTTCTAACTTGCTCCTTTACCCTTGAGCTTTCTCCTGCTTGTAGTGCACTTTGCCAAACCCTTAAGTCCAGGAGAGTGGACCCATTCGATGATTCTAAGCGCTTGCATTCATGCCCTCTTCTTTCTGTCAAAAACTGAAGTTTTGTACAACTTGCACTAACAAGTTTCTCCTTTTAACAAACTAACTTCACCACCCTCTTTTCCATCCAAAGAGACACTGATCTGGAGAATTTGGCCACTCCAAGAAAAGGCTAGGTGCATGTGGCATTTTTCAAACACCTGGAGTGCATGGACAGAATTGGCATGAGTGTTTGTTTGCATTGTGAACTTGGCCACCTGACCTAACCACCATGTCCATTTCCCTTCTGACTAACCCTAACCTAGCCCTGTTTCTTGCCAGCCTCACCCGCGACCTCTAGGATGCACTGGCATTTCGTCGAACACATCCCGGGCGTGCTCTGGGCGCGCCCAGAGCGTGCGTTTGGCTCGCACGTGCGCCCGAGCCGCCGTGTCTCGCCTCGCACCCGCTATGGCCTTGGCCAACCGCAGCCAGCACTTCAGGTATCCTCCTGCACCGCCACACCACCCCGACCACCCCTGGCACCCCACAGCGCCGCCGTCAGGGCAGTCTTGGCGGCACGCCGGTGTCCGTAGTGCGCCTCTGCCATGGTCGGCGCCGGCCGAGCCACCCTGGCTCGCCACCTGCCCCTAGGAGCCGCACAAGATTATCCCCTCGCTCGTTGGCTATCTCTCGTCGCCTCCACGTCGCCCTGCAAGCTACAGAACGTCGGTTCGCCGGCGACCTTATCCTCGGCCGTGGAACCGCCAAGGCCATGCTATATAAGAAGCACCCGAGCTCGTCCAGGCCACACGCAGCCTCTCTCACTCCCTCACCGACCCACCCATAGTAGTAGGAAGACCAGGGGAGCCGTCTTCTTCCTCTCCGGCAACTCCTGCCGCCGCCACTGCCCCGGCCACTCCGGCACCACCAGAGCCTCTCTCTCTCTCCACTCTCTTCACCAGGAGCTCTCCCTCCCTCTCGTGAGTGCACCCCCACGCTCAATTTTGGTCGGGAACCACCATAGCCCCGGCCCCCAAATCCAACCAAGGCCGCCATCTGCCGCGAGGCTCGTCGCCGATGACTCCCTCCATCCCCGTCACTCCCTCGACCACTGGAAGAACCGCCCCAGTCTTGCGGATCCATCCCCTCCCTCCAGAGGCCGCGAGGAGCCGCCGCTCGCCGGCGTTGGTCGCCGGAGCCCCCGCCTCTGTTCGGCCAGAGGAGGAAGAAGGCGGGGGAGACCGGTCAAACCTGAACAGTGGGCCCTTGGACCCACTGTCAGTGACCCCGCCCCATTCCACGTGGGTTAAGTGAAGACGTAAATCTCGAAGTACGTCTTCGACGTGTACCGGTTCGAAGCGTTTTTCTTTTCTTTTTCTGTTTTATTTAAAATCAGAATTTGACTAAACTTCGACTGGCTATATCTCTTTAAATATAACTCCAAATGAGTTGATTCTTTTTCCTACCTCTCTCAAATTTAGTCTAGTTTATTTTAAGATTTATTTGAAAAAAGTTCAGACAATTTTTTTTGCTGTTTTGAAAATGTGAGTTAATTCAAATTTATTTAAAATAGGATCTTGGAGAGAGAGAAGGAAACTTTCAAAGTTTTGGAGTGCACCCTGCCTCCCCACAACTTGAAGGCAAGCATTCTGAAACCCGACATAATATTTTTGGTGTGTTCGTTGACACGTTTATAACACCACCTCATTTTGGGAACTTGTTATTTCATGTGATATGATCATTTGCATGGATGCATATTAGTGATTTCCATGCTGTTGGAAATGAACACACTTGTGATGGTAATCATCCTCATGTGCCTTGCATGCATGCCGGAAGGAATCCGGGAAAGCCTCTGCCTTGGGTAGGCGTGAGCTTGTCGCCGGTCTTCGTCGGGACGGTTGTGTCCGGTATGGCATAGTAAGGTATAATGAGTGTTGATTGTGTTGGTTGAAATGTATTTGTTATACATGTCATGCAGGGAAATTATAAACCTCCTGAGTCGACCGTAGATGGAGTCTTATTCTAGTAACCCCCATACTTATTTCGTACTACCACTTGTCCCTACAACAGGTAGGTACGGTTCAGTAAGTCGTCAACCCCTTTCAAGCACACACCATACAGAGAGGCCATGGTGGAAGATACCGGTTGTAGCCGGTAGGCAGGCCACCTGGTCCGGGGGCATGGGTGTTTCCGGTTGGGACCGAGAGGGGGGCACCCCTTAGACCGCGCGGTATAAATTTGATCCCATGCTACGCGAGGTTGTAGCCTCCCCACTTAGAGTTTTGCTTGACAGGTGTCATGGGTGATTCCAGACACCGGTGAGTTAAGCTGGTGTGTGCAAGTCAGGTGTGTTTTCAATTAAAAGACCGTAGACGGAATTAGTCCCGATGGACTAAAGGAATCCGTTACTCGTGGGTAAAGAGTACACCCTCTGCAGAGATTAAACCTATTCGAATAGCCGCGTCCATGGTTGAGGACTACAGTCTAGGATGGGTCAAGTATCGGTCTTAGTGTCGGTCTTCGGAGGAGAAACTACTAAACCAGAACGTGGATCATGACTGATGACTTGTGATAATTATGCTATGTTTATTATGGACTAACCCATTATATTATTTGAATTATTGAGTATCCCTTGTACGGTTCTACCTCCTGTTTATTCATTGTGATTATTTATTTCAGAAGCCCTTTATGTGGTGTCGCTGAGACGCCCGACTGTGGCATTGCTTGTTATTTATTTACTTTATAAGCCCTTTATGTGGCGTCGCATAGACGCCCGACTGTGGCATTGCTTGCTATTTATTTACTTCATAAGCCCTTTATGTGGCGTCGCACAGACGCCCGACTTTGGCATTGCTTGTTATTTATTTACTTCATAAGCCCTTTATGTGGCGTCGCACAAACGCCCGACTGTGGCATGCTTGTTATTTATTTACTTTATAAGCCCTTTATCTGGTGTCGCTTAGACGCCCGACTGAGGCATGCTTCATATCATGGTCCTTTCGAGGCGTCGCTTCATACACCAGATCGGTGCATGTTATTGCGACCCCATTATTGCATATTCATGTTGCATATTAATAACTTGCATGCATGCATCAGAGATTTTATTTTATTAATGATGATGTGATCATAGAATATTTCAGCGCACGATTATCATTTATATTATACCCGTATTCATAATGCTTGCGAGTACATTCAAAGTACTCACTGGCTTGTCCCTGGCTATTGTCTTGGCCAGATTTCTTGCACAGAGAGGAGCGACGCGGTGACAGCCCCGGAACCTAAGCAGCGGTGATAGCAGCCTCGTCAAGATAGGAGTTAACCTGGTCAGCTGTTCCTGTTGGGAAATGGAGTCCCATAGACACCGATGATATACAAACCGCTTCCGCCCTCAACCACTAGAAACCATTTGTTGTACTCACAGGCCAGAATGGTCTTGTACTACATATTTTGTATTTTGCTTGGAATTTTCTGTATCAAGTTGGTGCCTCATCAGCTAATAGTAATCTTGGGGTTGGTGAGCACAACGACCATTTTCTTGAATTTAATACCCGGAAACCGGTCGTGACAAACTTGGTATTAGAGCCAGGCTGACCATTGGATAATTCTATCTTAGCCAGGTCGAAAAACTTAGGCAAACCAACCCACCAGACCCTAACCAAAACCCCAACCAAGCTTCCCGTGCAAGATAGCCACACAGTGACCCCGACGCTTTTGGCAGTCGGTGCCCAACCTATCAGCCTAGCCTGTCGATCACGCGCGAGTGACCGACACATAATATGTCTTATTCGCAAGCATGCAAAGGAAGACTCCGTTCCCTTTTTCTATAAAAAGGGCACGCTAGCCTCAACACAGCACAGCCCCGGCCATCAACCAAAATGCCTTGATGACCCCAGAAGTGCTTCGTCGCCTTTTGGGAACACGCTCCAATGGGATTGTGGCGAACAATCCCCGAGATGGTCATCATCGCTACCCCGACCCTGTAGTTCCTCAACCCCCTCCAGCAGATCATGATGGTGAAAACCATGGAGAAACCTCAACGTCCGCGAGGCAAGCCCGCTTAGATATGAACGAGGTAGACTAAAATCGCTCGAATGATACCAAGTCTTAGAATGACCTCGCCTTGTAATCTTGTGACCCCGTATCACCGTAATTAAATGTTGTTTTCTTATGCGCTCCTGTTTTTAATAGTAGCCATGCATGAGTATGTTGATGTGCGATTTCATTTTTTTTCCCGGGCGTAGCTGCCAACCTCGACGACGCAAGTTTGTGCTATGAATAAATCTTTTGGTTCCAGCTCACAGGAAAGATATTTTCAAAACAACTCTTAACAAATCTCGAGGACGAGATTTTCTTTTCAGGGGGGTAGTGTTGTGACACCCCAAAATTTTGACCTTGTTTTATTAATTAAAATTTTGCCAGGAAATTAAAACTTTTATTTTCTGGGCTTCCTTTTGATTTTTGAACCTTTTTCTCCCTTGCTATTATGGAGTTTTCCCCAAAGTGAAAACTTTTCAAATATGTTATTGGACTTGTTTAACCTCTCAAGAAAAACTTTTCTTTTATTAGTATAACTAATTACATAATTAATTTGCTTGATCTTTATTTTCTTGAAAAATGGTTTTCCAAGGTTATATGGCCATATTTGAACTACAACCATTTGATAAATTCACTTAAAATTCCAACCAAAATTTGGAGATGTCAGGTGATGTTTTTAAATCACTTTTATGCAAAAATATCTTTTATTCATGAAATATTTTGAGCTCTACACCCAATTTTCTTCTCTGGTCGAGTGGGCAATTTTGCACTGCAACTCATTTAAATACTTCTTTCTAGCCTCCACCAAAATTATGGGATGCTGGTAGTAGCTTATGATTCAACTTTATGCAAAAATCCAGTGATGTTCTTTGAAAAATTTGAGTGAATCATCCTTATCTTCATTCTGGTGCAACTTGGTGATTTGTACTGCAACCATCTTCTAACTTGCTCCTTTACCCTTGAGCTTTCTCCTACTTGTAGTGCACTTTGCCAAACCCTTAAGTCCAGGAGAGTGGACCCATTCGATGATTCTAAGTGCTTGCATTCATGCGCTCTTCTTTCTATCAAAAACTGAAGTTTTGCACAACTTGCACTAACAAGTTTCTCCTTTTAACAAACTAACTTCACCACCCTCTTGTCCATCCAAAGAGACACTGATCTGGAGAATTTGGCCACTCCAAGAAAAGCCTAGGTGCATGTGGCATTTTGTCAAACACCTGGAGTGCATGGACAGAATTGACATGAGTGTTTGTTTGCATTGTGAACTTGGCCACCTGACCTAACCACCATGTCCATTTCCCTTCTGACTAACCCTAACCTAGCCCTGTTTCTTGCCAGCCTCACCCGCAACCTCTAGCATGCACTGGCATTTCGTCGAACACATCCCGGGCGTGCTCTGGGCGCGCCTAGAGCGTGCGTTTGGCTCGCACGTGCGCCCGAGCCGCCGCGTCTCGCCTCGCACCCGTTCTGGCCTTGGCCAACCGCAGCCAGCATGCCACGTATCCTCCTGCACCGCCACGCCACCCCGACCACCCCTGGCACCCCACAGCGCCGCCGTCAGGGCACTCTTGGCGGCATGCCGGCGTCCGCAGTGCGCCTCTGCCATGGTCGGCACTGCCCGAGCCACCCCGGCTCGCCACCTGCCCCTGGGAGCTGCGCAAGCTTATCCCCTCGCTTGTCGGCTAGCTCTCGTCGCCTCCACATCGCCCTACAAGCTACAGAACGTCGGTTCGCCGGCGACCTTATCCTCGGCCGTGGAACTGCCAAGGCCACGCTATATAAGAAGCACCCGAGCTCGTCCAGGCCTCGCGCAGCCTCTCTCACTCCCTCAACGACCCACCCATAGCAGTAGGAAGACCGGGGGAGCCGTCTTCTTCCTCTCCGGCAACTCCTGCCGCCGCCACTGCCCCGGCCACTCCGGCACCACTAGAGCCTCTCTCTCTCCACTCTCTTCACTAGGAGCTCTCCCTCCCTCTCGTGAGTGCACCCCCACGCTCAATTTTGGTCGGGAACCACCATAGCCCCGGCCCCCAAATCCAACCGAGGCCGCCATCTGCCGCGAGGCTCGTCGCCGACGACTCCCTCCATCCCTGTCACTCCCTCGACCATTGGAAGAACCGCCCCAGTCTTGCGGATCCATCCCCGCCCTCCAGAGGCCGCGAGGAGCCGCTACTCGCCGGCGTTGGTCGCCGGAGCCCCCGCCTCTGTTCGGCCAGAGGAGGAAGGAGGCGGGGGAGACCGGTCAAACCTGACCAGTGGGCCCTTGGACCCACTGTCAGTGACCCTGCCCCAGTCCACGTGGGTTGAGTGAAGACGTAAATCTCGAAGTACGTCTTCGACGTGGACCGGTTGGAAGTGTTTTTCTTTTCTTTTTCTGTTTTATTTAAAATCAGAATTTGACTAAACTTTGACTGGCTATATCTCTTTAAATATAACTCCAAATGGGTTGATTCTTTTTCCTACCTCTCTCAAATTTAGTCTAGTTTATTTTAAGATTTATTTGAAAAAAATTCAGACAATTTTTTTATTCTTTTTTGAAAATGTGAGTTAATTCAAATTTATTTAAAATAGGATCTTGGAGAGAGAGAAGGAAACTTTCAAAGTTTTGGAGTGCACCCTGCCTCCCCACAACTTGAAGGCAAGCATTCTGAACCCTGGCATAATATTTTTGGTGTGTTCGTTGACACGTTTGTAACACCACCTCATATCGGAACTTGTTATTTCATGTGATATGATCACTTGCATGGATGCATATTAGTTATTTCCATGCTGTTGGAAATGACCACACTTGTGATGGTAATCATTCTCATGTGCCTTGCATGCATGCCGGAAGGAATCCGGGAAAGCCTCTGCCTTGGGTAGGCGTGAGCTTGTCGCCGGCCTTCGTCGGGACGATTGTGTCCGGTATGGCATAGTAAGGTATAATGAGTGTTGATTGTGTTGGTTGAAATGTATTTGTTATACATGTCATGCAGGGAAATTATAAACCTCCTGAGTCGACTATAGATCGAGTCTTGTTCCAGTAACCCCCATACTTGTTTCGTACTACCACTTGTCCCTACAACAGGTAGGGTACGGTTTAGTAAGTCGTCAACCCCTTTAAAGCACACACCGTACAGAGAGGCCATGGTGGAAGATACCAGTTGTAGCCGGTAGGCAGGCCACCTGGTCCGGGGGCATGGGTGTTTCCGGTTGGGACCGAGAGGGGGGCACCCCTTAGACCGCGCGGTATAAATTTGATCCCATGCTACGCGAGGTTGTAGCCTCCCCACTTAGAGTTTTGCTTGACAGGTGTCGTGGGTGATTCCAAACACCGGTGAGTTAAGCTGGTGTGTGCAAGTCAGGTGTGTTTTTAATTAAAAGACCGTAGACGGAATTAGTCCCGATGGACTAAAGGAATCCGTTACTCGTGGGTAAAGAGTACACCCTCTACAGAGATTAAACCTATTCGAATAGCCGCGTCCATGGTTGAGGACTACAGTCTGGGATGGGTTAAGTATCGGTCTTAGTGTCGGTCTTCGGAGGAGAAACTACTAAACCAGAACGTGGATCATGACTGATGACTTGTGATAATTATGCTATGTTTATTATGGACTAACCCATTATATTATTTGAATTATTGAGTATCCCTGGTACGGTTCTACCTCCTGGATATTCATTGTGATTATTTATTTCATAAGCCCTTTATGTGGTGTCGCTGAGACGCCCGACTGTGGCATTGCTTGTTATTTATTTACTTTATAAGCCGTTTATGTGGCGTCGCACAGACGCCCGACTGTGGCATTGCTTGTTATTTATTTACTTCATAAGCCCTTTATGTGGCGTCGCACAGACGCCCGACTGTGGCATTGCTTGTTATTTATTTACTTCATAAGCCCTTTATGTGGCGTCGCACAGACACCCGACTGTGGCATGCTTGTTATTTATTTACTTTATCAGCCCTTTGTGTGGTGTCGCTTAGACGCCCGACTGAGGCATGCTTCATATCATGGTCCTTTTGAGGCGTCGCTTCAGACACCAGATCGTTGCATGTTATTGCTACCCCATTATTGCATATTCATGTTGCATATTAATAACTTGCATGCATGCATCAGAGATTTTATTTTATTACCGACGATGTGATCATAGAATATTTCAGTGCACGATTATCATTTATATTATACCGATGTTCATAATGTTTGCGAGTACATTCAAAGTACTCACTGGCTTGTCCCTGGCTATTGTCTTGGCCAGATTTCTTGCACGGAGAGGAGCAACGCGGTGACAGCCTCGGAACCTAAGCAGCGGTGATAGCAGCCTCGTGAAGATAGGAGTTAACCTGGTCAGCTGTTCCTGTTGGGAAATGGAGTCCCATAAACACCGATGATCCACAAATCGCTTCCTCCCTCAACCACTAGAAACCATTTGTTGTACTCACAGGCCAGAATGGTCTTGTACTACATATTTTGTATTTTGCTTGGAATTTTCTGTATCAAGTTGGTGTCTCATCAGCAAACAGTAATCCTGGGGCTGGCGAGCACAACGGCCATTTTCTGGAATTTAATACCTGGAAACCGGTCGTGACAACAGTCGGGCGTCTCAGCGACAGCACATAAAGGGCTTATAAGAGAACAATCACAGTGAATATCCAAGAGGTAGAGCCGTCCCAGGGATACTCAATACTTCAAATAATATAAAGGGGTTAGTCCATAATAATAATAATGATCATATTCATCATAAGTCACACGTCATGATCCATGTTCTGGTTTAGTAGTTTCTCCTCCGAAGACCAACACTAAGACCGACACTTGACCCATCCCAGACTGTAGTCCTTAACCATGGACACGGCTATTCGAATAGATTTTATCTCTGCAGAGGGTGTACTCCTTACCCATGAGTAACTGATTTCTTTAGTCCATCGGGACTAATTCCGTCTACGATCTTTTAATTGAAAACACACCTGACTTGCACACACCAGCTTAACTTACCGGTGTCTGGAATCACCCACGACACATGCGAAGCAAAACTCTAAGTGGGGAGGCTACAACCTCGCGTAGCATGGGATCAAATTTATATCGCGCGCTGTAAGGGGTGCCCCCCTCTCGGTCCCGACCAGAAACACCCATGCCCCCGGACCAGGTGGCCTGCCTACAGGCTGCAGTCGGTATCTTCCACCATGTCCTCTCTGTACGGTGTGTGCCAAGAAAGGGGTTGACAACTTACTGAACCGTACCCTACCTGCGGCAGGGACAAGTGGTAGTACGAACCAAGTATGGGAGTTCCTGGAACAAGACTCGATCTACGGACGAATCAGGAGGTTTAAAAATTTCCTCATGATATGTATAACCAATATATTTCAACCAACAGAATCACCACTCATTATACCTTACTATGCCATACCGGACATAACCGTCCCGACAAAGACCGGAGACAAGCTCACGCCTACCCAACGTAGAGGCTTTCCCCGATTTCTTCCCGGCATGCATGCAAGGCATACGAGGACGATTACCATCACAAGTATATCCACTTCCAACAGCAAGGAAGTCTCCAATATGCATTCATGCAAATAATCGTATCACCACATAAAATAACGAGTTCTCCGTATTAAGGTGGTGTTATAATCGTATTAACCAACACACAAGAATATTATGCTAGGGTTTAGAATGCTTGCCTTGAAGGGTATGCGAGTGGGGGTGCATATTTGAAAATTGCCTTCTTCTTCAAAAACCTATTTTTGAAATTATTGAAATTAAGACATAGTTTCAAAACAGTGCAAAAAAGTTGTCTGGCTTTTTTTCAAATAAATCTTAAAATAAACTAGACTAAATTTGAGGGAGGTAGGAAAAAGAATCAACTCATTTGGAGTTTTATTTAAAAAGATATAGCCAATCAAAGTTTAGTCAAATCTCTGGTTTTAAAATAAAACAGAAAAAGAAAAGAAAACGATTCGAATAGATACACATCGAAGACGTACTCTGGGAATACGCCTCCACTTATGCCTGCGTGGACCGGTGCTGGGTCACTGACTGTGGGTCCCTTGGTCCCACTGGTCAGGTTTGACCAGTCGCACGCGTTCTTCTTCCTCCCCTGTCCGAGAGGGGCGGGGCTCCGGCGATCGCCGCCGACGAACGGCGGCTCCCCACGGGGATCCAAGGACAGGGATAGATCCGCCAGACCAGGGCGGTCCTTCCAGTGGTCGACTGGCCGGCGAGGACGGAGGGAGTTGCCGGCGGCGAGCTTCGCGGCGGAGATGGCTTCGGGAGGGATTGGGGGTCTGGGCTATGGTGGCTCCCGGTCGGGGCTGAGGTGATGGGCGGCCCCGCACGATCACATGGAGTCGGGTGGTGGCGCTGGATGGACAGGAGGGGCTTTGGTTGCAATGAAATAGGCTGGGACTTGGCGGCGGCCGAACCGACCGGAGATGGGGAAGACGGCCTTCCTCTCCTCGATTGCTGGCCATGGTAGCTCTAGGGGGGTAGCTTCAGGTTGCTTGCGGACTCGGTTGAGCTTGGGGGCCCTTATATAGCACGGTTAGGTCGGTCCCGAGGCGGCCGGAGATAAGAACGACGGCGAACCGCTATTCTATGTTGCAGGGCGACGTGGCGGCTATGCGAGCTAGAGGACGGGCTTGCGGATAGGATCGCGCTGTTCTAGAGGGCAGCTAGCGCGCTGGGGTGGCTCGGGCGGCGCTGTCCGGGGCAGAAGCCCACTGTGGCCGGCCGCTAGCCGTCGTGGCCGACCTGACGGCGGCGCTGTGCGTCCCCAGGGATGAGCTGGCGGGTTCTGGTGAGTGGATGAGGTCGGGGTGTGGCTTTGCAGGCGATCAAAGGCCAGGGGCGCGGGGCGAGTAAACGTGGCGGCTCGGGTGCACGCACGTGCAAAACGCGCGCTCTGGCCGTGCCCAGAGCACGCCCACCAGGTGTTCAGCGAAATGCCAGGGCTTGCTAGGAGGCTAGGGTGGAGCTGAGGTTTAACAGGATCAGGTTAGGGTAGTCTAGAGACTTAGTGGACATGGTGGTTAGGCAAAGGAAGCAGGTCCATTGCACAAACCAGAAACTATGTCAAAACTGATCATGCGCATAAGGTGTTTGACAAAATGCCAAGGGCACTTAGGCATTTCTTGGGGTGGCCAAACTCTCTAGGCTAGTGTCTCTTTAGAAGTAGGTGATGGTGGCAAGGTCATTTGGGCAAAATAAGAAACTTGCTAGTGGAAGTTTTTGAGAAAATCCTTTCTGGACAGAAACTAAAAGCTATCATTCCATGGACCAGAAACACTCCAATAGGTCCATTCTCCTGGACTTAAGGGTTTGGTAGGGTGGTCTACAAGCAGGGGAAAGAATCAAGGGAAAAAGGGCAAGCAAAAATATGGTTGCGGTACAAATCACCAAGTTGAACCAGAATGAAGATGAGGATGATTTACTCAAATTTTTCAAAGAACATCAATGGGTTTTTGCATAAAGATGAATAATATACTCCTACTCACCTCCCCTAATTTTGGGGGAAGTTTTAAAGAAGTATTTAAATAGGTTGTAGCGCAAAAGTGAAATCTGACCAGATTTGAAAACTAGGGGTAAAGCTAAAAATCTCCAAATGACCAAAGGATATTTTTGCATAAAAGTGATTTAGGGACATCATAGGTCATCCCCAAATTTTGGTGTGATTTTTAAATGAATTTATCAAAGGATAAAACTTATGAAAAACCATTTTAGAGGAATAAAGCTCAGGGAAAAACAATTATATAAATAATCCCACTGATAATAGAAATGCTTTTCTTGAGAGGGTAAACAAGTCCAACAATATAATTGGCAAGTTTTCACTTGGGGTAAAAACTCCATAAAAATAAAGAAGAGAATGGTTCTAAAATCAAGGATAAATCGAAAAAAATAAAAGTTTAAGTTTCCTGGCAAAAATTTAATTAATAAAACAAGGTTAACATTTTGGGGTGTCACACTCTCTCGGGAGGGCTGATCTCGAGTCCGTTCGGGGCTCCGAAGAGGGGAATCCGTCGCCGTTGTCATCATCGACCATCCTCCATCACCAATTTCATGATGCTCACCACCGTGCGTGAGTAATTCCATCGTAGGCTTGCTGGACGGTGATGGGTTTGATGGGATTTACCATGTAATCGAGTTAGTTTTGTTAGGGTTTGATCCCTAGTATCCACTATGTTCTGAGATTGATGTTGCTATGACTTTGCTATGCTTAATGCTTGTCAATAGGGCCCGAGTGCCATGATTTCAGATCTGAACCTATTATGTTTTCATGAATATATGTGAGTTCTTGATCCTATCTTGCAAGTCTATAGTCACCTATTATGTGTTATGATCTGACAACCCCGAAGTGACAACAATCGGGACCACTCTAGGTGATGACCGTAGTTTGAGGAGTTCATGTATTCACTAACTGTTAACGCTTTGGTCCCATACTCTATTAAAAGGAGGCCTTAATATCCCTTAGTTTCCAATAGCACCCCACTGCCACGGGAGGGTAGGACAAAATATGTCATGCAAGTTCTTTTCCATAAGCACGTATGACTATATTCGGAATACATGCCTACATTATTTTGATGAACTAGAGCTAGTTCTGTGTCACCCTATTTTATAACTATTGCATGAGGAATCGCATCTGACATAATTATCCATCACTGATCCAATGCCTACGAGCTTTTCACATATTGCTCTTTGCTTAGTTTTCCGTTGCCACTGTTGCCACTTTTACTTTTGCCACTGTTACCGTTACTTCCGTACTACTTTGCTACTAAATACTTTGCTATAGATATTAAGTTATCCAGGTGTGGTTGAATTGACAACTCAACTGCTAATACTTGAGAATATTCTTTGGCTCCCCTTGTGTTGAATCAATAAATTTGGGTTGAATACTCTAATCTCGAAAACTGTTGCGATCCCCTATACTTGTGGGTTATCAAGACTATTTTCTGGCGCCGTTGCCAGGGAGCATAGCTCAATTCTTTGATTCACTTGGGATTTATATCTGCCGATCACTATGAGGAACTTGAAAGACGAAAGAACTAAGATTTTTTCCTCAACTACGAGGGGAGGTAAGGAACAGCCATCTAGCTCTGCACTTGATTCACCATCTGTTTTGAGTAAACTTGCGACACCTAAACCTGCTTCTGCTATTAATTCTGATATGTCGCATGTTATTGACGATGCCACTTCTGCTATGCATGATACTTATGATGAAACTACTTCTATGCTTTATACAATTGTGCCATTAGGTGAATATCTTGATGAACAACTTGCTAGAGCTAGAGAGAATGAAATTGTTGAAACTGATAATATTGATGAAAGTGATGATGAAGATTCTCCCCCTAGATATGAATTGCCTGTTGTGCCTGAGGGTTATGTTATGGATGACGAAACTGCTAGAGATTTTCTTGCTTGCAGTAATAGATCTGATCTTAAGAAATTACTAGCTAAGCTGAAAGAAAAGTCTCTGAATGCTAGAATGAAATATGACGGATATCGGGTTCCGGCAAAACCCTTAAGGTTCGAACTCTAGGGTGCACACGAAGATCTTCTCCCTACCGATCAAAGCCCCAAAGCCTTGTCACGAATCTAAGCTACACGATGAACAACACAAGGGACACAAGGTTTATACTGGTTTGGGCCACCATTGTGGTGTAATACCCTAATCCAGTGTGTGGTGTGGTGGATTGCCTCTGGGTTGCTGATGAACAGTACAGAGGAAGTACAGCCTCGCGAGGGGTGTTCTTGTGGTGGTGTGCTTGGAGAGGACTTGCTCCGTCTCTGTTGGCTCTAGGTCAGATCTCCATGCCTTCTACTGTGGTGGCTATCTCTATTTATAGAGGCCCTGGTCCTCTTCCCAAATATTGAGCGGGAAGGGAGCCAATAATGGCCATTTTGAAGGGGGACAGCTAGTACAAGCTATCCTGACTAAAGTTGGTCTTCGACTGCCAAAGCCACTGGCGATGACGCCGTGTTGGGCTCCACAGTCACCTCTGTCCTGCTGTCCTGCTGGTCTTGGTCTCGTTGCACTGATATGGAAGCGTTTGCTTGAGGCCTCGGTACTCCGCGCCTGCGCTTGCCCCCTTTGCACCAAAGAGGAAACGAGGACACTGCACAGGCTGGCGCCCGCCTGGTCTCCATCGTCATGGCTTGCATCACGAGCACCTCGCGAGGTACTCCTTGCCTTGATATCTCTGCCTCCTCATGAGCCTGCCTAGTGAGGCCTCCCCTGAGGAAGCCTTGCATCGTCCGCCCCACGAGGCTTGGCCCCTCACGAGGGTCTTGAACTTGGGTTGATGAAGACGGGCCATACTGGGCCTCTGCTTGAGCCATGCCGCAGGCTGCAGGCAGGCAAGTCTGGGGACCCCCATTCCCAGAACGCCGACAGTAGCCCCCGGGCCCAAGGCGTGCTCGGACTTGGCTTAGCGGCGAAGCCAAAGGGCAAATGCAGAGCACCGCCGGCCCCAATAGCATGCAGCATTGGTCGCCGCATGGCAGTTGATTGGACATGGGCATCTCCGCTTCCCCATGCTGCGTCGGCAACTGCCCTACTAACAAAAGGCTAGCCTGGGTTAGGCTTACCTTCATTGCTCTCATTCGCCTTGCTTCAGACCCCCTTTCTTTCTCCTACTCTCTTGCTTCCGAAATCTCCAGATCTGCCTCATTCTTCCTCCTCCAGCGAGCGATGGCGCCCCGCAAGGCCGTGGCCTTGGCTCCACCGGCTTGGTACTCGCCGGCCCTGGATCCCCTCAACATGACAGAGAGGAATCTTGCCTCTACGGGCTTGATGACGGCAGCGCGGGGTAAAGAGATGGGGGAGACTGTGCTCTGGGCCGGCTCCGCCCAGCCGGAGGCCAAGGGGAGCACCTTTTACCCCTTCTTCATGAGCACCGTAATCGCCGGCCTGGTGCCTGATACGTCTCCAACGTATCTACTTTTCCAAACACTTTGCCCTTGTTTTGGACTCTACCTTGCATGATTTGAATGTGTAGAAAAGAAAAGTTCTCGGAATGTCCTGGAAATCCACGGAGGCACTTTTTGGAATTAATAAGAATTTTTGGCCAAAGAATTAATGCCAGGGGGCCCACATCCTATCCATGAGACAGGGGGCGCCCCCCTAGGGCGCGGCCTCCTATCTCGTGGGCCCCCTGGACCTCCACCGACGTCAACTCCAACTCCATATATTCACGTTCGGGGAGAAAAAAATTAGGGAGAAAGTTTAATAGCGTTTTACGACACGGAGCCGCCGCCAAGCCCTAATCTCTCTCGGGAGGGCTGATCTGGAGTCCGTTCGGGGCTCCGGAGAGGGGGATCCGTCGCTGTCGTCATCATCAACCATCCTCCATCACCAATTTCATGATGCTCACCGCCGTGTGTGGGTAATTCCATCGTAGGCTTGCTGGACGGCGATGGGTTGGATGAGATTTACCATGTAATCAAGTTAGTTTTGTTAGGGTTTTATCCCTAGTATCCACTATGTTCTGAGATTGATGTTTCTATGACTTTGCTATGCTTAATGCTTGTCACTAGGGCCCGAGTGCCATGATTTCAGATATGAACCTATTATGTTTTCATGAATATATGTGTGTTCTTGATCCTGTCTTGCAAGTCTATAGTCACCTATTATGTGTTATGATCCGACAACCCCGAAGTGACAATAATCGGGATACTCTCGGTGATGACCGTAGTTTGAGGAGTTCATGTATTCACTATGTGCTAATGCTTTGTTCCGGTTCTCTATTAAAAGTAGACCTTAATATCCCTTAGTTTCCGCTAGGACCCCTCTTCAATGAGAGGGTAGGACAAAAGATGTCATGCAAGTTCTTTTCCATAAGCACGTGTGACTATTTACGGAATACATGCCTACATTACATTGATGAATTGGAGCTAGTTCTATATCACCCTATGTTATATCTATTGCATGAGGAATCACAACCGGCATAATTATCCATCACTGATCCACTGCGTACGAGCTATTCATATATTGTTCTTCGCTTATTTACTTTTCCGTTGCTACTGTTACAACTACTACAAAAACCCAAAAACATTTATCTTTACTTTTGTTACCGCTACCTTTATTATCATACCACTTTTGCTACTAAACAATTTGTTGCAGATACTAAGTTATCCAGGTGTGGTTGAATTGACAACTCAACTGCTAACACTCAAGAATATTCTTTGGCTCCCCTTGTGTCGAATCAATAAATTTGGGTTGAATACGCTACCCTCGAAAGCTGTTGCGATCCCCTATACTTGTGGGTTATCAAGACTAATTTCTGGCGCCATTTTCGGGGAGCATAGTGATACGTCTCCAACATATCTGTAATTTTTGATTGTTCCATGCTATTATATTACCCCTTTTTGTATGTTTACGTGCTTTGTTTTACATATTTATATCATTTTTGGGACTAACCTACTAACCGGACGCCCAGCCATATTGTTGTTTTATTGCCTGTTTCAGTATTTCGAAGAAAATGAATATCAAACGGAGTCCAAATGGAATGAAACCTTCGGCATCATGATTTTTTGGAAGAATATCATCCCGGAGGCGTGGAGATCAAGTCAGAAGACCCTCGAGGAGCCCAGGAGATAGGGGGCGCCCCCCTCTACAGGGCGCGACCCCCTGTCTCGTGGACCCCTCGAGCAGCTCCCGACCGATTTCTTTCGCCTATATATACCTACGTACCCTAAAACCATCAGAAATCAAGATAGATCGGGAGTTTCGCCGCCGCAAGCCTCTATAGCCACCAAAAACCTCTTGGGAGCCTGTTCCGGCACCCTGTCGGAGGGGGATCCCATCACCGGTGGCCATCTTCATCATCCTGGATCTCTCCATGACGAGGAGGGAGTAGTTCACCCTCGGGGCTGAGGGTATGTACCAGTAGCTATGTGTTTGATCTCTCTCTCTCTCTCTCTCTCTCATGTTCCCTCTACGGCACGATCTTGATGTATCCCGAGCTTTGCTATTGTAGTTGGATCTTATGATGTTTCTCCCCCTCTACTCTCTTGTGATGAATTGAGTTTCCCATTTGAAGTTATCTTATAGGATTGAGACTTTGATGAGAACACTTGATGTATGTCTTGCCGTGTTTATCTGTGGGGACAATGGGATATCACGTGCCTCTTGATGTATGTTTTGGTGACCAACTTGCCGGTTCCGCCCATGAACCTATGCATAGGGGATGGCACACGTTTTCTTGACTCTCCGGTAGAAACTTTGGGGCACTCTTTGAAGTACTTTTGTGTTGGTTGGATGAATCTGAGATTGTGTGATGCATATCGTATAATCATGCCCACGGATACTTGAGGTGACAATGGAGTATCTAGGTGACATTAGGGTTTTGGTTGACTTGTGTCTTAAGGTGCTATTCTAGTATGAACTCTTTAATAGATTGATCCGAAAGAATAACTTTGAGGTGGTTTCGTACCCTACCATAATCTCTACGTTTGTTCTCCGCTATTAGTGGATTTGGAGTGACTCTTTGTTGCATGTTGAGGGCTTGTTATATGATCTATCTATGTTATTATTGTTGAGAGAACTTGCACTAGTGGAAGTATGAACCCTAGGCCTTGTTTCCTATCATTGCAATACCGTTTACGCTCACTTTTATTACTTGTTACCTTGCTGTTTTTATATTTTCAGATTACAAATACCTTTATCTACCATCCATATTGCACTTGTATCACCATCTCTTCGCCGAACTAGTGCACCTATACAATCTACCATTGTATTGGGTGTGTTGGGGACACAAGAGACTCTTTGTTATTTGGTTGCAGGGTTGTTTGAGATAGACCATATTCATCCTACGCCTCCTAAGGATTGATAAACCTTAGGTCATCCACTTGAGGGAAATTTGCTACTGTCCTACAAACATGTGCACTTGCAGGCCCAACAACATCTACAAGAAGAAGGTTGTGTAGTAGACATCAAGCTCTTTTCTGGAGCCGTTGCCGGGGAGGTGAGTGCTTGAAGGTATATCTTTAGATCTTGCAATCGAATCTTTTTTTTCTTGTTTTATCACTAGTTTAGTTTATAAAAGAAAACTACAAAAAAATGGAGTTAAGTTTGTCTCATATGCTTTGTCTTTTTAATATCTTTCGTGAGTATGATGGAAAGGAAAATTGTGCTCAAGTGCTAGAAGAAGAATGCATTAAAATGCTTGGTACTAAATCTTTGAATGATGAGCATGATTGCAATGTTGTTAGTATGAACTCTTTGAATATCCATGATGCTAATGATATGCAAAGCCACAAGCTGGGGGAAGCTATATTTGATGAATATGATATATTTTGTCCCCCAAGCTTTGATGAGAAAATTTATTTTGATGATAGCATGCCTCCTATTTATGATGATTATATTGAAGAAAGTGGGTTTGGAATAGTGTCAACTTTAGGAAGTAGTGATCCCACTATTTTGGAGGATGTTGAATCTTATTGTGATGAACATGAAAGTGGATTTGGAAGAGTGTCAACTTTATTTAGTGATGATTCCACTATTTCGGAAGAGGTTCCAATTGATTATGAGAACAAAGTTGCTATCTATGATGATTATTGTGATGACTTGTATGCTATTAGGAATAATTATAACCACGAAATTGTCATCATGATTTTAGTTTTCAATTGGATTATGCCTCACGTGATAATTATTTTTTTGAGTTTGCTCCCACTACTATTCATGAGAAGGATTTTGCTTATGTGGAGAGTAATAAAATTTCTATGCTTGTAGATCATGAAAATAATGCTTTAGGTGCTGGTTATATTGTTTAATTCATTCATGATGCTACTGAAAACTATTATGAGGGAGGAATATATGCTTGTAGGAATTGCAATAATGTCAAGTTTCCTCTCTATGTGTTGAAAATCTTGAAGCTATGCTTGTTTTACCTTCCTATGCTTGTTGATTATTGTTCCCATAAGTTGTTTTATCACAAAATCCCTATGCATAGAAAGTGGGTTAGACTTAAATGTGCTAGTCATATGCTTCATGATGCTCCCGTTATGTATCAATCCTTATCTTTTATGTGAGCATCATTGCCATCATCATGCCTAGCTAAAAGGCATTAAAGAAAAGCTCTTGTTGGGAGACAACCCAATATCTATCCTTACCATTTTTGTGTGTCCACATGATTATTCTACTGTAGTAATCATGTTTTATAGCTTTTGTTTCAATAAAGTGCCAAGTAAGACCTTTAGGATAGCTTACGGTGATAGTTGTGTTGATCCTGCTGAAAATCAGAAACTTTTGCACCCAGTAAATAAGTTTTGTTAATTCACAGCAACGTGCTCTTGATCTGATTCTTTTTGCCCTTCATTGGTACACAAATTTCTTAGGACTTCCTAATTTGGTAGGATGTTCGGAGTTCCAGAAGTACACGTTTGATACAGATTACTAGAGGCTTTTCTGTTTTTGACAGATTCTATTTTCTATGTGTTGTTTGCTTATTTTGATGAATCTATGAGTAGTATCGGAGGATATGAACCATAGATAAGTTGGAGTACTGTATATATTACACCAATATGAATTTAGAATGAGTTCATTACAGTACCTAAGTGGTGGTTTTATTTTCTTATACTAACGGAGCTTACGAGTTTTCTGTTGAGTTTTGTGTTGTGGAGTTTTCATGTTTCGGGTAAAGATTCGATGGACTATGGAATAAGGAGTGGCAAGAGCCTAAGCTTGGGGATGACCAAGGCACCCCATGGTAATATTCAAGGACAACCAAGAGCCTAAGCTTGGGGATGCCCCGGATCGCATCCCCTCCTTCGTCTTCGTTCATCGGTAACTTTACTTGGAGCTATATTTTTATTCGCCACATGATATGTGTTTTCCTTGGAGAATCATTTTCGTTTGTTAGTATTTGCTTTATTTTAATTATAATAATGTTTTTCATCTTTAGTTTCCATAAAAAAGTAAAGGATAGCCTTTGCCATGCTTATTTTGATAGTATACATGTTGCTGTTTGAAAACAGGAAGTTTACCGTTGTTGCAAAAATTCCCTAGAAAATTAAGAGCATGATATAATGTTCAAACCTTTTGCGTGATGAGATCTGATAAATTTACTACAGTGGGAATGTTATTTCATAATTTTTGGAGTTAGGTAAGTATTGATACTCTTGCATTCTTTACATACTGTACTGTATTGACAGATTGCTGTTATGTTTGCATTGTTTGCGTATGTTTGCTTGTTTAATGATTCTATTTGAGGATATGAGTATTAAATATGCAGAGGCATTTAGTATGCAATGTTGAATAATAATTTTAGTGATTTGTTACAGTAGAAAATGATAAGGTTTTGCATTGGTTTATACTAACCTATCTCACGAGTTCCTGTTGAGTTTGGTGTGGATGAAGCTTTTTGATAAAAAGAGAAACCATGATATGAGAGGAATTAAGGAGACACAAAAGTTCAATATTGGGTATTCCCAAGGCACCCCAAGATAATATTTCAAGAAGTCTCAATCATCTAAGCTTTGGGATGCCCCGGTAGGCATCCCACCTTTCCTCTTCAACAACTACCGGTTAGTATCGGTTGAGCCTAAGTTTTTGCTTCTTCACATGAGTTGTGCTATCCTTGCAATGTCATTTTATTTTGTTTTTCCTGCTGTTTGAATACAATACCAAGATCTGAAATTCCTTAATGTTAGAGAGTCTTCACATAGTTGCACAATTATTCGACTACTCATTGATCTTCACTTATATCTTTCGGAGTAGTTTGTCATTTGCTCTAGTGGATGACATATATCTTTTAGAGCACGACGGTGGTTATATTTTGTAGAAATTGCTAGTCTCTCATGCTTAACTTATATTATTTTGAGTCTTTTATAACAGCATGGTATTTGCTATGGTTATAAAGTTGGTGCTAGAATGGTGGGCATCCAAGTTGGGTATAATAAAAACTATCATAGGAAGTGAATTGGATGCTATGATCAATTTGATGCTTGATAATTGTTTTGAGATATGGAGGTAGTGATATTAAAGTCATGCTAGTTGAGGTGATTATGAAAAATACTTGTGTTGGGGTTTGTGATTCCCGTAGCATGCACGTATGGTGAACCGCTTTGTGATGAAGTTGGAGCACAATTTTATTTATTGATTGTCTTCCTTATGAGTGGCGGTCGAGGACGAGCGATGGTCTTTTCCTACCAATCTAGACCCCTAGGAGCATGCGCGTAGTGCTTTTGTTTTTGTTGACTTCTAGATTTTTGCAATAAGTACATGAGTTCTTTTGACTAATGTTGAGTCTATGGATTATACGCACCTCATCCTTCCACCATTGCTAGCCTCTTTCGCCGGTACCATACACCCACCATATACCTTCCTCGAAACAACCAGCATACACTACTGGGGAAAAGCCTATACACAGAATCTTACCAGCAGCGCTCCTCAAAATACGACGCTACTGCTATTTAGCACCAGCGCGTGATAGCAAAACGCGCTGCTGAAAGCAACATAGCAGTAGCGCGTCCACCACAAACCGCGCTACTGCTCTAATTGCCATGACCTCGCCCCCCTCGCTAGTTATAGCAGTAGCGCCCTATAATGAACCGCGCTACTGCTATGGAAGTTAGCAGCAGCGCGCTTAGAAGAAAACCGCTACTGCTAAGATCAACCCACAAGTTTAGTCCCACCTTGCTCCGTGAACAGGGTGTTTACCACCTTAAATATGTTATTACTGAAACTATCACAACCAGTTGGTCTTCACTGAACTCTATGTGTAAAATTTGTGGCTGCAATATGAGTCCTCTCCGGTTCCTACCAGATAGGACTCGTATTGACAATTCAGATTGTACACAAAAAGATCATTGATGGCCAATGTATTTTTGCATTGACGTATATTTTTTGTATAGTTACACTTAGCAGTAGCGGTTCATATGCAAAGCACTACTGCTGTTCATATTAGCTGTAGCGCATTTTGGCAAACACGCTACAACTATCCCTACCTTATCCCCATGCGCACGACCTCTCTCTCACTCACACTCTCACTCTCGCCTGCGTGCCGATAGCCGTCGTCGTGCATCGCCGCCCCCGCCGCCTTCGTCCGTCCTCCGCCAAGGTAGTCCCCTCCTTCCGTCCCTCCTCCCTCCTCCTCGCACATCCTCCCTCCGCCTGCGGCCGCCCCTCCCTCCTCCATCGCCGCCCTCGTCCCTCCGCCTGCGTCCGCCCCTCCTCCCTCCTCTGCTAGCAGCCCTCCTCCCACCGCCCTTGACCTCGCCACCCCTAGCTACCTCTCTGTCACCCCCACCCCCTGCCACTAGTTAGTACTAGATTTAGTAGTAGTAGATGTTAATTTAGGGTTCATAGCTAGTACTAGATGTTGCTTAGTTAGTACTAGATTTTTAGTAGTAGTAGATGTTAATTACTAGTAGTGATGGTACTAGTTAACTAGGGCAGCATGATTAATAGTAGTTGTAGTTGAACTACTTTAGGTGTAGTTGAACTAGTTTAGTAAGTAAATTAATAAACTAGTTGAACTAGTTGAATTAATAGAACTAATGTATTTTTAGTAAGATAATTAATATAACTAGTTGAACTACTTTATTTTTAGAAAGAACTAGTTTTTTTTCTATTTATAGTAAGTTTATATTTAGTAAGAACTAGTTGAATTAATAAAACTAGTTGAACATGTCATATTTGTTGTTATTTTTTAGTTTAAGCAATTATTCGGGATGTATTAGTGATAACTTATACGGTTTCAGGCGACCACGGTCGTCCCCGTCACCGACCCCCTCCGACATCCCCGCCGTCGTCCCAGTCACCGACCCCCTCTGACATCGAGGTGAGACCAGCCAAATATCCTTGTATATCTTGTGTTGTTGCTCAAATAGGATATGTGGTTGCGCAAGTGGCCATTCATGTTCAGTTTACATCTCCGAGTGGCCTATGTTTTGCCGGAGTGTTGATTAATTTCCGTTTCGGCAAATTTCAGGCGCTCGATATGTCCTTTTTTAGCAAAGGTCATGCCGGATTTTTTCGTGAATTCTGGCATGACTTGTGCTAGAATATGTACAAGTTTAATCTTTGAATTATGAACGTAGGAAATGTCATCCTCGGACGACGACAGTCTCCAGGGGGAGTGCAGCTGGTGCCATGACGATCGAGGTATGTGCGATAGGTTCGTTGAGCTGGACGAAGATCGGCGCTTCAGCATTAAGCTTCGATTGTGAAATGGTACGCAACAACGACAAGTGTTTTTTTCGTAATTAAGCATGACTTCAACTATTTCAACGTATAATTTTCATATTTTACAATTCGACTAGCTTATCCCATGCCATGCAAGACGCTATGTCTTGGAGAGGATGGGTTTTGAAGACCATGAAAATTTTGAAACAAAGAAAATACACGTAAGGACCCATCATGATATGGATTTTGAAGTAAATCTGTGGAATGCTCAGAGTGTAACCCATTTTGGTTGCCAAAATTGGGAAGCACTTTGCAAAATGTATGGTTTTTATGAGGGTGTGATTGTCACCATGGATCTTGGTGATCCTGACATCGAGCAAGACAAAATGGACATTTGGGTCCTTGTTGATACGCTTTCGATTGTACCGCTATGTGAGTTTCTCAAACATAGTTATTAACTAATTTATATTGTTTATTTCAAAATAGTTGATAGCTTATTTCCATTGACAACTTATTTTGATTCTTCAAAGACTGTGTGGAAGATGGTAGATAAAACCCACTACACCGATGGCACCGAATTAACGTATAAGGAGAAAAATCATCTGGTCGCATTTTGTACTCTTCTTGAGAATTACAATAACTATTATCGAATTCCTCCAAATTATGGTTAAGACGTGCCACTAGTGCATGTGTTGAACCACGGTAACTTCTCTGGAGATACCCTGGTAAGATTTTTTACTATTACGACATCCGTGCATCTTTTGCATACTTCTAAAACTAGTACATCATTGCTAACTACGAAGTTATTATTATGTTTTTCAACATAAACTCCCGATGGATTGTGTGCCTCATCTGATGTCTCTGAATGGTCGCCTCTCAGTTCTGAACATACTGCCAGGTAAATCTAGGGAGCTCACCTGTGCATATCGAATTTCTAAAACCGGTGAACACATGATCACTAAAGAATGGAAGAAATGTATGGACATTTGCAAGGAGGTTCTTGGAAGTAACATTCAGCGAAAGGCAAGAATTGGAGACAGGCTAATCTCCATTCTCCATAATGGAGAGTTAGGGGCTATCCTGTTTTTGGCTATTTTACCTTAGAAAATGTAGTAGGTCTTAATCGAATGTAGTAGGTCCTATGAGGTACAATATGTTTATTATGTGGTAATGTGTTAGAGCTGATAATGAAGAGTACTTGTGATTACGACTAGTGACCAATTTGCTATGTGATGTCATTGATGAAAACGATGATCTTGAGGAGGAGTTATATGACAATGATGTATTATGATGATAAGTTGTTAATGATATGATGATGATGATGATATTATTATATCATTGGGTGAAAGAACCGCGGATTAGTTTCAAGTGGATGGACATCCACTTGAAACTAGTCCACCGTTCTTTCACCCCGTGATGTAATAACTCATTATGATGTAAAAACAATCTCTAAATTTCTGTTGTATGAAAACTTGTACAGTGGTGTATGAATACAACATGAAATAAAAAAGAAATAAAATACTAAATAATAGTAGTAGCGCGGGAGAGGAGAAGCGCTGCTACTAATTACCAGTAGCATTGTCCTGGAGAAGCGCTACTACCAAGTCAATTTAGCAGTAGTGTGGGTCTAGGCACGCTATTGCTAAGCTTTAGTTGTAGCGCCTTATCAGTAGCGCTCATACCCGCGCTACTGATAGGCCCAAAACCCGCGCTGCTGCTAGGCTTTTCCCTAGTAGTGATACCTACCTATTATGGCATTTCCATAGCCATTCCGAGATATATTTCCATGCAACTTTCCACTATTCCGTTCATATGACACACATTACTTTTGTCATATTGCTCTTTGCATGATCATTTAGTTGACATTGTATTTGTGGCAAGGCCACCTTCATAATTTTCATACATTTCGCTCTTGATTCATTGCATATCCTGGTAGACCGCCGGAGGCATTCATATAGAGTCATATCTTGTTCTAGCTTTGAGTTGTAATTCTTGAGTTGTAAATCCATAAAAGTGTGATGATCTTCATTATTAGAGCATTGTCCTTGTGAGGAAAGGATGATGAAGACTATGATTCCCCCACAAGTCGGGATGAGACTTCGGACTTTACGAAAAGAAAAAAAAGGAAAAAAAGAAGAAGAGAAAGGCCAAAAAGAAAAAAAATAAAGGCCAAAGAAAAAAAGGGGAAAAAAGAAGAAGAAAAAAAAGAAAAAAAAGAGAAGAAAAAAATAAAATGAGAGAAAAAGAGAGAAGGGACAATGCTACTATCTCTTTTTCCACACTTGTGATTCAAAGTAGCACCATGATCTTCATGTTAGAGAGTCTCATATGTTGTCACTTTCATATACTAGTGGGAATTTTTCATTATAGAACTTGCCTTGTATATTCCAATGATGGGCTTCCTCAAAATTCCCTAGGTCTTCGTGAGCAAGCAAGTTGGATGCACACCCACTTAGTTTCTTTTGTTGAGCTTTCATATATTTATAGCTCTAGTGCATCCGTTGCATGGCAATCCCTACTCACTCACATTGATATATATTAATGGGCATCTCCATAGCCCGTTGATACGCCTAGTTGATGTGAGACTATCTTCTCCCTTTTTAGTCTTCTCCACAACTGCCATTCTATTCCACATATAGTGCTATGTCCATGGCTCACGCTCATGAATTGCGTGAAAGTTAAAAAGTTTGAGATTATTAAAGTATGAAACAATTGCTTGGCTTGTCATTGGGGTTGTGCATGATTAAATACTTTGTGTGATGAAGATAGACCAACAGCCAGACTATACGATTTTGTAGGGATAACTTTCTTTGGCCATGTTATTTTGAGAAGACATGATTACTTTGATTAGTATGCTTGAAGTATTACTATTTCTTATGTCAATATAAACTTTTATTTTGTATTCATTTGGACCTGAACATTCATGCCACAATAAAGAAAATTAAATTTTGAATTATGCTAGGTAGCATTCCACATCAAAAATTCTGTTTTTATCATTTACCTACTCGAGGACGAGCAGGAATTAAGCTTGGGGATGCTTGATACATCTCTAACGTATCTATAATTTTTGATTGTTCCATGCTATTATATTACCCCTTTTTGGATGTTTACGGGCTTTATTTTACATATTTATATCATTTTTGGTACTAACCTACTAATCGGAGGCCCAGCCCATATTGTTGTTTTATTGCCTGTTTCAGTATTTCGAAGAAAAGGAATATCAAACGGAGTCCAAACGGAATGAAACCTTTGGCATCGTGATTTTTTTGAAGAATATCATCCTGGAGGCTTGGAGATCAAGTCAGAAGACCCTCAAGATAGGGGGCGCGCCCCCCTATAGGGCGCGGCCCCCTGTCTCGTGGACCCCTCGAGCACCTCCCAACCGACTTCTTTCGCCTATATATACCTACGTACCCTAAAAACTTCAAAAATCAAGATAGGTTGGGAGTTCCGCCACTGCAAGCCTTTGTAGCCACCAAAAACCTCTGGGGAGCCCGTTCCGGCACCCTGCCGGAGGGGGAACCCATCACCGGTGGCCATCTTCATCATCCCGGCGCTCTCCATGACGAGGAGGGACTAGTTCACCCTCGGGGCTGAGGGTATGTACTAGTAGCTATGTGTTTGATCTCTCTCTCTCTCTCGTGTTCCCTCTATGGCACGATCTTGATGTATCCCGAGCTTTGCTATTGTAGTTGGATCTTATGATGTTTCTCCCCCTCTACTCTCTTGTGATGAATTGAGTTTCCCCTTTGAAGTTATCTTATCGGATTGAGTCTTTTATGAGAAAACTTGATGTATGTATTACCGTGTTTATCTGTGGTGACAATGGGATATCACGTGCCTCTTGATGTATGTTTTGGTCACCAACTTGCCGGTTCCGCCCATGAACCTATGCATAGGGGTTGGCACACGTTTTCTTGACTCTCTTGTAGAAACTTTGGGGCACTCTTTGAAGTACTTTTGTGTTGGTTGGATGAATCTGAGATTGTGTGATGCATATCGTATAATCATGCCCACGGATACTTGAGGTGACAATGGAGTATCTAGGTGACATTAGGGTTTTGGTTGATTTGTGTCTTAAGGTGTTATTCTAGTACGAACTCTTTAATAGATTGATCCGAAAGAATAACTTTGAGGTGGTTTCGTACCCTACCATAATCTCTATGTTTGTTCTCCGCTATTAGTGGATTTGGAGTGACTCTTTGTTGCATGTTGAGGGCTTGTTATATGATCTATCTATGTTATTATTGTTGAGAGAACTTGCACTAGTGAAAGTAGAACCCTAGGCCTTGTTTCCTATCATTGCAATACCGTTTATTCTCACTTTTATTACTTGTTACCTTGCTGTTTTTATATTTTCAGATTACAAATACCTTTATCTACCATCCATATTGCACTTGTATCACCATCTCTTCGCCGAACTAGTGCACCTATACAATCTACCATTGTATTGGGTGTGTTGGGGACACAAGAGACTCTTTGTTATTTGGTTGCAGGGTTGTTTGAGAGAGACCATCTTCATCCTACGCCTCCTACGGATTGATAAACCTTAGGTCATCCACTTAAGGGAAATTTGCTACTGTCCTACAAACCTGTGCACTTGGAGGCCCAACAACGTCTACAAGAAGAAGGTTGTGTACTAGACATCACATAGCTCTATTCTCTGAGTCACTTGGTATTTATATCTGTTCATCACTATGAAGAACTTGAAAGACGACCGGACTACTATTTTGCCCTCAACTACGAGGGCAGGTAAGGAACTGCCATCTAGCCTTGCACTAGATTCTCCTTCCGTTATTAGTAGACTTGCGACACCTAAACCTACTACTGCTATGAATTCTGATATGTCGCATGTTATTGATGATGCCACTTCTGCTATGCACGATGAAACTACGTCTGTGCGTGATACTACTTTGCCATTAGGTGAATTTCTAGATGAACAACTTTCTAGAGTTAGGGGGAATGGAAATATTGAAGAACCTATTATTGATGATAGTGATGATGAAAGTTCCCCAAATGGTTATGCATTACCTGTTGTTCCTAAGGGTTATGTTATGAATGAAGCAGCTTCTATGGAAATTCTTGCTTGCAATGATAGAAATGATCTTAAGAAATTATTAGCTAAATGGAAGCAGCAGTCTCTTAATGCTAGAATGAACTCGATCGTGCTTTTGATACTTCACCTATCTGTGTTACTGATAAGGATTATGAATTCTCTGTTGATCCTGATATTATTACTTTAGTTGAATCTGATCCTTTTTCTGGCCTTGAATCTGAAACTGTTGTGGCACATCTTACCAAGTTGAATGATATAGCCACCCTATTCACTCATGATGAGAAGTCTCGCTATTTATACATCCTTAAGATATTTCCGTTCTCATTAAAGGGTGATGCTAAGACATGGTACAATTCTCTTGCTCCTGGTTGTGTGCGTAGTCCCCAGGATATGATTTATTACTTCTCTGCTAAATATTTCCCTGCTCATAAGAAACAAGCTGCCTTGCGGGAAATATATAATTTTGTGCAAATCAAAGAAGAGAGTCTCCCACAAGCTTGGGGGGGGGGCTTCTCCGGTTACTTAATTCTTTGCTCGATCATCCTCTTAAGAAAAATGAAATACTTGATATCTTTTATAATGGACTAACCGATGCTTCCAAGGACTACTTGGATAGTTGTGCTGGTTGTGTTTTCAGGGAAAGAACAGTCGACGAAGCTGAAATATTATTGAATAATATGTTGACTAATGAAAATAATTGGACTCTTCCCGAGTCACTTCCTGAAGTAATTACGGAACCAATTGAGCCATCTCTTGAGCCTATTCCTAAACCCACTCCGAAAAAGAGAGGTGTTTTATTTCTCAGTCCTGAAGATATGGAAGAGGAAAAGAAATCAATGAAAGAAAAAGATATTAAAGCTGAAGATGTTAAGAATTTACCTCCTATTGAAGAAATACATGGTCTTAATATACCGCCTGAAGAACGACATTGTCTTGATAACCCGACAGAGGTAGTAAAGGTAAATTCTCTCTATAGATATGATAAAGTTGAAATACCCTCTACTAAATTTCATAGCCCTTGCTTAGATGAATTTGATGACTTTATGGCTAGACAAGAAAATTTTAATGCTTATGTTGGTAGAGAGTTAAAGAATAATGCTTTCAAGATAGGACGCGTAGGTGATAATCTGGCTAGAGTTAAAGATGAACTTCACCGGTTAGCAAATATGCTTCTATGGTTGCTACTCAAGCTGAGCAAGTACTCAAAGCTCAAAATGATTTGCTTGATGAATTGAATAATAAAAATGACTTTGCTGTTAGAGTGGCTACTAGAACTGGTAGAATGACTCGGGAACCTTTGTATCCTGAAGGCTACCCTAAGAGAATCGAGCAAGATTCTCAGAGAAATAATTTAGAGGCACCTAGTTCTTCTAAAAAGAAGAAGAAAAAAAGGATAGAACTTTGCATGCTTCTAGTGAACCTGCTATAGACACACCTGAGAATCCCAATGATATTTCTAATTCTGATGCTGAAACACAATCAGGTGATGAACATGAACCTGGTGATAATGTTCATGTTGATGCTCAAACTAGCAAAGACAATGATGTAGAGATTGAACCTGCTGTTGATCTTGATAACCCACAATCAAAGAATCAACATTATGATAAGAGAGATTTTGTTGCTAGGAAACACGGTAAAGAAAGAGAACCATGGCTTCAGAAACCCATGCCCTTTCCTCCAAAACCATCCATGTCAAAGGATGATGAGGATTTTGAGCGCTTTGGTAAAATGATTAGACCTATTTTCTTACATATGTGCTTAACTGATATGCTTAAAGTAAATCCTTATGCTAAGTATATGAAGGATATGATCACAAATAAAAGAAAGATACCGGAAGATGAAATCTCCACCATGCTTGCTAATTACACTTTTAAGGGTGGAATACCAAAGAAACTTGGAGATCCGGGTGTTCCAACTATACCATGCTCCATTAAAAGAAATTATGTTAGAACTGCTTTATGTGATCTTGGAGCTGGTGTTAGTGTTATGCCTCTCTCTTTATATCATAGACTTGAATTGAATAAGTTGACACCTACTGAAATATCTTTGCAAATGGCTGATAAATCAACTGCTATACATGTCAGTATTTGTGAGGATGTGCCTGTTGTAGTTGCAAATGTCACTATCTTAACGGACTTTGTTATTCTTGATATCCCTGAGGACGATAGTATGTCTATTATCCTTGGTAGACCTTTTCTTAATACTGCAGGGGCTGTTATTGATTGCAACAAAGGCAATGTCACTTTTCATGTTAATGGTAATGAGCATACGGTACACTTTTCGAGGAAACACTCTCAAGTTCCTAGCATCAATTCAATTGAAAAAGTTCCAACTATCATTTTTGGAGGTATTGAATTTCCTCTCCCTACTGTCAACAAAAAGTATGATATTCTTATTGTTGGGGATTTTCATATCCCCATTGAGGTAACTTAGTGTTATTCGAAATTTCTCCGGTTCCATGTTATTCGGAATGAGTTTGTTAACAAGACTTGATCAACCTTGTTAGTGGATTCATCTTGATGATCACGAGATGGATGAAACTAGAAGGCACAACCTTCTGTACCCTATTTTTACTTTCTGTTATTTAGAATAAATAAAGAAAAAATAGTATTATCCGTCAGTTTTCTGAATTATCCGTGCATTAAAAAATAGTCCAAAAATAAAAGTGCTCCAAATGCCCTGAAAATTTAGTATGATTTTTTTCTGGAATATTTGAGGATTTTAGGCACTGAAAACACTGCAGGAGGGGCAAGCACCAGGCCACGAGAGAGGAGGGCGCGCCCCCCTGTAGGGCACGCCCCCTGTCTCGTGGGCCCCTGGTGGCCCCCCTCCACTTATGCCAGCACCCACACACTTCATCTTCTACCCAAAAAAATCCCCATCCAGCTCAAGCACGAGTTCTAGCTCGTTTTGCTGCGATTTTCGATCTCTTAGCTCAAAGCTCCATTCGCAAAACTGCTTTCGGAGATTGTTGCTTGGTATGTGACTCGTCCATTGGTCCAATTAGTTTTTGTTCTAGTGCTTTATTCATTGCAAATTTTTGTTGCACAGGTGACCATGTCCTTGAGCTTGCATGTTAAATTTTTGAGGTCCCAAGCAATTCCAATGCATGATATAGGCTCTAGGCACCTGTAGGAGTAGTTGCTATCAATGTTGTTTAGTTCTATTCACTTTTATTTTGAAGTTACTAAAATTTCAGAAATGTTTAGAAAAAGAAATATGCTTTGAAGAATGTACCAAGGAGGTTCCTCGGCAAAGAAAGGGCCAAGGATTGGTATACGTGAACAATATGTTAATTTGCCAAGGGACGCAAATGTACGGGCTTGTGAGTGGCCATCCGATGATTTTATGGTCGAAGCAGGATTCAAGGAGGAATTTGATGCATATGTGCGTAATGCCGAGCTGGAGGACTTCTTACAAGATAAGTGTCCTCAATTGACTGATTCCTTTGTGCGGAGGTTCGAATATATTTCTACGCGTAATTCTCCTAGTGTCATGTTTGATATTTATGATACATCTTATACCATGGATTTAGAGGATTTCACAACTGCTTGCAAACTCCCGTAGTGGGGTAATATTAATGATCCTCCCAAATCTGAATTTAGAGATTTTCTTCCTAGTATTACTATGGGAGAATCTAGGGACGTAGCACAAGCTACCATAGGGAGCATTCATTTTCCTGTTGTACATTACTTTGCTCTCTTTATTGGTAGATGCATTAACGGTAAGGACGAGGTATGTCACATTTGTGCCCCTGATATTTGTGTCCTCAAGAGTGCTGTGTCAAGTTATAAAGGATATAACTTGGGGGCAATAGTTGCACGTAGGTTGCAGAATAATAGTAGAAGGGGTGATTTCTTTGGAGGAATTTATGCAACCCGTGTTGCTAATTTTCTTAATATATCTCCATGAGAGGGGGATATGATTGTACCTCCTGTTTATTTGGATAAAGAAGCTATGTCTGATCATCATTTTCTTGAGAGGAATGAACAATTCCTCCATTATCGACTAATCTATGACAGACGCAACGTCGTCCCTGTTACTCTTCCTGCTCCCTACCTTTTTGATTATCAGGCAAGAGGAAGATACGTTGTCACCAGGGAGGAAGCGACTGAATATGAGAGGGGAATGGAAGCAGCTCGCCAACACACTGCTGCTCAGGAGGCTGTTGCCTCTGCATCTCAATATAACCCCAGTTTCACGTATGGATATCAGCTAGGCGGTCATTGGTATTAAACCAACTTAGGCCAAAAGCCTAATCTTGGGGGAGTACGTATTTCTCACCGACTTTACATTCATGTTCACACACTAGTCGTGGGTGCTCATACTCTTTCATTGTATTATCCATGTTAGTTTAAATTTCTTTTTCTAGTTTTCTTTTTGTGTGTTTGATAAACTTTAAGAGAAACCAAAAAAAATAGTTAGTTTAATTTCCATGCTTGTAGTAGAAGTTAAAATGAAAACACAAAAAGATTTCTCGTTCTTTTTTTACTTGTTGGGAGCTTTCCCGTGTAAATAGTTTTATTTTCTATTCTTTATTTTCGGGGTCGAGAAGACCATATTGAAAATGCTTAGTGGATCTTATATGCATGATTGTTTATTTAACTTAGAGCCCATATTACTTGTCTTCTCTCTTGAGTTGAATGCTTGCAGATTCCAGCTTAGTCCAATGCACGTGCACTCTTATTATTATACACATCGTTCGGTCGTGCGAGTGAAAGGCAATAATGACGATATATGATGGACTTATTGGGATGAGAAAAGCTGGTATGAACTCGACCTCTCTTGTTTTTGTAAATATGATGATTCATCGTTCCTGAGTCAGCTATTATGAAGTAAACATATTTGCAATGACATTTAGAGATTATAGTTACTTGTGCCATGCTTGATTAGCTATGAGTTATAATGGTTTACCTTGCGTGCCAACATGCTATTAGAATGATTATGATGTGGTATGATGGGATGGTATCCTCCTTTAAATGAATTGAGTGACTCGACATGGCACATGTTCATGCATGTAGTTGAATCAAATCAACATAGCCTTCATGATATTTTTGTTGATGGTGGATTATTTCCTACTCATGCTCGTACTCGGTGTAAATTAATTTTAATGCATGTTTACGACTGTTATCCCTCTCCCAGTTGGTCGCTTCCCAGTCTTTTGCTAGCCTTCACCTGTACTAAGCGGGAATACTGCTTGTGCATCCAAACTCCTTAAACCCCAAAGTTGTTCCATATGAGTCCACTATACCTTCCTATATGCGGTATTTACCTACCGTTCCAAGTAAATTTGTATGTGCCAAATGAAATTCTGTTTTGTATGCTCGAGCAGCTCATGTGACAACTAGGGCTGCCTATATCTTCCATGCTAGGTGGGTTATTTTCAAGAGGAGTGGACTCCGCTCCTCATTCACGAGAAAGGGCCAGTAACCGGGATGCCCAGTCCCATGATCCAAAAAGATCAAAGCAAATCAAAATAATTAAACAAAACTCCCCCAGGGCTGTTGTATGTTGGAGGCACTCGTTGTTTCGGGCAAGCCATGGATTGATGCTTGTTGGTGGTTGGGGGAGTATAAACCTTTACCATTCTGTTTGGGAACTTCCTATAATGCATGTAGTATGGAAGATACAACCATCTCATAGTTATTGCATTGACAGTGAAAGTATGCCGCTCAAAATGTTATTCAATCTCTATTTTAAAATCGAGATTTGGCACCTCTACAAATCCCTTCTTCCCTCTGCGAAGGGCCTATCTATTTACTTTTATGTTGAGTCATCACCCTTCTTATTAAAAAGCACCCGCTGGAGAGCACACTTTCATTTGCATTCATTATTATTGGTTTATATTGGGTATGACTTGACTGGATCTCTTTTACCATGAATTACAATGTTTAGTCAGTTCTTGATCTTTAAAGGTGCTCTGCATTTATGTCTTGCGGTCTCAGAAAGGGCTAGCGAGATACCATTTTGTTATATCATGTTATGATTATTTTGAGAAAGTGTTGTCATCCGAGTTTTATTATTATGGCTCGCTAGCTGATTATGCTATTGATATGAGTAATTGTGAGACCTATGTGTTATTGTGAGTATGCTTAGTTCATAATATTTGCTGAAACTTGAATGTTGGCTTTTCATGTTGCGACAACAAGAGCAAACAGAGTTTGTAAAAGTTTTTCTTTATCACTTTCAGTTTATCAACTGAATTGCTTGAGGACAAGGAAAGGTTTAAGCTTGGGGGAGTTGATACTTCTCCAACGTATCTACTTTTCCAAACACTTTTGCCCTTGTTTTGGACTCTAACTTGCATGATTTGAATGAAACTAACCAAGACTGACGCTGTTTTCAGCAGAACTGCCATGATGTTGTTTTATGTGTAGAAAAGAAAAGTTCTCGGAATGTCCTGGAAATCCACAGAGGCACTTTTTGGAATTAATAAGAATTTTTGGCGAAAGAATTAATGCCAGGGGGCCCACAGCCTGTCCACGAGATAGGGGGGCGCCCCCCCTAGGGCGCGGCCTCCTATCTTGTGGGCCCCCTGGACCTCCACTGACATCAACTACAACTCCATATATTCACGTTCAGAGAGAAAAAAATCAGGGAGAAAGTTTCATCGCATTTTACGACACAGAGCTATCGCCAAGTCCTAATCTCTCTCGGGAGGGCTGATCTGGAGTCTGTTCGGGGCTCCTGAGAGGGGGATTCATCACCGTCGTCGCCATCAACCATCCTCCATCACCAATTTCATGCTGCTCACCGCCGTGCGTGAGTAATTCCATCATAGGCCTGCTGGACAATGATGGGTTGGATGATATTTACCATGTCATCAAGTTAGTTTTGTTAGGGTTTGATCCCTAGTATCCACTATGTTCTGAGATTGATGTTGCTATGACTTTGCTATGCTTAATGCTTGTCACTAGGGCCCGAGTGCCATGATTTCAGATCTGAACCTATTATGTTTTCATGAATGTATGTGTGTTCTTGATCCTATCTTGCAAGTCTATAGTCACCTATATGTGTTATGATCCGACAACCCCGAAGTGACAATAATCGGGATACTTCTCGGTGATGACCGTAGTTTGAGGAGTTCATGTATTCACTATGTGCTAATGCTTTGTTCAGGTTCTCTTTTAAAAGGAGACCTTAATATCCCTTAGTTTCCGCTAGGACCCCGCTTCAATGGGAGGGTAGGACAAAAGATGTCATGCAAGTTCTTTTCCATAAGCACGTGTGACTATTTACGGAATATATGCCTACATTATATTGATGAATTGTAGCTAGTTCTATATCACCCTATGTTATAACTATTGCATGAGGAATCGCATCCGGCATAATTATCCATCACTGATCCACTGCCTACGAGCTTTTCATATATTTTTCTTCGCTTATTTACTTTTCCGTTGCTACTGTTACAACTACTACAAAAACCCAAAAACATTTATCTTTACTTTTGTTACCGCTACCTTTATTATCATACCACTTTTCCTACTAAACACTTTGATGCAGATACTAAGTTATCCAGGTGTGGTTGAATTGACAACTCAACTGCTAATACTCAAGAATATTCTTTGGCTCCCCTTGTGTCGAATCAATAAATTTGGGTTGAATACTCTACCTTCGAAAGCTGTTGCGATCCCCTATACTTGTGGGTTATCAGTGCCTCCCTTCTCCGAGTATTTCTACTCCGTCGTGCGCCATTACAGGTTACTGGCCCTTCACCTCCATCCCAACTCTGTTCTCCTCCTGTTGATTTTTGCCTACTACTGGGAGGCGCATGTCGGGGTGATGCCTTTCGTGGCCTTGCCGCGCCACTTCTTCTCCCTCCGAGTCACCGGCAGCCATACCTCGGCGTGCGTTGGCTTTGTTGTGTACTCCAAAGCCAACACAATCTGGAAGGCCGGGAAGAGGGTCAATGGCTTCCGGAGCAAGTGGGTCATGCTGGATGCCGGATGCATCCACTCTCGGTTGGTGCTGCCCACGGAGCAGCCCCAAGCTGATGAGGCGTGGCCCCGTGCGAACCTTGACGACCGACGGGCGAAGCTGGTGCTGGAGAAGATGAACACCGACCTGAGGCCGGGCAACATGAAGGCGGTGAAGCTGATCGGGGCCACGCTCCTAAGGGAGTTCTTGGCGCAGCGGGTGGCTCCGCTTTACGTGCACTCGCGCCCGTTGTGGAGGCTTGGAGATGCAGGCGACGATCTCCGCCTAAGCTCAGAGGCCCTGTCTGATGAGGATCGGGCCGCAGCTCTCCGCTTCCTGGTTGGAGAGAGCATGGAAAGTCTGGAGGGCGCTCCTGTTCCCTTGTTCCTTTGCGACAACTGGCAACAGGTGGTGGACGCCATGCCCACCTTTGATGGGAGCGGCCTGGTGCCGGAGGTGCCTCCTTAGGACAAGGAGGTGGCGGCGCCGGTGGAATTGTCTTCCGATGATTCCCACAGAGGAGAGGAGGAAGACGAGGAAGAAGAGGAGCGCACCTCGGAGGCGACCACTAAGGGGACTTGGGAGACTTCCTCCTAGCGCAGGGCCAACATCCTCCGCACGCTACCGGATGACGACAAGGCCGACACCAGGCGAGGGGGAGAGGACCCGCCCGTGATCCCGAAGAAGGACAGGTCGGGGTTGATCTCCCAAGGGGCTACCACGGCTCAGGCACTGCCCGAAGCCATATCCAGCCCTTCTAGTTTGCCTTCCTCTGCCTCTGGGCCTCCCGAGGCTGCGCCCCGCAAGAGACCGCCGGAACACGCCGCGATTGACGAGTAAGTACTCGAACCCCATCTTGTTCTCGCTTTTGCTGCTGAGGCTTGACATTTTCCGTCACTTGGGGCAAGCTCATCCGTTGTGGCCACAACTTCGTCTGTGGGAAGGAGAGGCAGTGGAGCTCGCACCTCCCCTACCCGGTCGTCCTCGCGAGGCCAAGAGGAGCGCCCTGGCGGGGTGCCAGCCCCCACGGCCCCGCTGACTCTGGGGGTGCCGGCGCTTGATACTGTCACTGAGGTTGCCCAGGCTCAGGAGCTCCCAGTCTCCCAAGCTGTGATCACGCTCCGTCTTCTCCTCCTGTTCCCCTGGTTCCTGACTCCTCTGCCTCCTCCGCTGTCTTGGACCGTGCCGCTACTGAGCTAGGTCGGCTACGAGAAGACCTCCAGGGCGCCAACCACCACCTGGTGGCCGAGCGCCCTGGGCTGATCTCTGGCCGGGTTCATTCCGAGACCTCTGTCCGAGCGGCGCTGAGCCAGGCTACAGCAGCTTCCAAGGAGGAAAAGCAAGCCGCCACCCAGGCCGCGGCCGCTCGTGACGCAGCACTGAAGGACACCTCGCTCGCCTAGGACCGCTGCAAGGCGCTAGAGGAGGAGCTGCGGGGCTTGCGCGATGAGCTCTCCAAGGAGGCTCGCGACCGCCAGGAAAGGGAGGAAGAGATGAAGGCTCGGGAGGCCGCCATCGGGGACCGCGGCGCCGAGCTGACCGCTGATCGCAGCCGACTGAAGACTCTGGAGCAAAAGCTGAAGGCGGAGAGGGCCGAGCTGGATGCCAAGGCGAAGGTCTTGGCCGAGGATCAGGTGGCCTTCATGGATCTTGAGAAGAGATCTCGCAAGGCACTGAAGTCTCTTTACGACGATGGCCTGGAGAAGCCGCTGGCCGCAGCCAAGGACGGCCTCGCCAAGCTGCTGCCCTTCTTGGTTGAGGCGCTTGAGGAGGTCGTGACCGGCATCGGCCCCATGGCCGAGGTTGAAGCTCACGTCCTTTCTTCTACGTCGCTGACTCGGGTCCACAGCCACGTCTACCTTCGCAGCCCCGATGCCAACCTTGACGATCTGCTGGAGCCTGTGGATGTCGAGCGCTTTGCCGCCGCTGCTAAAGCCATGAAGGGTTGAGCGGAATCCCTACTGGCAAAGATCCACGCCTTCGCTACTATGCCCAAGGTAGTGGCTGCTGGTTCCGCAGCCTCGGGAGGTGGAGCCGACAACCGCAACTGCGCCACGGAGGCGGGGCTCCTGGCAAATGATGGCGCTACCCAAGGGTGATCTTCTCGCGGCTTCTTTCCTGTTTCATCTCCTGCAACATGCACCGTGCCTCGTGGAGGCGTTAAAACTCGTGTTTGGCTGCGGATTAAACCTCATCTACGAGGAAACTCTCAACAAAATGGAGATAGACAAGAGCCGCATTTAGCAAAGCAGCACGACCTTCGGAGGAATCATCCCTAGTCGGGAGGCACCATGTGCGGGAAAAATCACACTGGATGTGTTATTCGTCACGCAGAAGAATTATAGGTCCGAAGAAATCACATTCCAAGTGGCCCCGTTCAGTAGTGGATACCACGCCCTTTTAGGGCGGGATGCATTCACGAGCTTCCAAGCTATACCCCATTACGGGTACATGAAGCTCAAGATGCCTGGGCCCAATGGAATCATCACTCTAGCTAGTGATCCGGACATAGCACTCCGCACTGAAGATAAAACCGCCGCACTAGCCCTGGAGGCATTATCCGAAGCTCTCGCGGCCGAAGAATTAACTGCGCTGCGCTCCATAGTGGACAGGGACGACGTGATACTTGACAAACAACGCAAGTCCACCTCTTTTAAACTAGCAGACGAAATAGTCAAATTCCAGGTCCACCAAACGGACCCTACAAAAACAGCATCCATTGGGGCACAACTGAACCCCACAATAGAAGCCGCACTGCAAGAGTCCTTGCGCAAGAATTGGGACATCTTCGCCTGGCATCCTTCAGACATGCCAGGTATCCCACACAGACTTGTCGAGCATAGCCTAAACATTCTAAAGGGATACAAGCCGGTGAAGCAAACTCTTCGGCGCTTTTCAGAACCTAAGCGACAAGCCAAGGGAGAAGAGCTAGCCAAGCTACTCGAGGCCGGATTCATCAGAGAAGTAAAACATCTGGACTGGGTAGCAAACTTGGTGATGGCACCAAAGAAGGACAAATCCTAGCGCCTATGTGTAGATTTCAAGGACCACAATAAGGCTTGCCCTAAGGATCCCTTCCCCCTCCCCCGTATCGATCAAATCATCGACGCTACCGCAGGACACGACTCATTGTGTTTCCTCGACGCATACTCCGGATACCATCAAATAAAGATGGCAGAGTCTGATCAAGCTGCAACGGCATTCATCACTCCATACGGCCCCTTCTGTTTTAACACCATGCCTTTCGGGCTCAAAAACGCCGGTGCAACCTATCAACGCATGATTCAGACATGCCTGGAAACACAAATCGGCAAAACGGTGGAGGCATACGTAGACGATGTGGTCATCAAAACTAGACACATCGAATCTTTAATAGATGACTTGAGGCTTACGTTCGACAATCTCCGAACATATGACATCAAGCTTCGGAAAAATGCGTTTTTGGCGTACCTGCCGGAAAGCTCTTGGGCTTCATTGTTTCCAATAGAGGACTTGAAGAAAATCTGGCTAAAATATGAGCTCTGTCATAGTTGCTACCCCAACACACCTCAAGAAAATCCAGAAATTAACTGGATGCGTGGCTACTGTAAGCCGCTTTATCTCCTGATTAGGAGAAAAGGCACTACCTCTCTATCGCCTTCTTCGACGCACCGAACACTTCGAGTGGACGGATGCGGCTACGGCCAGACTGGAAGAAATAAAGGCCCTCCTGGCCAGCAATCCAATCCTGGCCGTGCCAAATATCGGCGAACCTATTCCGTTATATATAGCTGCAACACATCAGGTTGTAAGCGCAGTGCTCGTCATCGAACGAAAGACGGACGGACACAAATTCCCGCTTCAAAAGCCGGTATACTACATATCCACTGTCGTCACTCCATGCAAGTCATGGTACCCACATTATGAAAAGATAGCATACGTGGTCTTCATGGCATCCCGGAAACCACGACACTACTTTCAAGAGTGTTCAATCACGGTGGCCTCCGAAGTTCCACTCGATGATATAATCAATAACCGCGATGCCACGGGCCGGATTGCTAAGTGGGCCATCGAGCTCCTCTCGTTCGACATCACATACAAACCACGGTGAGCCATTAAGTCGCAAGTACTGGCTGACTTCATCACCGAATGGACAGAAGCCGAACTACCTAAAGAGTACGGCGCATACTCCAATTGGTTCATGCACTTCGACGGCTCTAAGATGCTAGCTGGTTTGGGGCAGGCGTTGTCCTGACATCCCCGACCGGAGATACAGTCCAACACATACTCCAAATACTATACACAGATTCCAACAATGCAGCCGAATATGAGGCTCTGTTGCATGGTAGTCTCCATGGGCATTCAACGCCTAGAAGTGCATGGGGATTCGAACCTCGCAATATCCCAAATAAATGGAGACTTCGACGCCAAGGGCCCAACAATGGCGGCCTACCGTAATGCCGTCCTCCAAATGTCAGCTCGGTTCAAGGGGCTCGAATTCCACCATGTGGTCCGAGAAAACAATCAAGCGGTGGATATCCTCGCCCGTATTGGCCCTAGGCGCGACCCCGTCCCACCTAATATCTTCTTGGAAAGGCTGTTCAAGCCATCCGTTGTGTGGGAAGGGGAAACCGACAATACCAGTCCGGATCTGAACATAACCCCAGATCCTGAACACTATGACATAATCGGAGGCTCCGCCACCGAAATAACACCTTCGGCCCACGTGATTACGGCTGTCCTCGCCCCGTGGACAGAACCCTTCTTAGCCTACCTAAATAGGGAAGAACTCCCTGAGGACCAAAATGAGGCGCGTTGCATTGTGCGGCGCTCTAAAGCCTACAAGGTCCACGAGGGAGAGCTTTATAAGAAAAGCGCGACTGGAGTGCTCCAAAGGTGCATCCCCGAAGAGGATGGGCGGTAGCTCTTGGCCGAAATTCATGCCGGACTCGGCGGCCACCACGCCGCAACTCGGGCACTCGTAAGCAAGGCCTTCCATACACGTTTCTACTGGCCGACAGCCCGAGCAGACGCACAGGACCTTGTCCAACATTATGTTGGTTGCCAGCTTTTTGCAAATCAAAGACATATGCCACCTACCGCTGTCCAAACAATCCCCATAACTTGGCCCTTTGCGGTCTGGGGGCTCGATATGGTTGGACCCCTTAAAGGAGGAAGCCATAAGAAGAAATACTTGTTGGTCATGGTGGATAAATTCACCAAATGGATAGAAGCCAAACCAGTTAAAACGGCCGAGTCCGAACCAGTGATAGACTTCATATCTGTGGTCGTACACCGTTACAGTGTCCCCCACAACATCAACACCGATAATGGATCAAACATCACAGCCGACAAGGTGAAAAGTTGGTGCGGCAAAATGGGCATTAAGCTCGATTATGCCTCCGTCTATCACCCCCAAACAAACGGTCAAGTCGAATGAGCAGATGGTCTTATTATGAGTGGCATTAAACCCAGACTAGTGCAATCCTTGAAGGAATCAGATACGCACTTGGTCGAAGAACTCGACTCTATACTATGGGGGCTGCGGACCATGCCAAATCGCACCACCATATACACACCATTTTTTAGGGTGTACGACGCAGAGGCAGTGCTACCTGGGATATCATTCATGACTCACCTCGAGTGCGCATGTACAAAGAGAGAGAAGCTGAGATGGATCGGTAGGACAATTTAGATGCCCTGGAGGAGGAGCATGACGTCGCAAAGGCCCGTTCCGCATTCTGTCAGCAGCAGGGTCGAAGGTATCAAAGCAGGGAAGTACGGGCCAAAACTTATAACGTTGGCGAACTCGTTCTACGCCTACTAGAGAAGAAAAAGGACAAGCTCAAGCCCAAGTGGGAGGGTCCCTTCATCATTGATAAAGTTCTCACCGGAGGAGCGTACCGTCTGTGTGATGCATCAGATAATCGACTCGAGCCGAACCCATGGAACGCGGCCAGACTCTGAAGATTCTACACCTAGTGCCGAACTCTATGTTCGTCTCCTTACATCCGCCTCTCTTTTTTAAGTTAAACCATCTCTCTCTCTTTCTTTTTTGTAGCCTTAAAAGCTTCAAGTATGCTTCGACCGCACACTACTGCCGCGCTATGCATGCTCAATATACCTGGGGGCTTCTTATACAGAAGCTTCATATAATTATCTTATGTGCTTTATGCCCACCACATATGCGTCATTCCTCCATATGTACCTTTTTTCACCATTATATGCATCGATATGACTTAAGTTTTGGCCAAGCTGGGTTGCCTGGCTCTTGTGTTTTTGCCCTACATTCCCGTTAATTTGGCTAGGGCATAAGGGGAGCACCTCTGGATTGTTACTGCCGGGTCAGCCGGATGTGTACCTCAGACTGGGTGAAGCCGAAAGCTAGCGTTCTTAAGGGAATATTCGATCGGTGAACAAAAGATGTTTCTCATTTATTGCAATACATACCCCCAGATGCTTATATCCTGCGTCATTTTTTTGCAGTTCGGACATGCACATTAATGCATGCGTACCCAGGGAAAGGAACCCTTAACGGAACTATTCTCCCTGGAAGATGTTTCTTACTATCCATGTAATATAACATAGCTAGTTGGGTACTTGTCTGTTCAAGCACTTATGACCCGTACGCCTGGTTTCCATGCATGCCCCGATTTTTACATAACTGAGCGGGCATTCGGATACACCCCGGACTGTCGGGTCCAGAGGTTGAAGCGAAAAGGTCCGCCAAGACAAATGATTTACAATCCGGCTAGGGACAAAATATGTCCTTTGAAGTGCAAAGTCACTTAGACAGACTAAATTCTTCTTCTATACCAACCAACAGGCTGTCTAGCCTACAATCCTATTGGGAATAGTTCGCGGCTACCACGGGCAGGCATTTACAAGCCACTTCACGAGGCCGAAGTAGCTGCTGGGAAAGGGCTCGGCAGGCCATAGCCGTACTATAAGGTCCTTCATGGCCAGTTCGGCCGCCTTGTGTAATTCGACCAGTTGCTTCAGTTGGTCGCTCAAGGGCATCGGATGTTCGGTCCTAATATACTGAGACCAGAACAACTTCTTCGACGAGCTCCCTTCTTTGGCTCGGTAGAACTCTGTGGCATCCGATATGCTACGCGATAGATCTGTGGACGCTCCTGGAGAGCTCCAAATTCGGGTCAGTAAAAGGAAAGTCTCCTTCGCATTCTTGCTTTACAAAAGGAATGCCTTACCCACCGCTATCTTCTTGGCCGCCACAATCTCCTGGAGGGCCTTTTGGGCTTCGGCTTTGGCGTCTTTCACGCTCTGGAGGGCCTTAGTAAGCTCGGACTCTCGCGGCTTAAAGTCACGCTCCAAGGACTTGTATTTTTTGACGAAATCCCGGAGCTCTCGCTGGACCTCATCGACCCGGGCCTCTTGCTTCTCGCGCTCGGTGCGCTCCTTGGCCGCTTTGTCTTCGGCCTCGGTCAGCGCCTTCTTCAGGGACGCCACTTCGGTCATGGCCCCTATTAAAATTCATGACGCTTCTATGAGCTGAAACCATTTTTTCTTTATCAATATACAAACGGGGTATTATGTACCTTTGTTCTCCTCGAGCTACTTCTTCACAAGGCCGAGCTCTCCTTCGGTCTGCTCCAGGTCCTGCTTCAGTTCGGAGACCTCCACAGTACGAGCGGCAGCAGCTAGCAGTGACGCCTGCTTATTCACATGGACATTTTCTGTTAGACTCCTGCGGATGTTATTTGATCCTCTGTTCGGCCTTTCATTCCGAACGCCAAACAAAGCATCAGGGGCTACTATCTATACTGTGATATTTTCTTATAATTTCATTACTTACCTCAAAGCCTATTAGGAGGCTGGCGCAGGCTTATCCGCTTTTGGCGGACCGAACCTTCTTGATCACCGCACTCATGATGGTGTGGTGCTCTTCGTCAATGGAAGCGCCGCGAAGCGCTTCCAGCAAGTTTTCCGATGCCTCTGGATGGACAAAGGTCACCGGCACAGGCGGCTCGCCCCCCTTAGTGAGAGGTTGGCTGCCTGAATCCGGAACCGCTGGAGGTTCCAGCATAGTATCTGGCTGGGGGCCTGACTTGTTGCGGCCCCCGTTATTGGAGTCCATGGGGGCTTGCCCCCCATGCGCCCGGCGGCTGGGATTTCGCCTAGGGGCATCTCCAGAACTGTCTCCCCTTTGTCCGGTATCCTCTAAGACAACAGCTCGGTGTCATCCGCGGGCCGGGGGGAGGTGGCCGTCGGGAGTGACTCGATGTTCATTGCCGACTGACCCAAAGACCCATCCTAGGAGGATACCACGATGTGGGACTTGGCCGGACTGCATATGCATGTTCGGCATGGTAAGAAGCAATAAGTCAAAACATACCGGAAGTATTATTGTGTCCGGATACTCACAACTTTGCCAGGGGCTTGGCCCTGGGCAACCACTCCTCGTCGCTGTAGGCGGGTGTGGTGGAGTGGTCCAGAGGGAGGGTATTTCCCTTCTTGGACCCTTTGGCCTCCCCAAACGGAGTGGCCTTCCTTTCCTTCTCCCCCCCCCTGGTTGTGGGGGGAGGGATTTCCTCTACCTCCTCCTCGTCTTCGTTGGAGGAGCGCGCCTTGGTGTCTTCGGATGATGTGTCCGATACAACCTTGCGCCGAAGACCTTTACTAGTCCCCACAGCCTTCTTCTTGGCCTTCTTCTCTGGCACCTCATAGGGCGCTGGAAACAGCATCTTCATTAAGAGGGATGATGCTGGATCTTTAGGTAGTGGAGCCGGACAGTCGATCTGCTCCGCTATCGCTACCAAGTCCTATCGAATTAGCATGGGGGCTTAGTTTCCACCCGCGGATGTGCTGGTGAAAGTCACACTTTGCAAAATATAAAAACTTACCGGATTGGGGGGGGGGGCGCTTTGCGCTGAGTCCGCGATCTTTGGCTATGGGCGGTGGTACCTCAGCGGCCTTGAACAACACCTTCCAGATGTCTTCGTGCATCGTGTCGAAGAGCTCTCGCAGTGTCTGGTGTTCGGTCGGGTCGAACTCCCACATATTGTAAACCTGCCTCTGACACGGAAGGATCCGGCGGATGAGCATGATCTGGACCATGTTGACAAGCTTGATTTTCTTGCCTATCATATTTTTGATACAGGTCTGAAGTCGGGTCAGCTCTACCAATGAACCCCAGGCTAAGCCCTTCTCTTTCCAGGAGGTGAGCCACATGGGGATGTCGGATCGAAATTCGGGGGCCGCCGCCCAGTTGGTGTCGCGCGGCTCGGTGATGTAGAACCACCCCGATTGCCACCCCTTCACAGTCTCCACAAAGGAGCCTTCGGGCCAAGTGACATTGGGCATCTTGCCCACCATGGCACCTCCGCACTCTGCTTGCTGGCCGACCACCACCTTCGGCTTCACGTTGAAGGTATTCAACCATAGGCCAAAGTGAGGCATAATACGGAGGAAGGCCTCACACATGACGATAAACGCCGAAATGGTGAGGATGAAATTGGGGGCCAGATCATGGAATTCCAGCCCGTAGTAGAAAATGAGCCCGTGGACAAACGGGTGGAGGGGGAATCCCAGTCCGCGGACGAAGTGAGAGAGGAACACTACCCTCTCCTGGGGTTCTGGGGTAGGGATGATTTGCCCTTCGGCTGGAAGCCGGTGCGCGATGTTCACGGACAGGTACCGGCCTCTCGGAGCTTCGTGATGTCCTCCTCCTTAATGGGCGAGGACATCCACTTGCCTCCCTCTCCATACTTGCTTGGAATGGCTTTACGGAGAAGGTGAGAACTTGGGCGCTGGAGCTCGAGCGAGGAAGAATGGATGAGCAGAGGAAGAAGGAGGCGTGGGTGAAAAAGGGGAATCCTTATCTCTTTATAAAGGCGATAGAAACTGTGCGCCTCCCCACTTGCCCCGTCATCTCGATTATTCCCCAAGCGACACGTTGATGGCGCGGTTGGGTTACCCACACCCGTATTGATGAGAATCCCGTGATAAGGGGACATGATCTCTGCTTCGACAAGACGTGCCAATGAAACCACCTCGCAATATGTGCAGTAGCAGGTTGAGAAAAACGGTTCGAATAATGACTGGGCCATGGCATGATGTGACTCTGTGAAAAGTTGTCAGCAGATTAGATTTGTGGAATATTGTGCTCTCTACGGTGGTATGTGGATTTTTTTTTGCAGAGCCAGACACGATCCTTGTGTTCAAAATCTTCTATGGAGTATTCGGAGGAGGAACCCGCCTTGCAATGCCGAAGACAATCTGTGCGTTGGACTCATCGTCATTGAAGCCTGGTTCAGGGGCTACTGAGGGAGTCCTGGATTAGGGGGTCCTCGGACAGCCGGACTATGTGTAACCGACTGTAACCGACTCTGTGTAACCCTAGCCCCCTCCGGTGTCTATATAAACTGGAGGGTTTAGTCAGTAGGACAAAAACTATCATAATCATAGGCTAGCTTCTAGGGTTTAGCCTCTACGATCTCGTGGTAGATCAACTCTTGTAATACTCATATCGTCAAGATCAATCAAGCAGGAAGTAGGGTATTACCTCCATTGAGAGGGCCCGAACCTGGTTAAACATTGTGTCCCCCGCCTCCTGTTACCATTAGCCTTAGATGCACAGTTCGAGACCCCCTACCCGAGATCCGTAGGTTTTGACACCGACAGTGGTCTTTGCCTGCGAAAGGCGCTGGTGATGACGCCGTCTTGGGCTCCACGATGACCTTCGTCCTGCTGTCCAGCTGGTCTTGGTCTTATTGCACCGATATGGAAACCTTTGCCTGATGCCTCGTTACTCCGCGCCTGCGCTTGCCGCCTTAGAACCAAATGGGGAACAAGGACACTGCACGGGCTGGCGCCCGCCTGGCCTTGTCTTCATGGCTTGCATCACGGGAACCTCGCGAGATACCCCTAGCCTTGATCTCTTTGCCTCCTCGTGAGCCTGCCTAGTGAGGCCACTCCTGAAAAGGTCTTGTGTCGTCCGCCCCGCGAGGATTGGCCCCTCGCGAGGGTCTGGAGCATTGGTTGATGAAGACGGGCCATACTGGGCCACTGGTGGGGCCATGCCGCGGGCCGCAGGCAGGCAAGTCTAGGGACCCCCATTCCCAGAACAATGACAGTAGCCCCCGGGCCGAAGGCGCGCTCGGACTTGGCTTAGCGGCGAAGCCAAAGGGCAAGTGCGGAGCGCCACGGGCCCCAACAACCTGCAGCCTTGGTTGACGGGTGGCGACTGATTGGACATGGGACTCTCCGCTTCCCCATGCTGCCTCGGCAACTGCCTGACTTGATGAGTCCCTGCTACATGCAAAAAGGGTCATCATTACTTGCGATCGTGGAGGCCGACGATTGGCCTCCGTTGGGCTATAAATGAGGAGGGGTGAGAGCCCTCATCGCCCATCTCTTCTTGCTTCTCCTGCTCCTTCTCCCCTGCTCCACCTCCAATCTTGACACCAATGGCACCAATCCGTAGATTCTCGGCCGAAGAGAAGGGGAAGGCTCCCCGGGAGGGACCTGATCCGCTCCCACCGAAGAAAAGGCCGGTCCACCACCATGGTGAGGTCGTGGGGCTGGAGATGATGAGGACTTGGTGCAAGCGGCCACCTCCTGGGTACCCGCTACCCCAGTACGCCCAAGCTGAGGGCTCCAGAGAAAGGGCGGTGAGCGACGCCGCCTGCGCTGCAGCCGAGGTCGGCGTGCCGTGGTGGCACGCGCTATCGCCCCTGGAGTCCACGCCGCGGACTCCTCTCGCGAGCTCGTGCTGCATGCGGCGATGCCTCCAAGCACCTGGATCCGCTTCCCTTCGTTCTTCTCCACCGAGATGCTGCCGAGGGGGCCCCTCGAGCTTTGGCTGCAGCACGCCGACTCTGGCGCCCCGGCGATTGGAGTGGAAGTTGAGTTCGTTTCCCCGGGCAAGATCTTCATGACCCAAGGCTAGGGCGAGGCCGCCCGGGTCTACCGAACTAGAGGTGCCCTCGTGATCCATTTTGAGTACAATGGCACCTCCACCTTGTTCTTCAAGGTCTTCGATGCAGAAGGCCGCCGCCTGGATTTCTGCCCCAGAGGGGGTAGTCAGGAGATCGACACGGTAGGGGCCCGACCCGTCGTCTGCTCCCCCAACGGTTCCTCCGGTAGGAGCAGCGACGCTTGGGAGTCCAGCGATTCTCCCAAACTCTTCGAGACTACGGAGACAGGCAACGACAGCTACGTGCCACCGAGCTCATGTCGTGCTTAGGGCAGGGCGGCAGAATTGGGCCATCGCCATCGCTGATCTCGATGGGGTTGGCACCGACCTCCCATGGCCCACTATTGATGATGGCGTCGGCCGCGAAGGCGCGTGTAGTTAAGGATCCTCGAAGTTCTTTCCTTTTGTTCCCTGCGAGGAATCAAGAAACACCCTGCAAGGGCGTGTAAACGGTCTGTGATGTCTTTTGCTGATGTTATCCTGCTCATGAAACCTTGCGAGTGCTTGTCCTGTCTCGGGTTGGTTCCCCCTTTCTAACCTCGCGACGACTTGGTGCTCTACGCTGACAGGTCCCGGTCCCCAGGCAGGCTGCAGTCGTCGCTGGTATGCCAGATCACGATGTCGTGGTCAAGGCCAGGAGGTGAGCAGCCCGAGGTCCAGTAAGAGCCACTGAGGCACGATTCTCAGGAGGTCCCCTTTAGCATGCAAGCAGCCGCTGAGAGGTGAGAAAGTAAGGTAACATTGTCGTCACAGAGCCGCAACAATTGAGAATCTTGCATTGCAACGATTAGTTGTCCAAGGCGCAAGACTTATCTCGGTAGTCTGGAGTCGTTCCCTTGCGTTGCGCCAGACTTGTGCATCGGCAGGTGGGGTGCAGCTAGGTTAGGCCCTCGTGAGCCTCCCCCTTCTTCCCCGCACTATCCTTCGTGCTCTACGTCCTCAGGTCCCAGCCCTCGAGCGAGCTCAGCCGCCGCTGGTATGCCAGGTCATGATGCCGTGGTCAAGGCCAGGGGTGAGGGCTGGAGAGCCAGTAAGATCTCCTGAGTCATGATGCACAGGAGCCCCCCCTTTAACACACAAGCGGATTGTATGGAAAAGAGAGGGAGCTCGCGGTGCCGCCCGCTGAAATCTCCAGGAGGTTCCTGCAAATTAGCACGAGGAAAGCATGGGTTGCCATTACGATTGCCGGCTGGCCATCGGTTGCTCCGAGAGAGAGGTGAGGGCACTGAGGGACTGGTGAGGTGACGCGCGCAGGGCAGCTGCGGGCCAGAGCTCGACCGCTCAGATTTGTCGGCGTTGAAGGGACGTATTCCTGCGCAAGCATCGTGCCAGCGCGAGCGGCTCCTGTGGTAGGTGGCCATCGAGCAGGTGATAATCACAGGTGGATTAGGCATGAAAGGCAAATCATCTTAGGTAAATGCAGGATGGATACATGCCACTGGGTCGGACCCAAGGGGCTTGGGGATGATGCATCCCGTGGGGCGCCCCCAGCAAGGTAAGCTAAATACATAAGAAAAAGATACATGTCGTAGGGACGGACCCACGCGGCCTGGGAATAATGCAGCCCTGAGGGTGCTCCCAGCTGGAATGAACTTGGAAGATGTCACCTGGTACCGTTGTAGATGGGGGGTGTTGAGGTAGCTGAAGATGCGCGGTGAAGGGGCCGACCCTCATGAGCCACTGGGGCGTTGAGCCTCAGGAGGCTCTGGGGGTCCAGGTGGTTCCTTGAGGACCGTCTCCATCTCTGCTAGGACCGCGTGATGCCTGGCCTACTGAGCCGCCAGAATGCTCAGTAGGTGAACTGGTAGGTGGCAGCCGCATTCGGCAGGCCGAAAGGCATGCGAACGTAGCTGTGCGGTGGACCCTCACAGCGTCCCACACGTGAAGGCCATAAGCGCTCCTGATATGTGGCTCGGTTGAGCCCTGGGACGTCGATGCAGACGCGCAGCCCACCATCCTCGCCTGGATGGGGAGCCACGCCAGGCAAGCGGCGGTCGCCATGCATGGCCCTTGCTTCCTGAAGCTCCTGAGTGGTCTTGGTGATGAACTCCTGAATGTTGGGCTTTCCCTACCCCGTGCCTTCCTGAGGGAAATGTGCTGCGAAGCACGCCTCCAAGTGTTGCCCGAGCACCACCCTCGTGATGTTGGCGAGGTCCGAGGCCCTCCAGAAGAGAGCCCCCGAGCCCTGCCCGAGGAGGGCGTCGGTCACGCCTTCCTATGCGATGGAAGAAGGCGCCCAGGCACAGACGTTGTTCCTGACGCGGCACCACACGGGATGCCAACCTCCTGAGGCCTTGTGCGGAGCGGTTGCTTCTTCTTCTTCGGGATGGCTTCAGGAGGGTTCTCGCCCTTGCTGTCCGGGTCCTCGATTGCTGCAGCTTGGAAGGCACGCTCGATGGAGCACACCGCATCTCTCTCTTCGTAGGGGACCGTGATGATTCCGCCGCTTCCTGGCATCTTGAGAATGTTGTAGCCGTGGTGGGTCACTGCCGTGAACTTGGCCAAGGCCGGATACCCGAGGATGGCATTGTACGGTAGGTGGATGTGGGCGACGTCGAAGTCGATGAGCTCGGTGCGGTAGTTGTCGCGCTTTCCAAAGGTGACAGGGTGGCGGACCTGCCTTTTCAAGGTGGGGGAACCGTTAGTAACTCTTGAGAAAGGCTTGGTAGGCTGAAGTTGATCATCTGGCAATTGAAGGTTGTCGAACATCTCTACGGACAGGACGTTAAGTCCGGCGCTGCCACCAATGAGGGTCCTGGTGACTTGCACGTTGCTGATGACTGGTGAGTAGAGCATCGGGAGAACGCCAGAAGTAGCCGCATACTTGAGTTGTTCTGTCAAGCTGAAGGTGATAGCGCACTTGGACCACCTGAGCGGGTGTGTGGCCTCGAGCTTGGGGAGGACTGCGTTCACCTCGCGAGCAAACTGCTTGAAGATGCGCTGAGAGGCTGGGGCCTGAGCTCCGCCCAAGATGCAAGCGATAGCACGTGGCTCCTGGAAGCCCCCAGCCCCCTCATCCTGGTGGTGGTCATCATTCCTTCTTGGCGGCGGCGGTGGCGGAGGAAGACCTGCGTTACCCTGCGGGCGGTCCTCGTGAGGATGATCCCTCCAGGCGCCCTCGCGAGGCTGGTCCGGCCAGTGATCCTCACGAGGTCAGTCACGCCACTTGTCGGTGTCAAAACCGGCGGATCTCGCGTAGGGGGTCCCGAACTGTGCGTCTAGGCGGATGGTAACAGGAGACAAGGGACACGATGTTTTTACCCAGGTTCGGGCCCTCTCGATGGAGGTAAAACCCTACTCCTGCTTGATTAATATTGATGATATGGGTAGTACAAGAGTAAATCTACCACGAGATCAGAGAGGCTAAACCCTAGAAGCAAGCCTATGGTATGATTGTTGTTCGTCCTACGGACTAAAACCCTCCGGTTTATATAGACACCGAAGAGGGTTAGGGTTACACAGGGTCGGTTACAATGGTAGGAGATCTACATATCCGTATTGCCAAGCTTGCCTTCCAGGCCAAGGAAAGCCCCATCCGGACACGGGACGGAGTCTTCAATGTTGTATCTTCATAGTCTAGGAGTCTGGCCAAAGATGATAGTTCGGCTATTCGGACACCCCCTAGTCCTGGACTCCCTCAGTAGCCCTTGAACCAGGCTTCAATGACGACGAGTCCAACGCGCGTATTGTCTTCGGCATTGCAAGGGGGGTTGCTCCTCCGAATTCTTCATAGAAGTTTTTGAACACAAGGATAGTGTCCGGCTCTGCAAAACAAGTTCCACATACCACCGTAGAGAGAATATTTTTTACACAGATCTGCTGACGTATTCCGCGGTGTGACATCACACCACGGCTAGGCCTTTATTCAAATCGTTTTTTGTTGTCCCACCTCAGCGCGTTTAGCGAGGCGGTTTCCTTGGCCCGTCTTATCAAAGCGGAGATCGTGCCCCCTTATTCCGGGATCCTCATCAATACGGGCGTGGGTAACCCAACCGTGCCCGTTGGCACGCCCCCTCTATCGAAGGAGAGTCCCAAACGCCCACGGGGAGGGCTCTTGGTATTCAACCTCTTTATAACGAGACCAAGGCCTGCTCCTTTCTTTCAATCTCAATCGAGTCCGCACCTCGCCTCAAGTTCCAACACCCAAAGCTCTAGATTCAGGCGCTTCGGACCTTCGACGATGTCCGGCTCCGACCTGCAAGGCCGCTGGATGCCTTCTTTCGTCACGGACGAAGACGTGCTAAAGCTGAGAGACGCCAGGTATCTAACCGGCGAAATTTCGCATAGGCTGCCTGCCCAAGGGCAGGTTATTCCTACTACCGAGCCTGGTGAGAGCGTGGTGTTTGTGTCTCACTTCCTTCGGGGTTTAGGCTTCCCGACAGACCCCTTCGTGAGGGGGCTCATGTTTTATTATGGGCTGGAATTCCACGACTTGGATCCGGAGTCCATCCTCCACATCTCATCTTTCATTATCGTATGCGAAGCCTTCCTCCGCATTACCCCTCACTTCGGATTGTGGCTCAAGACCTTCAAAGTGGAGCCAAAGATGATCAACGCGCAGCAGACAGAGTGCGGAGGGGCTGTTATAAGCAAAAAATGCTGACGCTCCATGGCCCGAGGGCTCTTTTCAAGAGGTGCTCAGTTTATGGTAACAGGAGTGGTTTTACATCACTGCTCCCAGGGGCACCAAATGGGTGGTGCCACCTGCCTTCTGCCCAGGTCCTCCACAGCGGCTGGCGTCATGGGTCAACAAAGGGCTCGACTGGGGGCCGTCCAAGGATGTTCCTCTGCTGCAGGTCCGTATTCGAGACCTCCAAGAGAGCGAGATCAATCTGGTCGTAGTGGCGCAGGTCATGCTGATTCGGCGCCTTCTGCCCTGCAAACATCGCCCCCTCCGCCTGTGGGAATTTAATCCGGAGGGACCATGAGCTCTCCAACACTTCATGGGCGCGATGCCCGTGGAGATGTATAAACTGTTCTTCGGATCACAAGATATGTGTCCGGACTTGACCGAGGACGCAGGTCTGAGCTGCAATCGCCCGGATACTCAAGTAAGTAGTCCTGTGCCCGGACACGCTATCCGTACATTTGTCATAAACTTGCCCTTTAAAGAGTTGTACCTTGAATAGGAGTGGATAGTGAAAGCAAAACTAATAAGGTGTCCGGTCCCCCTCCCTGAGACCACGCCGGATCCTGTGTTAACCAAGATGCTGAAGGTTGCGCCTTTGGAAGAGGGCAAAGGGGAGAACAGGGAAGCTGCTGCCTCCGCCAAGGAGGCTTTCAAGAAAGGGGGATCGAGAATCCCTCCCTCCAGGGGGAGAAGAGGACCGCTTCTGAAGATCCAGAGGCCAAGGCCTCAAAGCGGGGGAAGAAATCTTCACCAGAGGGTCCTGCGCCACGAGAAGCCCCGGTTGTACTATTTCCCCAAGGAAATCAGCCCTCCAGCGAGCCGTAAGTAGAAAGAGGAGTTTTGTAATAAGGGACATCCCTGTTTTTATTTCTGAAGATAACCGAAGTTTTACCTTGTAGTTCGGATCTCAGCCCTTCTCAGCAGAGCTCATCTTTGGGGGATCTTCGTCCGGAGATGATGGAGAGCGAAACGCCTCCATTTGATGCACCGTCATGCGGGGCGGACGACCCTGAGGTGTCATCGCGGAGGGTTTCCCCGACTCCGGCGGGGCCGGGAGGTCCGGCACCAACTGGTGTACGATCGGAGGAGCTGAAGGATCTGCTCGGGCGAGCGTCTATCTCAGAAGATCACCGTGCGTTGATGGGTATGGTGATTGAAAGGATTTCATCCGCTGAGAGCGGATTGCATGAAGCCGTCAGAAGTTTACTGACGGGGTTTGAGGTATGCAAAAATGATATACCTTCTAACAGTTTTGCATATAAAATGCGCCTTGTATAGATAGTAGCCCCTGAGACTCGGTACATTGTCGAAAGTGACAGCGCACCGAGGATCATAATCTCAGTTGGAAGATGTCGTCTGTCCTATATAGGTGGCGGAGCGTCCGGTGGCCAGCCGGACTGAGCAATTTGCCGAACTGAAGCGGCAACTTGACGTGGCAGATGCGGACATTGCGCTTGTCAATAAGCGGCTTGACGAGTCACAAGGTATGCAACTTCTCCGTGGACACCTGGTAAGGGAGCTTGACGCCCATGCCTTACAACATGTATGCTTTATGCAGATGGTGCCGCTGCTATGGAGAACCTTCGGGCGGAGCTAGCCTGAGTCAAGGAGCAAGCCAGAAAAAGTGATGCGGCTGCCTTGAGGGCGGCCGAAGAGCTAAAAGCCGAACAGGCTGCTCACTGCCGAAGCAGGGAGGAAATGGCCGAGATGGTCGGGAAGTTGAAGAATGCTACCGACCGCGGCGAGTTTCTTGAAAAAGAACATCGAGCGGAGCACGAGGACCTGAAGAAGGCTACCGCCGAAGACAAGGATGCCCGCTCCGCGATGAGAGCTATAAAGGAGGAGCTACGTCAAGCCGGGGATATCGCGGCTGGAAATCCCTTTCTGCTGCGGAGGAAATTAACGGATCCTAAGTATTCTTAGTTGGGCCAGCTGTGGGGTGCGGAGGATGCTTATCTGGATTTGGCGGCGAGTGCCGCAGACGCGGTCGCACACTTCCGAGGCCAAAAGGATCACGGAATGGAAGAGCTTTTTTGGTCGCAGTTCCATAGTCCAGAGCGTCCGCTTCCATTGATCGATCGTTTGGCCGAATGGGCTGAGCTGAATAGGTTGTCCGGACTTGCCATGAAGGATGTCGTGACTCATTTGTGGCCGAGCAGGCCCGAGCCGAAGAGTTATTTTGGCTTGGTGCAGCAGTTCCTTGCTGCGGTGCCGCATATTGGTGCAATGAAGCGGTCAGCATGCATACAGGATGCACGGATGGCTCTTGCCCGTGTCAATACATGCTGGGCGGAGATGGAGTCCACCGACGTTGCATCCCAGGATTCGGACAGAAGCCGAGTACCTGCCGAGCACCATTTTGAGGAAGTCCTGCAGGGCGCTCGTTTAATAGAGATGCAGTGCTAGAAGGATATTATGTTCTAATGACATGTATGATTTGTAGAACGATGTTTCAATCTAATATAAGGGCTTTTTATACTTGTCGTTCAAGTATTGAAATACCGCCTGTGCGGCCGTTAATGTATATGTGTATATAACCTGAAAGTTGACAGTCTTTGGCTTCAGCCCCCATGCACATAGTGCGGGGGTGTTTGCAAAAAAAAGTGCATTTTCACACTTAATCCAACGTCTTGGTCCTGTGAAGGAGGTGATAGTGTAACAAACTAGGCAACCAGACTATAATGCTTTATCACTTTCACTTAGCCATAGGAGTTCGATGGTGGTGCTACTATATAGCCCCTAGGGGCACCGCGCTCTCCGAATTCGGGGCGCGTATGTGCCTGACCGAGAAATGGTCCTTCGTTAATGCAGAGGAATTCTAAACATTCCGGTGGGTCATCGAGTGGTTTACCAGTCTCACGCTATATCATGACAGTCAGTTTTCGGCTTGCTCTACTAAGGTGCTCACCAGGCTGAACCGGGGCACAATCGCAGTAGTTCTCCTGGTGCCGCGTTAGCCGATAGAGCGGAACGTAAGGCAGCAAAACATAGGAGCCGGGCAAACCCAACATTTTACCAAAGACATGATTCGGAGCTGATGCATATAAGGCCTAACTCGAGACGCCAAACACTCCCTAAGGTATTCGGTCTTTATGAAAACGGGCAGAACAATGCTCTAAGCCCCTAGTGTCCAGGTACGCGCAAAAATTTCTGACGCGGCCGATGTCAAAACGCCAGCCTCCTCCTCGGTTATAGCAAGAAACCAGGGGATGTGTATCGACAAGAGATAGTAAAAAATGTTTACATAGGGTCTTAATCTGAAAAGAATCCTTGCAACAGGTCCCTACTGCACGTCTGCGCCTGTGTCTCCGTTGTGCCGTATCCTGGACGGGTGTAGCACGGTGTTCATCTGTAAAAGAGAAGAACTTAGTTGGAAAAAAAAGATCGTGTGAAAAACGTATTTTAAAATAAACAGAGTATGATTCAAAAAATGAATAAAATTGAGCTTTATTCTCTCTTGTTGTACATGCGTGGAGCCCCTTGTAAGGGGGTACGCGGCAAGTAAGCCCCTTGTTTATTTATACCGGACTTGCCTAACCGTGACTGGGGTCGGAATGACCTGTTTAGGTGCTTTGCTCAGCAAAGCCGGATTAGTGTGTGGCTATCAAGGCAGTCTCACGTTCTTCCGTATTCGAGGAACACTCGAAGTTTCCCTTTAATGAGATGATGCCACGTGGACCGGGCATTTTAAGTGTAAGAGATGTGTAATGCGGTATTGCGTTAAAGCAGGCGAAAGCTTCGCGTCCCAATAGTGCTTGATAGCTACTTTTAAATGGGGCGATGTGGAAGACTAACTTTTCACGATGGAAGTTGTCGGATGAACCGAACACAACTTCTAGTGGTAGAGAGCCCGTACAATGGGCATATGGGCCTGGCATCACTCCTTTAAAGGAAGTGTTGCTATGGCGAATTTTGGTTGGGTGTATCCCCATTCTGCGGATTGTGTCCTGATATAGCAGGTTTAGATCACTGCCGCCGTCCATTAGGACTTGTGTAAATTGTAGTCTGTCGATTATAGGATCTAATATCAAAGTAGTTCATCCTGCGTTCCGGATACTTCCGGAGTAATCCTGATGGTCGAAGGTGATTGGTTTTGACATCTAGTGTCGGGACTCTGCTGGGGTGGACCATGCGGCACGTATTTCAATGGGCACCGCTCTATTTTCCATGTTGTCACTTGAAGTGAGTTTACTATTTTGACCTCTTGTGGGAAATTCTTTTGTTTTCCGGTGCTCTGCTTGTGGGGTTCGTCCACTACAAGAAATATGTCAACTTATGACCTTCTGTTAGTTACCCTGGAAGAATTGGTCATAGATTTATGACCATTTGAGACCAATTGGTCAAAAGCTGTTCGAGGGGCTCCAAACCCTAAACCATTGCGACCATTTTGGTCAGAAAGGTCATAATTTCCTTACATGAAATGGTCATAAAGCTAACAGCGCTAGTCCGCTGCCTTATTTCTAGTTGTTAACGACAAATATAGATGGCCATAGCCTTGTAAATTGTGGTGGGTTGCTATGACCAGGCGCCACCTCATCAGTTTTGCCTATGTGTCATGTCCATGTGGCAGTTTTTGCCGTAGGTTGTGAAGCAACCTATATTTCTGTCGTTCCCAAAATTCCCAAAAAAATCTCATAAATTCTTTGGGTCATATCTTCGTCAAATATGTAAAAACCTTCCTTGCCTAGTTCAAAAATAATTCAAAAATATTGATTTTCCTATTCTGTTCAGAGTAACAGTTTGTGAAGGAAGTACCACTTTGGCATGTCCAAATAGTATCCATTTTCTACAGTACTTTCCTATGCCCAAATAACCATCCTCCACCAAATGCCAGCTCAATCCATTCATTATTTTGAGCCGAGCTTCAACATTCATATTTATGTCCAGTGTGGTGGTTTGCAAAGCAAGTACCACCTAGGGTCCTCCTTTTGAGCTGAAAATTTGTGAAGACGGTCTTCTTAGTAACTGATCATCCTCAGCCAAAACTCACGCCCATTAGCCATGTACATTTCCCGTACCGCTAATCAAACACTTGGCTGCTAATTCATGTTTGAGCATCGATTGGTCTCCTCGTGAGAATCTTATGTTGTAATTTTCTTCCTAGCACCAACCTGGGGAGTGCCCAACCCACTAGACATGCCTAGGCCGCCCAGAACACATGGCAACGCCACGGTCACGCGGTGACCACGCGGCGGGCATGCGAGTTTACGCGCTCTAGAGTTGGGGCCCTCGGCCACCGCCCAAACCTAGACGTATCGCCACCAAACCATGTATTTATGATTAAATAGGTCCTTATGTAAATATAAATGATTTTTGGAAAAAATAAATAGCAAACTATGAGGCAGCTGCAGTTCAAATTTGACCCGCTTCCAACTGAATCGGCAGAAATTTGTCTTTTTCACGAGAGGTGGATCAAAAAAATTTACACCAGACCATTTTGTCAATTGTGCATTAAATATGGCCTAGTATTTTATAAAAATGATTTGGTCCAATTTTGCAACAATTATTTGGTAGTTCCTTCACAAAAAAACCTCCTTTCGGGCACTCGAGAAATGGAAAATGGTTTTTTCGTCCAACGAAAATGAAAACTTCCTTAGGCAACATTGTTTGCTATTCCAATATGCACCCTTGTGCACAATATGAGATCATTTGAACAAACTATGCCATGAATGTGGCCATAAGATTGATCGTTTGGCTTGAAAGCCATGAATCTTCACACTTGATAGCTCATTTCTGAGAACACTTTTTTAAAATAATTACCATATTACAAGTTTATTATTTTTCCTGGAAACTTGGCCACATATGATGACACAATGCGAAGGTTTCCCAATTTTTTGATTTTTTTTGAATTTTTTATGCCCGTTTGAAAATGCGGTCAAAACGGTGTGCTTGACCGTTCCTAGCTAGTGGTTGAATCTTGGAATTTTTTTGGTGTTTCTATGATTAAATAGATACTTATGTAACTAGAAATGATTTTTGGAAAAAATAAATAGCAAACTATGCGGCAGCTGCAGTTCAAATTTGACCCGCTTCCAACTGAATGGCGGAAATTTGTCTTTTTCACGAGAGGTGGATCAAAATTTTTTACACCAGACCATTTTGCCAATTGTGCATTAAATATGGCCTAGTATTTTATAAAAATGATTTGGTCCAATTTTGCAACAATTATTTGGTAGTTCCTTCACAAAAAAACCTCCTTTCGGGCACTCGAAAAATGGAAAATGGTTTTTTCGTCCAACGAAAATGAAAACTTCCTTAGGCAACATTGTTTGCCATTCCAATATGCACCCTTGTGCACAATATGAGATCATTTGAACAAACTATGCCATGGCTGTGGCCATAAGATTGATCATTTGGCTTGAAAGCCATTGATCTCCACACATGATAGCTCGTTTCTGAGAACACTTTTCTAAAATAATTGCTGTATTACAAGTTTGTTATTTTTACTAGGAACTTGGCCATATATGATGACACAATGCGAAGGTTTCCCAAATTTTTGATTTTTTTGAATTTTTTATGCCCGTTTCAAAATGCGGTCAAAACGGTGCGCTTGACCGTTCCTAGCTAGTGGTTGAATCTTGGAATTTTCTTGGTGTTTCTCTGATTAAAAAGATACTTATGTACCTAGAAATGATTTTTGGAAAAAATAAATAGCAAACTATGAGGCAGCTGCAGTTCAAATTTGACCTGCTTCCAGCTGAATCGGCGGGAATTTGTCTTTTTCACCAGAGGTGGATCAAAACTTTTGACACCCAACCATTTTGTCAATTGTGCATTAAATATGTCCTAGTATTTTATAAAAAATATTTGGTACAATTTTGCAACAAATATATGGTAGGTCCTTCACAAAAAAACCTCATTTCGAGCACTCGAAAAATGGAAAATGAATTTTCCGTGGAAAGAAAATGAAAACTCACTTTGGCAACATTGTTTGGAATTCCAAGATGCACCCTTGTGCACAATATGAGATCATTTGAACAAACTATGCCATGAATGTGGCCATGAGATTGAGCGTTTGGGTTGAAATCCATGAATCTTCACGCATGATAGCTCATTTCTAAGAACACTTTTCTAAAATAATTTCTGTATTACAAGTTTATTATTTTTCCTGGAAACTTGGTCACATATAATGACACAATGCGAAGGTTTTCCAATTTTTTGATTTTTTTGAATTTTTTATGCCCGTTTCAAAATTCGGTCAAAACGGCGGGAATGACCATTCCTAGCTAGTGATTGAATCTTGAATTTTTTTGGTGTTTCTCTAATGAAATAGCTACTTTTGTACCTAAAAATGTTTTTTGGAAAAAATCATGAGCAAACTATGAGGGGGTTGCAGTTCAAATTTAACCCGCTTCCTGCTGAATCAACAAGAATTATTTTAAATGACAAAAAATACCTAGAAGGATCGGAAATGCATACAAATTGGTTATCACCCATAAAATGTGGTCTAAATTACGTGAAAATTTTAGTGATGCCATTTTGCAAAATAGTTTTGGCAGCTGCTTCACAAAATACCCTGTTTTTAGGTCTAAGAAATAATTTTAAATACCTCATATTTCGAACCAATGAGGAGGCAGCCCACGGATCACCCCCCACTGTACTCGATCTGAGCCGTCCACACCCTCCCGCAGTCCCTCAATCCAGCACCTCTCCCTCGTTCCCTTAGTCACGGGCACACCCTTTCCCCTCAGTCCCTCGATCTAGATCCAGATCCAATTCCACCGCCTCCCTCATCGACCGCCGGCGCCTCCTTCGCCGATCACCATCGCTGACCCCCGAGCCCCAACCCTCCGCTCCCTCTTCTCCCGTGGCCTCACCTCCTACCCGGACCCTCCCATCGAGGCCGTCTGGTTCTTCTCCATGCTCCCCGTGGCTAGGGTTTCGGGGGCAGCGCTCACCACTTCAACACCGTCGGCGACCACAACCACAACCACGGCCTCCACCTCCACTCCCTAGACGGAGATCCACTCGATTCCTCCCCCTCCCCTGATTCCTCTCCAATCCCGCTGGCTGGAGATCCACTCGAGCTCCCCCGTGATTCATCTCCAATCCCGCCACCGTCCCCGGCTCCTCACCACAAGCTCCAGCAAGCCCGCCCTCCACGCGCCCCTCAGCAGCGGCCGCCGTGCCCTGCGGCTCACGAGGCGACGAGCTCCGCAACGCCTCCGACAAGGCAGCTGTCGTCCTGGCGGCGTGCCTAGGCCCCGCGGCGCCGGACCAACCCGGGTGGGCGCCCCTCGTCCCCACTTGTTTTCCCCCTCCGATCCGATCGATCCACATGAGGCTGTAGCTGACCCCCTCTCTCACCTCGCCTTATGGATGCAAATCCGTCGAGGGATACACCATCGCCGGTTGGGGAGCAGGATCTGGCGCTGGGGTTCAAGGTCAACGCCAAGGGGACTGCTGCTGCACGCCTTCATCAGCGTCAACACCTTCTTCAGTGAGACTGGTGCTGGGAAGCATGTCCCCCGTGCTGTTTTCGTTGATCTTGAGCTCACAGTGATTGATGAGGTGAGGACTGGCACTTCTTCAGTGAGATTGGTGCTGGGAAGCATGTACTACTTGTTGCAGCGTTACCCTTCTAAGTTTACTGGCTCGATAAGGCATTAAGTGTCTTTAAGATTGCTGTTAGGACAATACTGCAATTCAGGTTGTGAGCATATCACTTATTCTTGAGCAGAATGGTAGTATTTGCTTTAAGCAGAGTAGAAAAATGTTCAGTGTTAATTTGTTGTGTATATACGAGTAGCTCAAAACTTGTTGCCAAAAATAGAATAACTCATGTCTTGCTTGAACTAGACAAGGAAGACCTAATCAAGCTGAGTCTGAGTGAGTGGTAAACAATATAGAGCTCGGACGCTAATCAAGCTGATTTAACTAGTAGATGTCTAGATTAAACCTGTCCATTATTAACCCCTGCTCCTTGATGATGTCGAGCTCCACATCCACAATATGTAAACGTGTCATAGTTAATATTGCACTGATCCTTACTGTTTTGTTGGCTTTAATTAACTTTTTTTCATATAATAAAAACGTGATCTCGTTATACAATTTTGGGTTCTGTCAATTTTGGGTTCTGTACATCACTGATTATGTACAACTTGGTACAAAATTGGTCTGATATTAGTTTTATATCACAAAAGTAGGGAGGTTCCTGCTGCTTATTAGTATCAGCTTTGGATTATTACTGTGTTTGGTTCACCACTGTACTGATTATCTTGGTGAGCATTTGTTTAATAACTGGAATACATTGTCTGCTGGGAACTCTATTTACCTTTGCGTACTATTACAAATGTCTGTGAGGGTCCTTTGTGCTACTACTATAATTTCATTCATGATATCTGCACATAGATTTCTCATCCTTCTATAAAATTGCTTGTGCCTGAATCTGTTTGCCGTTGCTAGTCAGAAGTCGATTATTACTGGTGTGTTCAGGATTCTATTTCTATAATCTAAAATATGTGTTAATTCTGATACAGCGTAAAGAGCTATGTGACCCCTCCTGGATGGGGCTTCGGTTGGACCTCTGATTGAGCTCCCCATAGACTTTGACCCAAGGTAAACACGAATTTGCTTTTATTGTTGCTGCACATGTCCCTGTCTTATAGAGAATAGTTTATGAGCAAACCCTGTGGTAACAAAACCATATGTCATGGGAGTGTGACACGTACTGTTTGTGAATGCCTGTGATTGGATTATTGGATATCTGCTGATTATATGTCCTTGTCCATCATTGTCTGGTTGTTCTTGCAAGCATTATTAGTTAGGTTGTGTAGGTGCCATATTCTGCTTCTAGATTAGTCTATTGTACCTGGGCCCTTCGTGGTGGGGTTTGGAACCTGTGTCTGGGTTATTGTTATTGAACTTTGGGCCTGAGCATGGACTTTTTGGGCCTTCATTTTTGTTGGTGGTTCTGAATTTGTGTACCTACAGTTCTACAAAATTGATATGACTGATTGTTTTGTTACTTGGACAATAACTTGCTATTTATGTACCTATAGTTCTAGTTTGTTGCTGCTCAATGCTCACATTCGTTTCTCATCCTTGCTATTTATGTTGGCTGACATAACTTGCCTGTTGCTCTTATGCGACCAGCATCCTCGTGACAGGGTTTGTCGGAACCGCCATCGCTTTAGGGTGCTTCTTCGGCGTCGCCATCATCACCAAGCGCAGGGAGTACCTGTACCTCGATGGCCTGACCTCTTCTGGCATGTCGATCCTTCGACATGAAACTGTATGCTCGGTTTCTTCTCTTCCTTTTGGTGCGCATGCCATTACTGCATGGTGACCATGTAGGTAAAGCTTGCAAGTCGATGGCAGTTAGAGTTGGCGACTGGAAAGAAGCGCACACCTAGGTCGATCTATCTGCTAGTCGCTGCGAGCATTTTTTCTTCTAGTGTGGTCCAGGCCAATGGCAGCATGCATACATTTATATTTACTGGAAATGCATGCATTTCTTTAAATGCATGACAAACAAAAGTCGTTGCTGCTGCTAGGATAGGACTTAGCAGTAGCTTGCTGGCTAGCTAGTGTATGTTGAATTGTTGATCAACTCACCTTTGGGCTGGCTGCAGTGTATGTTGGATTGTACACCTACGTATAGCTACCTAGGTAGGAGTAGCTATGTGGCGCATGTAGTGGATTATTAAAATATTACAATCTCTTGATCAGCAATGAAAAGCATCGAGATGCAGCTTTATACTGGCATGCGAGCGTATGCATGCAGCATGCTGTGTATGTGCACACTTGTGTACATCGGTAGCAACAATATGCAGTGATGGTTTTGCTAGTAAAAATATACCAGCAATTACATAGTATACACTGGGTGCCAACATTTGTGATTCCTGTCAATATGGTCTGACCAACTGTGCTTAATGGTGTTGTGTCCTCTTGCAGCTCAAGAACGCAGGTGACAAGAAGAGGAAGAGGATGTCCTGAACGTTTCTCCTACACATCGTAGCTACCACCATCGCGGCCTTGTAGGAATTAAGCTGGCGATCTGCCACCCTTGTGTATCTGTTTTTGATTGTATGTGGAAGTTGGACGTGCATACGTGTATTTGCTCTTGTAAGTATTTGACTGGATGATCTTTGGATGTAATCAGTTAATAGAAAGATTTATTGATATTTTGTTGTTCAAATGTGTAAATTGAAATCTGTGAATGAAAAATACTAAATGTTCTACTTGACAAAATAATATTTGGGCTCTAAAAAGGCTGCGGCCCAAACTATAGTGGATCAGATCCTTGTGCATTTCTGAAAAACCAGAAAAATAGGCTTAATGAAATGGTCCTAAAAAAGGCCATGGCCCAAAATAAAAAAGGCCGAATTACTGGGCCAGGCCCATGAAGCTAGTGAAAATTAACAGAATAAATATATATTGAAAAGGACGAATTGTTGGGCTCGGCCCATGTAGAAAATCGAATTGGACCGGGCTGAATCTTGTGCCACATCAGCTTGCCACGCTGGATGCCTACGTGGCCTAGGGAGGTTGCTAGTGACCAAAACGCCACAGTAGGAATATTTTGGTCGTAAACGTCTTTGACCATTCCAGAAGAAAGGTCGCTATAGTCAGTTTACGACGCCCAGCTTTTGACCTTCTGTTTTTTGTCACAAAAAGCTCATAAATGGAAATTTGTGACCTTTCAGTGACAAATAGTGGTGGTCATAAGTTGACATATTTCTTGTAGTGGTCATCGTCCTCACTTGGTGTGTCGAGCCCCTTATGTTCGGCGTTAAGTCGGCCGGACTGTTTGAAGACCCAACAATCTCTATTGGTATGGTTTGCAGGCTTCCCGGGGGTACTGTGGATTTGGCATATCTTGTCCAAGATTTTGTTTAGGTTGGACAGCTCGTCGCTGTTGTCCTTAAGAGGCAGTTTTTTGTTGTTCTGCCGAGAGCTTTTGAATCCGGCGTTGACTGTCGTGCTCTTCGGACTATTTCCCTTGGTCTGGCGTTGGTCCTTGCTGCGTCGTGGTTTCCCATTTCCATCACTGACCTCGGATGTACTTGGGTCACTGGTGCTGCATCTTGCCAGCCAGCTATCCTCTCGCGCGCAAAAGCGGGTCATGAGGCTTGTTAGTGCGACCATTGTTCTTGGCTTTTCTTGGCCAAGGTGTCTAGCGAGCCATTCGTCTCGGACGTTGTGTTTGAAAGCTGCTAAGGCTTTAGCGTCCGGACAACCGACTATTTGGTTCTTTTTGGTGAGGAACCTGTTCCAGAATTTGCGGGCTGACTCTCCGGGCTGTTGAGTTATGTGACTTAAATCGTCTGCATCCGGAGGGCGGACATAAGTCCCCTGAAAATTTGCCCGAAATGCATCCTCGAGCTCTTCCCAACTTCCAATGGTATTTTCCGGGAGGCTTTTGAGCCAATGCCAGGCTGGCCCTTTGAGCTTGAGGGGTAAATATTTTATGGAGTGGAGGTCATCTCCTCTGGACATGTGTATGTGGAGGATGTAATCCTCAATCCAGACTCCAGGGTCTGTCGTTCCGTCATATGCCTCTATGTTTACGGGCTTGAATCCCGCTTGAAATTCATGATCCAGCACCTCATCGGTGAAACATAGGGGGTGCGCGGCGCCCCTATATTTGGGTGTGCCGTGATGTTCGGATACTTGACGTGTTGCATTGCTCGCTAGAGCTTGTTTTCTTGGCCCATAGATAGACCTAACTGGGCCATCCTTTTGGGGCGAATCCTTATGCGGATCGCGTGCCGGCTTGTGTGCGGCGCCACTTGCCGCTCTATGTTTGTTGTGTGGTCATTTATCCGACCGGGCGGCCTCTTTGTTCTTTGATTGTGGGGGCTCTACGGCCACCTCATCAAATTCAGGCAGTAGTTTGCACTTCGGGTAGCTCTTTGTTTGGCGACTATCGCCGTATTTGTCTGCGGTCTTGAGTACTTTGCGCCTTCTCATTCTGAGTGCGTCTTCCGCTGTTTTGAGCTTCCGCTTCTGCTTCTTCAGACTACATGTAGTGGCGACGAGCCTTTTGTCGAGGTTCTTCTGCTCCAACGATGTGTCCGGCGTGAGATTGTCCGGACTGTTATCTTCGCCGGGGACGGATTGTTTATCCAAGTTATCCTGTTCGGATGGTTGCTTGAGGGCATGTTCGTCGTCCACCTGTTCGCCCTGCTCTATGGCTGGGTCTGTATGGGTGCTGTCTTTGTCGAGACGGGACTTTGAGCGGCGCCTACGTCGCCGTTTTGACTGCTTTTCGAGGGAATTATCCTTCGTAGCGTCCCGTTGTTCCTTGTTATCGCTTCCTTTGGGTGTATCCACCATATATACGTCGTGAGTTGAGGAGGCCTTCCAGTGCCCTGTAGGCGCTGGTTCTTGGTCGTCTCTGGCATCATCGTCCATACCGTCGATGTCTTCGGAGTCAAAGTTGAGCATGTTGGTTAAATCATCGACAGTGGCTACAAAGTGGGCGGTGGGTGGGCGTTGAATTTCTTTGTCGTCCATGTCCCAACCTTCCTGAGCATAGTCCGGCCAGGGCTCTCGTGATAAAGAGAAAGACTTTAGCGAGTTTAGGATGTCGCCGAAGGCCGAGTGCTGAAAGATGTCCGCGGCAGTGAACTCCATAACAGGCACCCAACCGGATTCGATTGGCAGGGGCGCGGAAGGTTCGGAGTCCGAAGAGGAGTTCGGCACCTTGGAGTCACGATCTTTGCAAAGGACAGGGATGGTGTTCGGATCGATCGTCGTAGAGATCATAGCCCCCGAGGCGGTATCCAGCCACTCATCCTCGATCGACGAAGTCGGCTCCGAGCTAAGGGTCGGAGCGGGCTCTGGTGCGGCCTCCAGGGTACTGTTCGGCGGCAGAGCTAGATCGTGCCTGTCGAGATAGTGCGACGCGCTTGGCTGTGGCTCGAATCCGTCGAAGATCAAGTCTCCGCGGACGTTGGCCGTGTAATTCGAACTCCCGAATCTGACCTGATGTCCAGGGGCGTAGCTTTCGATCTGCTCCAGATGGCCTAGCGAATTGGTCCGCAGTGCAAAGCCGCCGAATACGAAGATCTGTCCGGGGAGAAAAGTCTCACCCTGGACCGCGTCGTTGTTGATGATCGAAGGAGCCATCGGGCCTAAAGGTGACGACACAGAGGAACTCTCAATGAAAGCACCAATGTCGGTGTCAAAACCGGCGGATCTCGGGTAGGGGGTCCCGAACTGTGCATCTAGGCGGATGGTAACAGGAGACAAGGGACACGATGTTTTTACCCAGGTTTGGGCCCTCTCGATGGAGGTAAAACCCTACTCCTGCTTGATTAATATTGATGATATGGGTAGTATAAGAGTAAATCTACCATGAGATCACAGAGGCTAAACCCTAGAAGCTAGCCTATGGTATGATTGTTGTTCGTCCTACGGACTAAAACCCTCCGGTTTATATAGACACTGAAGAGGGTTAGGGTTACACAGGGTCGGTTACAATGGTAGGAGATCTACATATCTGTATTGCCAAGCTTGCCTTCCAAGCCAATGAAAGTTCCATCCGGACACGGGACAGAGTCTTCAATCTTGTATCTTCATAGTCTAGGAGTCCGGCCAAAGATGATAGTTCGGCTATCCGGACACCCCCTAGTCCAGGACTCCCTCACCACTCCTGGCGAGGGCCAAGGTCATCCCATCGTCCTCCTCCACGTCCTCCTCCTCGGGTGTAGCCCTGGTCGTTGCGCTCGGGCCGTCACCGAGAAGTATCCCAATTATTGTCACTTCAGGGTTGTCGGATTATAACACATAATAGGTGACTATAGACTTGCAAGATAGGATCAAGAACACACATACATTCATGAAAAGATAATAGGTTCAGATCTGAAATCCTGGCACTCGGGCCCTAGTGACAAGCATTAAGCATAGCAAAGTCATTGCAACATCAATTTCAGAACATAGTGGATACTAGGGATCAAACCCTAACAAAACTAACTTGATTACATGGTAAATCTCATCCAACCCATCACCGTCCAGCAAGCCTACGATGGAATTACTCAGGAACAGGGGTGAGCATCATGAAATTGGTGATGGAGGATGGTTGATGATGACGATGGCGACGAATCCCCCTCTCCGGAGCCCCGAACGGACTCCAGATCAGCCCTCCCGAGAGAGATTAGGGCTTGGCGGCGGCTCCGTGTCGTAAAACGTGATGGGACTTTCTCTCTGATTTTTTTCTCCCCGAACTTGAATATATGGAGTTGTAGTTGAGGTCGGTGGAGGTCCAGGGGGCCCACGAGATAGGGGCGCGCCCTATAGGGGGGGGGTGCCCCCTGTCTTGTGGACAGGCCTTGGGCCCCCTGGTGTATTTGTTTCGCCCAGAAATTCTTATTAATTTCAAAAAGTGCCTCCGTGGATTTTCAGGACATTCCGAGAACTTCTCTTTTCTACACATAAAACAACATCATGGCAGTTCTGCTGAAAACAGCGTCAGTCTGGGTTAGTTTCATTCAAATCATGCAAGTTAGAGTCCAAATCAAGGGCAAAATTGTTTGGAAAAGTAGATACGTTGGATACGTATCAACTCCCCCAAGATTAAACCTTTGCTTGTCCTCAAGCAATTTAGTTATAAACTGAAAGTGATAAAGAAAAACTTTTACAAACTCACCATACTATGAACTAACCATACTCACAATAACACTTAGGTCTCACAATTACTCATATCAATAGCATAATCAGCTAGCGAGCCATAATAATAAAACTCGGATGAAAACACTTTCTCAAAATAATCATAACAAGATATAACAAAATGGTATCTCGCTAGCCCTTCCTGAGACCGCAAAACATAAATGCAAAGCACCTTTAAAGATCAAGGACTGAACATTGTAATTCATGGTAAAAGAGATCCAGTCAAGTCATAACCAATATAAACCAATAATAATGAATGCAAATGACAGTGTGCTCTCCAGCGGGTGCTTTTAATAAGAAGGGTGATGACTCAACATAAAAGTAAATAGATAGGCCCTTCGCAGAGGGAAGCAGGGATTTGTAGAGGTGCCAGAGCTCGATTTTAAAATAGAGATTGAATAACATTTTGAGCGGCATACTTTCACTGTCAACGCAACAACTATGAGATGGATGTATCTTCCATACTATATGCATTATAGGCAGTTCCCAAACAGAATGGTAAAGGTTTATACTCCCCCAACCACCAACAGGCATCAATCCATGGCTTGCTCGAAACAATGAGTGCCTCCAACTAACAATAGCCCTGGGGGAGTTTTGTTTAATTATTTTGATTTGATTTGATCTTTTTGGATCATGGGACTGGGCATCCCGGTTACCGGCCCTTTCTCGTGAATGAGGAGCGGAGTCCACTCCTCTTGAGAATAACCCACCTAGCATGGAAGATATATGCAGCCCTAGTTGAAACATGAGCTGCTCGAGCATACAAAAAAGAATTTCATTTGAAGGTTTGGAGTTTGGCACATACAAATTTACTTGGAACGGCAGGTAAATACCGCATATAGGATGGTATAGTGGACTCATATGGAACAACTTTGGGGTTTAAGGAGTTTGGATGCACAAGCAGAATTCCCGCTTAGTACAGGTGAAGGCTAGCAAAAGACTGGGAAGCGACCAACTGAGAGAGCGACAACAGTCGTAAGCATGCATTAAAATTAATTCACACTGAGTACAAGCATGAGTAGGATATAATCCACCATGAACATAAATATCATGAAGGCTATGTTGATTTGATTCAACTACATGCGTGAACATGTGCCAAGTCGAGTCACTCAATTCATTCAAAGGAGGATACCATCACATCATATCACATCATAATCATTCTAATAGCATGTTGGCACGCAAGGTAAACCTTTATAACTCATAGCTAATCAAGCATGGCACAAGCAACTATAATCTCTAAATGTCATTGCAGATATGTTTACTTCATAATAGCTGACTCAGAAACGATGAACTCGTCATATTTACAAAAACAAGAGAGGTCGAGTTCATACCAGCTTTTCTCATCCCAATAAGTTCATCATATATTGTCATTATTGCCTTTCACTAGCACGACCGAACATATGTATAATAATAAGACTGCATGTGCATTGGACTAAGCTGGAATCTGCAAGCATTCAACTCAAGAGAGAAGACAGGGTATTATGGGCTCTAAGTTAAATAAACAATCCTGCATATGAGAGCCACTAAGTATTTTCAATATAGTCTTCTCGACCCCCAAAGGAAAGAAAAGAAAAGAAAACTATTTACACGGGAAAGCTCCCAACAAGTAAGAAGAAGAACAAGAAATCTTTTTAGGTTTTTATTTTAATTCTAATACAAGCATGGAATTTAAACTAACTAATTTTTTTTGGTTTTTCTTAAGGTTTAACAAACACACAAGAAGAAAACTAGAAACAGAAATTTAAACTAGCATGGATAATACAATGAAAGAGTATGAGCACCGACGACTAGTGTGTGAACATGAATGTAAAGTCGGTGAGAAATACGTACTCCCCCAAGCTTAGGCTTTTGGCCTAAGTTGGTCTAGTACCAAGGACCGCCTGGCTAATATCCATAAGTGAAACTGGGGTTGTACTGAGATGATGCGGCAACCGCCTCCTTACCAGCAGCGTGTTGGCGAGCTGCCTCCATTCCCCTCTCGTATTCAGTTGCTTCCTCCCTGGTGATAACATATCTTCCTTTTGCCTGATAATCAAAAAGGTAGGGAGCGGGAAGAGTAACAGGGACGATGTTGCGCCTGTCATAGATTAGTCGATAATGGAGGAATTGTTCATTCCTATCAAGAAAATGATGATTAAACATAGCTTCTTTATCCAAGATAATGGAGGAATTAGCCACACGGGTTGCATAAATTCCTCCAAATAAATCTCCCTTTCTACTATTATTCTGCAACCTACGTGCATCTATTGCCCCCAAGTTATAACCTTTATAACCTGAAACAGCACTCTTGAGGACACACAGATCAGGGACACACATGTGGCATGCTTCATCCTTACCGTTAATGCATCTACCAATAAAGAGAGCAAAGTAATGTACAGCAGGAAAATGAATGCTCCCTATGGTAGCTTGTGCTACGTCCCTAGATTCTCCCACAGTAATACTAGCAAGATAATCTCTAAATTCAGATTTGCGAGGAACATTAATATTACCCCACCGCGGGAGTTTGCAAGCAGTTGTGAAATCCTCTAAATCCATGGTATAAGATGTATCATAAATATCAAACATGACACTAGGAGAATTACGCGCACAGTTATATTTGAACCTCCGCACAAAAGAATCAGTCAATTGATAGTACTGAGGACACTTATCTTGTAAGAAGTCCTCCAGGTCGGCATTATGCACATACGCGTCCAATTCCTCCTTGAAGCCTCCTTCGACCATAAAATCATCGGATGGCCACTCACAAGCTCGTACATCCGCGTCCCTCGGCAATTCAACATCTTGCTCACGTATAGCAATCCTGGGTCCTTTCTTTGCCGAGGAACCACCATGGTACATTCTTCTAAACATAATTCTTTTTCTGAAAATTTCTGAAATTTTAGTAACTTCAAAATAAAAGTGAATAAAACTAAACAAGATTGTAGCAACTACTCCTACAAGTGCCTAGAGCCTATATCATGCATTGGAATTGCTTAGGACCTCATAAATTCATCATGCAAGCTCAAGAACATGGTCACCTATGCAGCAAAAATTGGCAATGAATAAAGCACTAGAACAAAAACTAATTGGACCAATGGAGGAGTCACATACCAAGCAACAATCCCCCAAAGCAGTTTTGTAAATGGAGCTTTGAGCAAGGAGATCGAAAATCGCAGCAAAACGAGCTAGAACTCGTGCTTGAGCTGGATGGAGATTTTTTTGGGTAGAAGATGAAGTGTGTGGGTGCTGGCATTAGTGGAGGGGGGCCACCAGGTGGCCACGAGACAGGGGGGCGCGCCTTATAGGGGGGGCACCCTCCACTCTCGTGGCCTGGTGCTTGCCCCTCCTGCAGTGATTTCAGTGCCTAAAATCCTCAATCATTCTAGAAAAAACTCATACTAAATTTGCAGGGCATTTGGAGCACTTTTATTTTCGGGATATTTTTTAATGCATGGATAATTCAGAAAACAGACAGATAAAACTATTATTGCTTTGTTTATTCTAAATAACAGAAAGTAAAAAGTGGGTACAGAAGCTTGTGCCTTCTAGTTTCATCCATCTCGTGATCATCAAAATGAATCCACTAACAAGGTTGATCAAGTCTTGTTAACAAACTCATTCCGAATAACACGGAACTGGAGAAATTTCGAATAACACTAAGTTACCTCAACGGGGATATGAAAATCCCCAACAATAAGCATATCATACTTTTTCTTGACAGTAGGGAGAGGAAATTCAAAACCTCCAATAATAATAGTTGGAACTTTTCCAATAGAATTGATGCTATGAACTTGAGATTGTTTCCTCGAAAAGTGTACCGTATGCTCATCACCATTAACATGAAAAGTGACATTGCCTTTGTTGCAATCAATAACAGCCCCTGCAGTGTTAAGAAAAGGTCTACCAAGGATAATAGACATACTATCGTCCTCGGGAGTATCAAGAATAACAAAGTCCGTTAAGAGAGTGACATTTGCAACCACAACAGGCACATCCTCACAAATACCAACAGGTATAGCAGTTGATTTATCGGCCATTTGCAAAGATATTTCAGTAGGTGTCAACTTATTCAATTCAAGTCTACGATATAAAGAGAGAGGCATAACACTTATACTGGCTCTAAGATCACATAAAGCAGTTCTAACATAATTTCTTTTAATGGAGCATGGTATAGTTGGCACACCCAGATCTCCAAGTTTCTTTGGTATTCCACCCTTAAAAGTGTAATTAGCAAGCATGGTGGAAATTTCAGCTTCCGATATCTTTCCTTTATTTGTAATGATATCCTTCATATACTTAGCATAAGGATTTACTTTAAGCATACCAGTTAAGCGCATACGTAAGAAAATAGGTCTAATCATTTCAGCAAAGCGCTCAAAATCCTCATCATCCTTTGACTTGGATGGTTTAGGAGGAAAGGGCATGGGTTTCTAAACCCATGGTTCTCTTTCTTTACCGTGCTTCCTAGCAACAAAATCTCTCTTATCATAACATTGATTCTTTGATTGTGGGTTATCAAGATCAACAACAGGTTCAATCTCTACATCATTGTTTTTGCTAGGTTGTGCATCAACATGAACATTATCATTAACATTATCACTAGGTTCATGTTCATCACCTGATTGTGTTTCAGCATCAGAAAGAGAAATATCACTGGGATTCTCAGGTGTCACTACTAGGGAAAAGCCTAGCAGCAGCGCGGGTTTTGGGCCTCTTAGTAGCGCGGGGACCGGCGCTACTAATAAGGTGCTACAGCTAACGTATAGTAGTAGCGCCTGTTGTCCCACGCTACTGCTATACATGAATAGCTGTAGCGCTCTTTAGAAAAGGGCACTACTGATATTATCTGCAGCGCTGTTTACAGGGAAGCGATACTGGTAAGGCGGCGCTACTACTAAATTCCCCCCCCCCTCGCTACTACTAGTTTTATTAGTTTTTTCCTGCATATTTGTTTTGTATTTGAATAGGCTTTATACAATAATATTTAGCATATCATACACATACAAATGTAATCATAGCATATACATATACAGTTAGTCTCATCAAATCATGTCATCATCATAATAATCATCCAACACAAAGTGGTCTCTTGTCATCAATCTCGAAAATAGCGATACAAGTCTCGATTACTTGCAAATACATCGTCATCCATCTAAACAATGATATATGCGAGAAGAGCTATCACTTTGAGTACATGAGTTCGTATCCCTCTCTCGCATTAGCGTGAACCTAAACTAACTACTGCCTGTCGCTCGGAAACCGGAAACCGGTACACCTGGGCCTGACACTTCGACCACTTGTCGTATATATACTCCTGGCATAGCACTTCTTCGCCATCTATGATCTATGCACCTGCATCATCACATGAGTCGATGATATGCAACATATATAGTTGAGCAATAGAAATAGACAAACTTGGCAAAAATAGAAACAACATATCATAAGCATAAATAACAAAGTTCATCTTACCCAAAATGGCCTAACTAGAGTGATTTTCGCTAGTCGAGGATGAGGACGGTTTAATTACATCAGAAATAAAGTTTCACCGTGCATAACTCAAAGTTTTGTCATACAGAAAGTATGGACTAAACAGACACATTGTCATATATCGACAATCACTCCACCATGTCGTGCCATCCATCCATGTCAGGGAGATAGTTCTCGAGCTTAGTGAAAGGCTTCATGTCGAGACGCTGAGAGGCTATCCATGTTCGTACGTCTTCCCGCGACATTTGTCCTTCTCCGTAGAACATCCCTGTTTTACCAACGACCTCCTTCATGATGATTTGGGCAAGTTTGCGCTGGATGTTATAGAACTTAGCTCGAAGTCGATGATCCTCGATATCTCCTATGTCTTTGCCAATTGCAGAATATGGGCATCGCCAGATCTAGGTGACATGTGAAGGCTCTGGTGATCCTGTCTGTACTCTAGCATGTGGTGTAGGACATAGAATCCATCATTAAGAGAATCGTTCCGTTGCTGGATGCAGCAGAAGTCGGTCTTATGGCTGAAGGCGACCCTGCCGCCCCTTCTCTTCTTGTCCCTAACCTCTCCACCCCTTGCTTGGTAGTAAAACATAGCATTGTCAAGAACATCTTTGATGTGGGTGTAATCCTTTTTGTGAATGTTCTTCGACGAGTCAAAGTAAAGAGCGCGGGAGAATCGGGGGTAGAGGATGATGAGGACGGCGCACCCGCCGCTGCGCAAAATAAGTACACCTCAAATTAATTAGCCTCCACCGTGCAAATGGATTATTGAAATCGAAGGAAGGATAGCAGCACGGATGACTTACACGGGATGATAAGGCACAAGAATCGCCTCCTTGTCCTTATTGGCGAGCATGAAACTGACGATGTAATCCCTCGCATATTCACGCTGCTCTGCGCAGACTCCCAAGAAGCCCTCGTGCATGTAGTACGGGTCAGCGACATAGATATGACGTATCTGCTCAACCCAAATGATGTAGTTCATGTGCAAGGCATAAAGGCGGACAAATGTAAAATCCAGCTTCTTCACGTGAAACATGTCGAATATGTAATCGAATCGGAGGAAGAACTTATCCGCGGGGAAGCTGTCGACGTACGACATTTGTTGCGGAACGTTAACCACGTAGAGTGGGTATCCTAGATCTTTCAAGGCGATGAGGCCTTTCTCTACCCGCAGCACATCGTCATGAAGTCTCCTTAGATCGCCGAATCTGGCCCGTAGCGCTGTTGCAGGTAGGATTGGTTGACCGGGGATATGCCACTTATCCGCATCGGGGATATCTATACGGTCCTGAAGCCGAGGCTGCTGAGGTGGCTGGATCATAGAATCAGCTTTTTTGCCTTTCCTCGCTCTCTTCCTAGACTTCTTTACTACCGGAAGGTCGTCCATAATATGTTGACATGGTAATTCATGCACCGACTCATGACGCTCAAACCCTGAGGAGGCGCCAGTATAGACATACTGTTCAGCGCCATCGTCATCCTCATCCTCATCCATGGCGACGTCATCAGCGACTAATGGAGCCTCCTCCTTGCCCCGTCCGCTATCACCCAACCCGACACCCGACGCTAATTGGGTAGGTGGGGTGTTGATGTTCATAGCTTGCTGAGGCTGTGTGCTCGTGGGTGTGCTCCCGGCCGCCTCCAGACGAAGCAGACTCTTTGGCCACAACAGGACCCACCCATTGAACCAATCACCAAGCTGCCGCGGGGTCTCGTCATCATCCCCCACTAGTACTAGAGGAGGAAAATTCTCGTGGCCCAGTTTGACACTGGCCACGGAAACCTTGAAGATGTTCAGGGGGATCGGCCGCCTATGGAACAATGGTTCCTTCGGCTCCATTATCGTCGCCTTCCCCACGTCCACCTTCTGTTCGCCGATGGTGTACAATATGGTGCACGGGGTTTCGTCGGCCTACAAACAAAAGTCTGCGACGTGAGACATCCGAAAGGCAACGAAAAAGGGAAATTATGCATTTATATTGAAGGGGGCTGGTATGACAGATACCGTGAGGGCGTCGAGCTCAGCCAAAGACGTGGCACCACTGAGCACGTCCGGTGCAGGAGTCGGTGCGGGAGCCGGTGCGAGAGCAGGTGTGGGAGCCGGTGCGGGAGCAGGTGCTCCCAAGAAGTCAGCAAGGGGAAAGTCCTCTGCATTTTTTTCTGGATTTTGCCTTGTCCAAGTGAAAACGCCCGTCACCAAGGAAGTAGACAAATCTGCAACCACATGTTTTGCGGCAGCTACCGCTGTTGCGACTGTCTGAGATGATTTCTTCTCAACCGCAATCTCAACCTTCTTGTCGATGTTTTCTTCAGTTAACCTCCGTCTTTCCTTTCTCTCCTGCATGGTCTCACGGTAGTACTTCCTCCACGTGGCGCCGTCTCCGACACCGTGCACGCGTCCATACGACGGTCGAGTATCCACCGGTTGTCGTTTCAATATGTTCAATGCCCGGTTGAATGGAGTGTCCCACTTGGGCCTCGCCAATGCCTCAGACGGCGAGTCGCTTTCGGCCGCAATCAGGTGCTGCTCTCTCTGCAAAAGGCATAAGGACCGTTTACAAATATGACTAACGTGTGCAGTCGAATTGATCAAAAATTAAATTAACAGCACTCTCATGAACTCCGTAATGACCGGTGTTGTCTCGTAAACCTTCCTCACTGGGTCCCAACGGTGACGGGCCCTCAGGACGTCACGCTCCTGCGGGACGGTGAATTCCGCCAAGGGGTCTGGGATGCCCAGACTCGCGGCTTCCTCGTACTCCTTGGCCCGTTTGGACCTCTTTCCGCCGTAACCATGGCTTCCGAGGTGGTGGCTCCCAATGTTCCTCTCTTGAAGCCCCTTCATGTACTTAGACTTTTTTGGCAGCTTCGGCCTCGCAAGCCTCCTTGAATATTTGAAACTGCTCTTCCGTGATTGTCGGATTATCCTTTACAATCTCGGAGTAGGGTTCCTTCTTGTCTATGATCCTTGCTTTCACTCGAGTTTTCCAGGCGGCCAACGCGTCGCTAAACTTGGTCATGGCGTGTTTGTTTATCTTCTTCATTGCCGGGTCCTCGTCTGGATCTTCATAATCCTTCTCATTCCGGCCCGGGAACAAGAATATCTGGTGAAACTTCTTTAGGAGGGAGCTCCTCATATTTTCTATCTTCTGTAGTTTCTCATCGTTAATGGTGGCGGTTGTCCGTATGATGCAGCCTATTTGATTGCCGTAGCATCGACGCGCTTCCTCGGGCGCCTTTGGCTCAAAAATGCCGTCATCCACCTCCATGACCACCAGTCTAGTAGTCCTGAGTTTGTTAGGAACCTGCTGCCTCTTTGCTTTTGGTTCTACACCAGCTCCGCTCCCCGAGGCAGCATCGGTCTCAGTCTCAGCGCCGGTCTTGATGACGGTCTGAGTCTCAGCGCTGGTCTCAGTCTCAGCACCGGTCTGCTTGTTGGTCTCAGTCTCCGATGCCACCGGTAGGCCCAGCAACAACATCGGTTGATCGTCAGTAAGGCTAAAATATTCGTCTGCCGCCCGGTAGACGTCGTCGCAATCACCAAAACCCTGTCCTTCATCGTTGCTAGCCATGTTTCCTATGATTAAATCTAGTCAATTAATTCTAGACCTAATAAAATGAATAATGACATAAAAAAGGCCTATTGTTTTGCAGGAATGTTGACTCCTTCCTGGTGCGGCAAATCCCGGGCACTCGATATGTCCTAGTTTGTAGCACAAGTCATGCCGAAATTAACGGAAAATTTCGGCATGACCTTTGCTAAAAAGTGGACAAATCGAGAACCTGAAATTTGCCGGAACAGAAATGAATCAACATTCTGGCAAAACATAGGCCACTCAGCATTATTCCCTAGAAACAACAAAGCCACTTGGGCACAATCGAACAACTTCAATGAAAAGATATAACATGACCACTTCAATGAAAAGATATAATCAACAATAAAAGTCTAGGAAGGGATCATCTTTAAAATAAAATTTGCCTAAATTCTTTTCCTTGAAAAATAGTGGTCTTTTCAAAAATCAAAAACCTTTGCAAAATGACCTCACTAAACACTTCTCTGCCTAGGACAGAACCCAAATTATGTTGATCTAGCTATTCCTCTCTCTCACACAAACACACATTAATATCTCTAACCCTTCTCTGCCTAGGACAGAACCCAATTAAATTGCAAAGGAACTCCATTTCTCTAACCCTTCTGACCTAATGCTCTAAAATAAAATTTTCCTCTAACCTAGCCAACCTACTTAACCTAGCTTGTTAATCCAACAAACCTAATTAACCTACCTATTTAACCTAGTTAGTTAATCTAGCTTACCTAGATAATTAACCCTAATTAAACTAGTTAACGTAGCTAGTTCTCTGCCAAAACCCTAAATAAAATTTTGCACTAATTAACCTAGATAATTAACCTAATTAAACTAGTTAACCTGACTAGTTCTCTGTCAAAGCCCTAACTAAAATTTTGCACTAACCTCGATAATTAACCTAATTAAACTAGTTAACCTAACTACTTCTCTGTCAAAGCCCTAACTATATTTTTGCCCTAACCTAAATAATTAACCTAATTAAACTAGCTAACCTATGCATGAGAGAGAGAGGAGGGGTGGGGCTTACAGAGGATGGCTCCGGTGGTGGCGACGGAGGCAGTGGTGGCGAGGGACGCAGGGGCGTCTCCGGTGACGGCAAGGGACGTAGTTGTGGCGAGGAAGGATCCGGTGGCATCGACGGCGGCTCCAGTGGTGTTGACGAGGCCGCGTGGCTCCGTGGCGTTGGGGGCGGCTCCGGTGGCGTTGACGGCGCACGGCTCTAGTGGCGTCGACATCGGCAGGAGACGGCGGCGAAGTGGGGCGATGGCGAATCGGGGAGACGGCGGCGCGCAGGGTGGGTTGAGGGATTTGGGGGCGAAGTGGTGGCCGGGGGGAAACGGTTTTTTGGTTAAGTCAAACTTAGCGGTAGCGTGTTTGGTAAAACGCGCTATAGCTAAGATAGCTATAGCGGTTTTTACAAAACGCGCTGCTGCTATAGCTATGTAATTTTCTTCCATTTTTTAATTTCCTTTTCTGTTTCTATAGCGGGGGTCTAGGACACGCGCTGCAGCTACGTTAGCTATAGCGCCTCTTACAAACACACGCTCCAGCTATGCCTTCCTCCGTTTTTTCGCTTTTTCATTTATTTTGCTTTACATTTTATTTTTTCCTTTCTCCTTTTTCTATTTCTTTCATTTTCATTTAATTTTCTATTTGTTTTTCATCTTATTTTATTTCCGTTAGTAGTAGCGCTCTTCTTAGGAAATGCGGTGCTACTTATGCCCTAGCGGTAGCGCGTTTCTTCCAAGCCCGCTACTACTATGCGTAGCCTATCATTCTAGCAATGGGAATATTAGTAGTAGCACTTTTGCCACTACACGCGCTTCTGCTAAGGTTGTATCTGTAGCGCGGTTTTTTATCAAACGCTACTGCTATCTAGCACTAGCGCCCTTTTTTGACCCGCGCTGTTGCTAAATTTCTGTGTATAAGGTTTTCCCTATTAGTGTGTGTCTACAATAGGTTCACTAGAAGCATGCAAAGTCCTATCGGTTTTCTTTTTCTTCTTCTTAGAAGAACTAGGTGCCTCTATATTATTTCTCTGGGAATCTTGCTCGATTCTCTTAGGGTGGCCTTTAGGATACAAAGGTTCCTGAGTCATTCTACCAGTTCTAGTAGCCACTCTAACAACAAAGTCATTTTTATTATTTAATTCATCAAGCAAATCATTTTGAGCTTTAAGTACTTGCTCAGCTTGGGTAGCAACCATAGAAGCATATTTGCTTACGAGTTTCAGTTCATCCTTAACTCTAGCCAGATTATCGCTTACACAGCCTATCTCGAAAGCATTATTCTTTAACTCTCTACCAACATAAGCATTAAAACTTTCTTGTCTAGCCATAAAGTCATCATATTCATCTAAGCATGGTCTATGGAATTTAGTAGAGGGAATTTCAACTTTATCATATCTAAAGAGAGAATTTACCTTTACTACCTGTGTCGGGTTATCAAGACAATGTGGTTCTTCAACGGGCGGTATATTAAGACCATGTATTTCTTCAATAGGAGGTAAATTCTTAACATCTTCAGCTTTAATACCTTTTTCTTTCATTGATTTATTTGCCTCTTGCATATCTTCAGGACTAAGAAATAAAACACCTCTCTTCTTCGGAGTGGGTTTAGGAATAGTCTCTGGAGTTGGCTCAATTGGTTCAGGAATTACTTCAGGAATTGGCTCGGGAAGAGTCCAATTATTTTCATTAGTCAACATATTATTCAATAGTATTTTAGCTTCGTCGGCTGTTCTTTCCCTGAAAACACAACCAGCACAACTATCCAAGTAGTCCTTGGAACCATCGGTTAGTCCATTATAAAAGATATCAAGTATTTCATTTTTCTTAAGAGGATGATCAGGCAAAGCATTAAGTAACCGGAGAAGCCTCCCCCAAGCTTGTGGGAGACTCTCTTCTTTGATTTGCACAAAATTATATATTTTCGCAAGGCAGCTTGTTTCTTATGAGCAGGGAAATATTTAGTAGAGAAATAATAAATCATATCCTGGGGACTACGCACACAACCAGGAGCAAGAGAATTATACCAAGTCTTAGCATCACCCTTTAACGAGAACGGAAATATCTTAAGGATATAAAAATAGCGAGACTTCTCATGATTAGTAAACATGGTGGCTATATCATTCAACTTGGTAAGATGTGCCCCAACAGTTTCAGATTCAAGGCCATAAAAAGGATCAGATTCAACTAAGTAATAATTTCAGGGTCAACAGAGAATTCATAATCCTTATCAGTAACACAGATAGGTGAAGTAGCAAAAGCAGGGTCGGGATTCATTCTAGCATTAAGAGATTGCTGCTTCCGTTTAGCTAATAATTTCTTAAGATCATATCTATCATTGCAAGCAAAGATTTCCCTAGCAGCTTCTTCATTCATAACATAACCCTTAGGAACAACAGGCAATACATAATCATTGGGAGAACCTTCATCATCACTATCATCAATAATAGGTTCTTCAATAATTTCATTCCCCCTAACTCTAGCAAGTTTTCATCAAGAAATTCACCTAATGGCAAAGTAGTATCACGTACAGAAGTAGTTTCATCATGCATAGCAGAAGTGGCATCATCAATAACATGCGACATATCAGAATTCATAGCAGTAGCAGGTTTAGGTGTCGCAAGCTTACTAATAACGGAAGGAGAATCTAGTGCAGAGCTAGATGGCAGTTCCTTACCTCCCCTCGTAGTTGAGAGCAAAATAGTAGTTCGGTCGTCTTTCAAGTTCTTCATAGTGATCAACAGATATAAATCCCAAGTGACTCAGAAAATAGAGCTATGATCCCTGGCAACGGCGCCAGAAATTAGTCTTGATAACCCAAAAGTGTAGGGGATCGCAACAGCTTTCGAGGGTAAAGTATTCAACCCAAATTTATTGATTCGACACAAGGAGAGCCAAAGAATATTCTTGAGTATTAGCAGTTGAGTTGTCAATTCAACCACACCTGGATAACTTAGTATCTGCAGCAAATTATTTAGTAGCAAAGTAGTATGATAATAAAGGTAACAGTAGCCAAAGTAAAGATAAATGTTTTTGGGTTTTTGTAGTAGTTGTAACAGTAGCAACGGAAAAGTAAACAAGCGAAGAACAATATATGAAAAGCTTGTAGGCAATAGATCAGTGATGGATAATTATGCCGGATGCGATTCCTCATGTAATAGCTATAACATAGGGTGACATAGAACTAGCTCCAGTTCATCAATGTAATGTAGGTTTGTATTTCGTAAATAGTCATACGTGCGTATGGAAAAGAACTTGCATGACATCTTTTGTCCTACCCTCCCGTGGCAGCGGGGTCCTAGCGGAAACTAAGAGATATTTAGGCCTCCTTTTAATAGAGAACCGGAACAAAGCATTAGCACATAGTGAATACATGAACTCCTAAAACTACGGTCATCACCGAGAAGTATCCGGATTATTGTCACTTCGGGGTTGTCGGATCATAACACATAATAGGTGACTATAGACTTGCAAGATAGGATCAAGAACACACATATATTCAGGAAACATAATAGGTTCAGATCTGAAATCATGGCACTCGGGCCCTAGTGACAAGAATTAAGCATAGCAAAGTCATAGCAACATTAGTCTCAGAACATAGTGGATACTAGGGATTAAACCCTAACAAAACTAACTTGATTACATGGTAAATATCATCCAACCTATCATCGTCCAGCAAGCCTATGATGGAATTACTCACGTACGGCGGTGAGCATCATGAAATTGGTGATGGAGGATGGTTGATGATGACGACGGCGACGAATCCCCCTCTCCGGAGCCCCGAACGGACTCCAGATCAGCCCTCCCGAGAGAGATTAGGGCTTGGCGGCGGCTCTGTGTCGTAAAACGCGATAAAACTTTCTTTCTGATTTTTTCTCCTGAACGTGAATATATGGAGTTAGAGTTGAGGTCGGTGGAGGTCCAGGGGGCCCACGAGATAGGGGGCGCACCCTATAGGGGGGGGGCTGTCTCGTGGATAGGACCTGGGCCCCCTAGTGTATTTCTTTTGCCTAGAAATTCTTATTAATTCCAAAATGTGCCTCCATGGATTTTCAGGACATTCCGAGAACTTTTCTTTTCTACACATAAAACAACATCATGGCAGTTCTGCTGAAAATAGCGTCAGTCCGGGTTAGTTTCATTCAAATCATGCAAGTTAGAGTCCAAAACAAGGGCAAAAGTTTTTGGAAAAGTAGATACGTTGGAGACGTATCAGCTAGCAAAAAGGTTGAGAAGCGACCAACCAAGAAACGAATAATCTGATAAGCAAGCATTAAGAATAATGAACACCGAATAATGCACCACAAGTAGGATATAATTTTCATTGCATCATTATTGACTTTCGTGCATGCATAGGGAATCACAAACCTTAACACCAATATTCTTACTAGAGCACAATTACTCACCAACATGACTCACATATCACATCATCATATCTCAAAACTATTACAAAGAATCAAGTTTATTTTGTCCAATGATCTCCATGACATATATTTTATTCTTTCTTTATCCTTCTTGGATATCTATTACTTTGGGACTAATTTTCATGTCTTGCTTTTGATAAGCTCAAACAAATATAAGTGAAGATCATGAGCATAACATTTTTTTATTTCTCTCAAAATAATTTATGTGAAGCAAGAGAGAATTTCTTCAAAATTTTACTAACTCTCAAATAAATCTAAGTGAAGCAAGAGAGCATTTCTTCAAAATACTAAGCACATTGTGCTCAAAAAGATATAAGTGAAGCACTAGAGCAAGTCCATTGCTCATAAAAATTTAAGTGAAGCATAGAGAGCAATTCTAACAAGTCATGGCATAATTTTGGCTCTCTCAAATAGGTGTATCCAGCAAGGATTGATGACTTAAAACACAAAATAAAACAAGCAAAGACACATATCTGATACGTCCATTTTGCATCATGCTTTTATATCGATATTTATTGCAATATGAGCTGTTACTACACATTATGTCACAATACTTATGCCTTTTCTCTCTTTTTTTACAAGGTTTACATGAAGAGGGAGAATGCCGGCAGCTGGGATTCTGGGCTAGAAAAGGAGAAAATATTAGACCTATTCTACACAACTCAAAAGTCCCAAAACTCCATGAAAGTCAATTTTGGAATATATTAAAAATATATGGCGAAGAAAGCACCAGAGGGGGGCCACCCACTGTCCATGAGGGTGGGGGCGTGCCCTACCCCTGGCACGCCACCCTGCCTCGTGGGCCACCTGGAAGCCCCCGATGCCCATCTTCTGGTATAAGGTGTCTTTTGCCCTAAAAAAATATCAGAATTAAGCTTTCCGGAAGAAGCGCCGCTGTCTCGAGGCGGAACCTGGGCGGAACCAATCTAGAGCTCCGGCGGAGCTGTTCTGCCGGGGAAACATCCCTCCGGGAGGGGGAAATCGTCACCATCATCATCACCATACATCATCTCATCGGGAGGGGGTCAATCTCCATCAACATCTTCACCAACAACATCTCCTCTCAAACCCTAGTTCATCTCTTGTATCCGATCTTTGTCCCAAAACCTCAGATTGGTACCTGTGGGTTGCTAGTAGTGTTGATTACTCCTTGTAGTTGATGCTAGTTGGTTTATTTGTTGGAAAATCATATGTTTAGATCCTTTATGCATATTAATACCCCTCTGATTATGAATATGATTTGTGAGTAGTTACCTTTGTTCCTGAGGACATGGGAGAAGTCTTGTTATAAATAGTCATGTTAATTTGGCATTCGTTCGTTATTTTGAAGAGATGTATGTTGTCTTTCCTCTAGTGGTGTTATGTGAACGTCGACTACATGAGACTTCACCAATTTTTGGGCCTATAGGAAGGCATTGGGAAGTAATAAGTAGATGATGGGTTGCTCAGTGACAGAAGCTTAAACCCCAGTTTATGCGTTGCTTCGTAAGGAGCTGATTTGGATCCATATGTTTTATGCTATGGTTAGGCTTACCTTAATTCTTCTTCCGTAGTTGCGGATGCTTGTGAGAGGGGTTAATAATAAGTGGGATGCTTTTCCAAGGAAGGGCAGTACCCAAGCACCGGTCCACCCACATATCAAATTATCAAAGTACCGAATGCCAATCATATGAGCATGATGAAAACTAGCTTGACGATATATCCCATGTGTCCTCGGGAGCGCTTTGCTTTATATAAGAGTTTGTCCAGGCTTTTCCTTTGCTAAAAAAAGGATTGGGCCACCTTGCTGCACCTTGTTTACTTTTTTTACTTGTTACCCGTTACGAATTACCTTATCACAAAACTATCTGTTACCGATAATTTCAGTGCTTGCAGAGAATACCTTACTGAAAATCGCTTGTAATTTCCTTCTGCTCCTCGTTGAGTTCGACACTCTTACTTATCTAAAGGCCTACGATAGATCCCCTATACTTGTGGGTCATCAATATTATACAAGACGCTCCAAGCAAAATACATATCATGTGATGACTAAAAATATAGTCTCGAGTAAAATACCGATGGTCATTTGAAGAGAGAGGGGATGCCACTCGGGGGCATCCGCAAGCATAGTTGGTTTCTCATTCTTGGATAATATCTTGGGATTCCGGGGCATCCAAAAGCTTAGGCTATTCTATCCTTCTTTTATCCATCGTAAGATAACCCAAAACTTGAAAACTTCAATCACACAAAACAAAACAAAACCCTTGTGAGATCAGCTAGTAAAAGAAAGCAAACCACTACTATAAGTGCTGTGTCAAACCAATTCTTATTTTGCTTTTGTATTATATCTACTGTATTCAAACTTTTCTATGGCAAAAACTCATCAAAGAAAACCATAGAGCCATCAAAATAAGCACACAACACAAAGAAAATGGAATCTGTCAAAACAGAACAGTCTGTAGTAATCTGGAACTATAGAATACTTATGTAACTCCAAAAATTCTACCAAATTAGGACGTCCAGAATAATTTGTATATTAATCTTATGCAAAAAGTATTAGGGCAAATCTCTTTTCTGTGATTTATGATAATTATTTTTGTGAGCATAAGGTTTCTGTCTTTTTCAGCAAGATCAAACAACTATCACCCTGGAAGATCCTAAAGGAATTACTTGGAACAAACACTAACTAAAACACAAAAACACAATCATACCAGTAGCATAATTGTGCTAACACTCAAGAATAGAAAGAAAAAATCAAAAATAAATTTTATTCATTGGGTTGCCTGCCAGCAAGCGCTAACGTTTTTTTGACTATATACTGCAAGACAACTACCTCACAACTCTTTATTCAAAATAACAAAGGGGAACAAAGTCCTCTACAAATTAAATACAGAAGGGAAACATTAGAAAAGAAATACTTACAACCCAAAAAGGTTGACTAACTAAGGAAGATTAGAGATCCAAGATAGAAAGCTATCCCTATATTTACATTTAATCCTATGAGATAGCAATGTTATGTCATGAATAACGTTGTGTCTCCAGGCTCTGAAAGAAGGCCTCTCATTCCTGAAAACCTTGCCATTCCTTATAATCCAAATGTTCCGAGCAGCTGTGGAAACCACTTCAGTGAAGAAAACATGCCCAAAATCTTTCCTAGCCTTTACAGCCATGTTATAAGTGGTCATCCCAGGATTAGGGTCCCAGTGTATCTGTAGATAATCCCAAACTCTCACACTGAAATTACATGAGAAAAATAGATGAGCAATATCCTCATGAATGGTCTATGGGCATAGCACACAAGAGTGGTCCTCCACATGCCAATGCCTCCTCTAAAGCGTATCTTTGGTGTTTAAACGATCCCTCAACAACAGCCAACCAAAAATTTTAATCATCAGGGTGCATGCAGATTTCCAAATCCATTGGAAAATAGGATCAACCACAGTATGTTGATGCACATGAGCATAGAAAGATTTGGTTCTGAAACACCCCTTATTAAAAGGCCAAAACCAATTGTCATGATTGGGTAATCCCGATTGCTGGATGGGATTAGGAGTGTTAAAATTCCTCTTCTGCACATACCATGAACTACAGACTGTAACAAGTCAGCAGCAAGCACAAACAAGAGAGGAGACATAGGATCTCCTTGCCTAACTCCCCTCTTACATTTTAAAGTGGTTACCAGGTACACCATTGAGGAGTACAGAAGATGAACTAGATGACAAAATTGATTGCATCCAGGTTATCCATTTATCATTAAAACCCTTGTACCTGAGAATCCTGATAATGGCATCATGCTCAATTGTATCAAGAGCCTTAGTGAAGTCCAACTTAAGCAAGACAGTAGGTCTCTTTGATGCTTTACATTGATGAATGTACTCAAAACAGGAGGCCAAGCAATCCTGAATTGACCTGGATTTGATAAACCCATATTGGGTTTTGTGGATACACGAGAGAATCACTTTTTGCAATCTGTTTGCAAGCAATTTAGTGAGAAATTTCAAACATGTATTAGTCAAAGAGATAGGCATGTAGTCATTCAACAGGAGCAAGCTTTTTAGGGATCAAAGTTATGAGAGAACTGTTGATACACTCCAAATCAAGACATCCTTCATAAAACTCCTTAACCAATTGATGAAAATCATCTTTAGCAATCTCCCAACACTTTTTCAGAAAAGGCCAGTGAAACCATCAGCTCCAGGAGCTCTGCCAGAGGGCATCTCTTTAATAACAGAGTCAATTTCCTGCTGAGAAAAAGGCTTTGTTAAATCATCAAGGCCCTCAACCTTATTGACAATGTTGGCGAAATCAAAACCCATCTGAGTGTTAATAGCACATCCCATCCTCTGCTTGAATTCTTTCAAAAACAGTCCAGCAATTGTTGCATGATCAGAGGTCACATGACCAGTATCAGAAGTGATAGTTGAAATAGAATTGCTCCTATATCTCTCAGTGGCCATAGCATGGAAAAATTTAGTATTTTCCTCTCCAACTTTGATACTTATGATAGTACATCTCTGCTTCCAATAAATAAACTGTAATTTGATAATTTCCTCAAGGTAGAGCTTAACAATCTTCCTGAAAATCTCCTCAGACCCAAACAAAGGCCTAAGTTCCTCAAGGCCATCCAAACAAAGAATGACTTTGTTGCAATTAGAAATCTGAGCCTTGACCTTAGAAAGACCAATGTGCCAATGCTTAAGAGCATGTCTGAGTGCTTTAAATTTGGCAGAAATGACAGCAGCAGAAGATGGTTTCTTGTGAATTGTCCCGTTCCAAGTCTCACTTACACAATCAAGAAAACCAGGAAGATTAGTCCAATAGTTCTCAAATCTAAAAACTTTGGCTTTAGGGATAGCAGTTTTGATTTGTACCACAGAAGGTACATGGTCAGATGCAGTTCTGGCTAAAGGCAAGATCAAGGTATTAGGATAAACACAAGTCCGTGAAGGAGTTGTGAAGAACCAATCAATCTATTCAAGCAGAGGGACGGTTTGCATATTTGACCATGTATATTTTCTTCCCTTAATTGGAGGTTCAATTAGAACCAAGTGTCCAATAACTTCATTAAAAATGAACATGTCATTAATGCCACCACCAGGTTTATTCCTATTGTCCAAGGAGTGCAAGAAGTTGAAATCACCCAATAACAACCAGTTAGCATCATCAGGAATAATTAGATCATGCAACCAACTGAGAAAATTATCCCTGGCTAGGTTTTTACAAGGCCCATAAACAGAGACTAGCATCCAAAACTAAGAGTTATGAGTGGACATGAACTCCACAACAATTCCAAAGCTAGCAGATTGAATTAGTTTACCCACGAACAATGCAGAATTCCACACAACCAAAAGTCCACCCAAGGCTCCAACAGAAGGCACATGAACAAAATGATCAAAACGTCGTGGGCAACACTTGCGAATAAAACACTGGTCAATAACCTCACATTTAGTTTCTTGAAGGCAAACAATGGAACAAGCACTCTCATCAATTTCCTGACGTACTGCATGCTGCCTATCATCCGAATTCAAACCATGAACATTCCAGCAAAGAACTTTCCAGGCTCTAAAGTCGCTCTGATTCATTACAGACCATGGAAAAGTAACAGCAAAAGACTGTCACATAATGACAGTGCAAGTCCAGCCACGCAACAGCATAATAGTTCATAAGAAACCTAAAACATAACTGAAGATAAATGATTTTCACTAGGGTTGACCATAAACCCCGCCAAAGAAAAGATCTAGATATCATTAGAACTAGAAGAAGCAGTAGTGGCGTTGGATGAAGAAGCCTCAAGCTTCTCCTTGGTGAGATTCTCAGGTCCAATACCCAGACACAGTCCAACACGTTGCAGCACATTGATTGGAGTAGGGGGCGGGACAGCAGCTGAATTGTCAGCTGGAGGAGGATCACGTGGCATCTGAGCAGATGTTGAAACCTTGCGCTTTTCCAGTGGTTTTGCAGCTGCTTTCTTCGAAGGAGCAGGCTTCGCCAGAGAGGAGCGCATGAAACCATCACGAAGAGCAGATAACCTGGCACTGCACCTGACCTCAGACTCAACTATCACATGCTTTGATTTGTGAGAACAAGCCTGGCGCCCAACTGGAGCAGCAGTGAAGTTGAAAGTAGACATCTCAATAGCAGACAGAGCAGATTCATCCATAGGGTGATCCTCAACCACAACATCAAAACAGAGAGCTCTGGCAACTGGTGGCTTCCTAGGAACAGAAACTGTCCGACGAACCGAAGAAGGCTGAAACAACATGTTGTTGCCCATAACAGAGAAAGAGAAAGAAACTTCCCATGAGCGCTTGGACAGAACAACCGGCTTGAGAGGGCTATGGCAGTGTAACCATCTTGGAATGTCCATCATGTCGATGAAAGGCATCATACGCTGGAAAGATCTGGACCATTCCATCACCGGAGGGAGCACAAGTCGGAAAACCATCAGAACTTGGCCAATGACAATAGGAGGCTGGATGAGAGGTGGCACAAACGCAGCAATCACCTCCTGGTGATCATTAACAGATCCTTCAGCAGATTCCACTGGTCCTGAGTTTTGCATAACCACAGATTCCTGAGAAACAGGCTGATCATTATTCTCAAGCACATCCTCAATGACCACATTGTCAAGCTGATTGGCATGCGGCTGCTCATCATTGAGTGCATGCGGGTCCTCATTCCATCCCAGCTCAAGAAACTCGGGCAAGACAAAGTTAACATCATCGAAAGGCATGTTACTGCTACGTCTTGAGCTTGCGTTAGTTTTCCTCGAAGAGGAGAGGGTGATGCAGCAGAGTAGCGTAAGTATTTCTCTCGGTTTTTTAGAACCAAGGTATCAATCCAGTAGGAGGCTCCTCAAAAGTCCCACGCACCTATACAAACAAACTGAGAACTCGCAACCAACGCAATAAAGGGGTTGTCAATCCCTTCACGGCCACTTGCGAAAGTGAGATCTAATAAATATAGTAAGATAAGATAAATATATTTTTGGTATTTTATAATATAGATGCAAAAAGTGAAGATGCAAATAAAAGAGGATTGAAAGAAAATATGATAAGAGATAGACCCACGGGCCATAGGTTTCACTAGTGGCTTCTCTCAAGATAGCATAAGTATTACGGTGGGTGAACAAATTACTGTCGAGCAATTGATAGAAAAGTGAATAATTATGAGATTATCTAGGGATGATCATGTATATAGGCATCACGTCCGCAACAAGTAGACCGACTCCTGCCTGCATCTACTACTATTACTCCACGCATCGACCGCTATCCAGCATGCATCTAGAGTATTAAGTTCATAAGAACAGAGTAATGCATTAAGCAAGATGACATGATGTAGAGGGATAAACTCAAGCAATATGATATAAACCCCATCTTGTTATCCTTGATGGCAACAATACAATATGTGCCTTGCAACCCTTTCTGTTACTGGGTAAGGACACCGCAAGATTGAACCCAAAGCTAAGCACTTCTCCCATGGCAAGAAAGATCAATCTAGTAGGCCAAACCAAACTGATAATTCGAAGAGACTTGCAAAGATAACTCAATCACACATAAAAGAATTCAGATAAGATTCAAATATTATTCATAGATAAACTTGATCATAAACCCACAATTCATCGGATCTCGACAAACACACCGCGAAAATAGTTTACATCGAATAGATCTCCACAAGAGAGGGGGAGAACATTGTATTGAGATCCAAAAATAGAGAAGAAGCCATCTAGCTAATAACTATGGACCCGTAGGTCTATGGTAAACTACTCACAACTCATCGGAGGGGCAAGGATGTTGATGTAGAAGCCCTCCATGGTCGATTCCACCTCCGGCAGAGTGCCGGTGAAGGCTCCAAGATGAGATCTCGTGGATACAGAAGGTTACGGTGGTGGAAATTGTGTTTCGTCCTGCTCCTGGATATTTTCGGGGTACGTAGGCTTATATAGGAGGAAGAAGTACGTCGGTGGCTGCCCGAGGGGCCCATGAGACAGGGGGGGCGCCCTCCTATCTCGTGGGAGCCTCGGCAGCTTCTTGACTTGCACTCCAAGTCCTCTAGATCACGTTCGTTCCAAAAATCACGCTCCCGAAGGTTTCATTCCATTTGGGCTCCGTTTGATATTCCTTTTCTTCGAAATACTGATATAGGCAAAAAAACAGCAATATGGGCTGGGCCTTCGGTTTGTAGGTTAGTCCCAAAAATGATATAAATGTGTAAAATAAAGCACATAAACATCCAAAAGGGGTAATGTAATAGCATGGAACAATCAAAAATTATAGATACGTTGGATTCGATTCAAGCATCCCCAATCTTAATTCCTGCTTGTCCTCGAGTAGGTAAATGATAAAAAAGAGATTTTTGATGTGGAATGCTACCTAGCATAATTCTCAATGTAATTTTCTTTATTGTGGCATGAATGTTCAGATCCAAATGATTCAAAATAAAAGTTCATATAGATAAAAGAAATAGTAACACTTCAAGCATACTAATCAAAGTAATCATGTCTTCTCAAAATAACAAGGCAAAAGAAAGTTCATCCCTACAAAATAATATAGTTAGGCTATGCTTCATTTTCGTCACACAAAGATGTTCCCAACTTCTATACCGCCGATGAAAAGCCAAGCAATTGTTTCATACTTAAATAATCTCAAACTTTTTCAACCTTGTGTGGATACATGAGCGTGAGCCATGGATATAGCACTATGGGTGGAATAGAATATGATGATGGGGATTGTGTGGAGAAGACAAAAAAAGGAGAAAGTCTCACATTGACGAGGATAATCAATGGGCTATGGAGATGCCCATGAATTGATGTCAAGATGAGGAGTAGGGATTGCCATGCAACGGTGGCACTAGAGCTATAAATGAATGTTCAACAAAAGAAAGCTAGCGGGTGTGCATCCAACTTGCTTGCTCGCGAAGACCTAGGGCATTTGAGGAAGCCCATCGTAGGAATATACAAGCCAAGTTCTATAATGAAAAATTCCCAATAGTATGAAAAAGACAACTTATGAGACTCACTATATGAAAAACATGGTGCTACTTTGAAGCACAAAAAATATGAGACTCACTACATGAAAAACAAGGTGCTACTTTGAAGCACAAGTGTGGAAAAAGAGATAGTAACATTGCCCTTTTTATTTATTTTCTTTTTTTTTCTTTTTTCTTTTTTTTCTTTTTTCTTTTTTTTCTTTTTCTTTTTTTGGGCCTTCGTTTTTTTCTTTTGGCCTTTCTTTTTTTTGGGCAATGCTCTAATAATGATGATCATCACACTTCTATTAATTACAACATAAGAATTACAACTCGAAACTAGAACAAGATATGACTCTATATGAATGCCTCCGGCGGAGTACCGGGATGGTGCAATGAATCAAGAGTGACATGTATGAAAAATAATTCATGGTGGCTTTGCCACAAATACGATGTCAACTACATGATCATGCAATGGCAATATGACAAAAGTAAAGTATGTCATGAAGATGATGAATGGAATGGTGGAAAGTTGCATGACAATATATCTCGGAATGGCTATGGAAATTCCATAATAGGTAGGTATGGTGGCTGTTTTGAGGAAGATATAAGGAGGTTTATGTGTGATAGAGTGTATCGTATCACGGGGTTTGGATGCACCGGCGAAGTTTGCACCAACTCTCAAGGTGAGAAAGGGCAATTCACGGTACCGAAGAGGCTAGCAATGGCGGAAAGGTAAAAGTGTGTATAATCCATGGATTCAACATTAGTCAAAAGAACTCATATACTTATTGCAAAAATATAGAAGTCATCAAAAATCAAGTACTACGCGCATGCTCCTAGGGGGATAGATTGGTAGGAAAAGACCATCGCTCGTCCCCGACCACCACTCATAAGGATGCACAAGCCAGGTACACATCATGTTTCAAATTTGTTACACAACTTTAACCATATGTGCATGCTACGAGACTTGCTAACTTCAACACAAGCATTCTATAAATTCATAATCACCCAACTAGCATGAATTTAATATCACTACCTCCATATCTTAAAACAATTATCAAGTATCAAATTGATCATAGCATCCAATTCACTTCCTATGATAGTTTTTATTATACCCAACTTGGATGCCTACCATTCCAGGACCAATTTTATAACCATAGCAAATACCATGCTGTTCTAAAAGACTCTCAAAATAATATAAGTGAAGCATGAGAGACTAGCAGTTTCTTCAAAATTAAGACACCATTGTGCTCTAAAAGATATAAGTGAAGCACTAGAGTAAAAACTATCAAGATCAAAAGATATAAGTGAAGCACATAGAGTATTCTAGCAAATTCTAATCAAATAGGCTTCTCCCAAAAGGTGTGTACAGCAAGGATGATTGTGGTAAACTAAAAAGCAAATAGTAATATAATACACGATGCTCCAAGCAAAACACATATCATGTGGCGAATAAAAATATAGCTCCAAGTAAAGTTACCAATGAACGAAGACGGAAGAGGGGATGCCTTCCCGGGGAATCCCCAAGATTAGGCTTTTGGCTATCCTTGAATATCTTGGGGTGCCTTGGGCATCCCCAAGCTGAGTCTCTTGCCACCCTTTATTCCATAATCCATAAAAGCTTTACCCAAAACTTGAAAACTTCACAACACAAAACTCAACAGGAAATCTTATAAGCTCCGTTAGTGAAAGAAAACAAAACCACCACATAAGGTACTGTAATGAACTCATTCTTTATTTATTTTGGTGTTAAACCTACTGTAATCCAACTTCTCTATGGTTTATAAACTATTTTACTAGCAATACATGCATTGAAATAAGCAAACAACACACGAAAAACAGAATCTGTCAAAAATAGAACAGTCTGTAGCAATCTGTAACTGACGCAAACTTCTGGAACTCTAAAAATCCTACCAAAATAGGAAGTCCTGGAAAATTTGTTTATTGATCAGCAGCAAAAAGAATCAACGCAAAATCACATTCCTGTGATTTAACAAACTTATATTCGTGCACGTAATGTTTCTGTTTTTCAGCAGAATCAAATCAACTATCATCGTAGGTTATCCTATAGGTTCTACTTGGCACAAACACTAATTAAAAGATAAAAACATATCTAAACATAAGGTAGATGCAAGATTTATTACTAAACAGGAGCAAAAACAAAAACACAAAGAAAATTGGGTTGCCTCCCAACTAGCGCTATCGTTTAACGCCCCTAGCTAGGCATAAAAGCGAAGATAGGTCTAACGAGTGCCATCTTTGGCACTAAATTCATAAGTAGCCCGCATGACAGATTCATAAGGTAATTTGACTTTCTTTCTTGGAAAGTGCTCCATGCCTTTCTTTAATGGAAATTGAAATCTAATATTCCCTTCCTTCATATCAATAATCGCAACAATTGTTCTAAGGAAAGGTCTACCAAGAATAATAGGGCAAGAAAGATTGCAATCTATATCAAGAACGATAAAATCCACAGGCACCAAATTTCTATTTGCAACAATAAGAACATCATTGATCCTTCCCATTGGCTTTTTAATGGTGGAATCCGCAAGGTGCAAATTTAAAGAGCAATCATCAAGATCATGGAAACCTGGAATATCACATAAAGTTTTCGGAATCGTGGAAACACTAGCACCCAAATCACACAAAGCAAAACACTCATGATCTTTAATTCTAATCTTTATAGTAGGTTCCCACTCATCATTAAGTTTTCTAGGTATAGAAACTTCCAAATTAAGTTTTTTCGTCATAAGATTGCATCAAGGCATCAACGATATGTTTGGTAAAAGCTTTGTTTTGACTATAAGCATGAGGAGAATTAACAACGGATTGCAACAAGGAAATACAACCATTTAAAGAACAATTAGCATAATCAAATACCTTGAAATCCAAGATAGTGGGTTCAATGTTATTTGAAGTTGTGGCTTCTCCAATCCCACTTTTACCAAATTTAGCATCAAGATCTAAAAACTCCGAATTCTTAGGACACCTTCTAGGCAAAGTTGATTCATCATCAGTCCCATAATCATCAAAATTCATATTGCAAAACATAGATCTAATAGGAGACGCATCAATAACTTTAAGATCCTCACCATTATTTTCATCTAATTTTTCTGGTTTAGCGGCCATCTTATTGACTAAGGTGGCTTGCTTATCAGAAATTTTGGCAATAACATTTTCAAGCCGGGTAATTTGAGCATTAACACCATAAAATTCTTTATTCATATCATCAAGCTCTTTGTTCATAAAACCCAAAAAACCTTTTTGTTCCTTAAGCTCTTTTCTAAAGAAATTATTATGCTCAAATTGCAAATTCATAAAACTTCTAATATTTGATTCAATCTCTTCCATCCTTCTGAGAAGGTGGTCAGGACCCTTAGGCAAAACCATAAGGACAAACATGCACAGAAGCAAGCAGAAAAATGGCAAGCGAAAAAGAAAGGAGGAGATTTGGAAAGAGAGGGCAAATAAAACAGCAAGGGTGATGTGGGGGAGAGGAAAACGAGAAGCAAATGGCAAATGATGTAAATGCGAGGGAGATGGGTTTGTGATGGGAACTTGGTATGTCTTGACTTGAGCGAAGACCTCCCTGGCAACGGCGCCAGAAATCGCATGTTGGCGGGAGGTCGAATCTTGACTTGACTTGGTGGAAGCCTCCCCGGCAACGGCGCCAGAAATCCTTCTTGCTACGTCTTGAGCTTGCGTTGGTTTTCCTCAAAGAGGAAAGGGTGATGCAGCAGAGTAGCGTAAGTATTTCCCTCGGTTTTTGAGAACCAAGGTATCAATCCAGTAGGAGGCTCCTCAAAAGTCCCACGCGCCTACACAAACAAACTAAGAACTCACAACCAACGAAATAAAGGGGTTGTCAATCCCTTCACGGCCACTTGCGAAAGTGAGATCTAATCAAGATAGTAAGATAAGATAAATATATTTTTGGTATTTTATAATATAGATGCAAAAATTAAAGATGCAAATAAAAGTAGATTGAAAGAAAATATGATAAGAGATAGACCCGGGGGCCATAGGTTTCACCAGTGGCTTCTCTCAAGATAGCATAAGTATTACAGTGGGTGAACAAATTACTGTCGAGCAATTGATAGAAAAGTGAATAATTATGAGATTATCTAGGCATGACCATGTGTATAGGCATCACCTCCGCAACAAGTAGACCAACTCCTGCTTGCATCTACTACTATTACTCCACATATCGACCGCTATCCAGCATGCATCTAGAGTATTAAGTTCATAAGAACAGAGTAATGCATTAAGCAAGATGACATGATGTAGAGGGATAAACTCAAGCAATATGGTATAAACCCCATCTTGTTATCCTCGATGGCAACAATACAATACGTGCCTTGCAACCCTTTCTATCACTGGGTAAGGACACTGCAAGACTGAACCCAAAGCTAAGCACTTCTCCCATGGCAAGAAAGATCAATCTAGTAGGCCAAACCAAACTGATAATTTGAAGGGACTTGCAAAGATAACTCAATCCCACATAAAAGAATTCAGAGAAGATTAAATATTATTCATAGATAAACTTGATCATAAACCCACAATTCATCGGATCTCGACAAACACACCGCAAAAAGAGTTTACATCGAATAGATCTCCACAAGAGAGGGGGAGAACATTGTATTGAGATCCAAAAAGAGAGATGAAGCCATCTAGATAATAACTATGGACCCATAGGTCTGTGGTAAACTACTCACAACTCATCGAAGGGGCAAGGATGTTGATGTAGAAGCCCTCCATGGTTGATTCCCCCTTTGGCAGAGTGTCGGCGAAGCCTCCAAGATGAGATCTCGCGGATACAAAAGGTTACGGTGGCAGAAATTGTGTTTCATCCTGCTCCTGGATGTTTTCAGGGTACGTAGGCTTATATAGGAGGAAGAAGTACGTCGGTGGCCGCCCGAGGGGCCCACGAGACAGGGGGCGCACCCTATAGGGGGGGCGCCCTCCTCTCTCGTGGGAGCCTCGGCAGCTTCTTGACTTGCACTCCAAGTCCTCTGGATCACGTTCGTTCCAAAAATCACGCTCCTGAAGGTTTCATTCCATTTGGACTCCATTTGATATTCCTTTTCTTCAAAATACTGAAATAGGCAAAAAAAACAGCAATATGGGCTGGGCCTCCGGTTAGTAGGTTAGCCCCAAAAATTATATAAATGTGTAAAATAAGGCCCATAAACATCCAAATGGGGTAATATAATAGCATGGAACAATCAAAAATTATAGATACATTGGAGACGTATCAGTTACCAGGCAGAGGATGAGGGTTTCCGTTGAGCGGCATCGAATCTTCATCCGTAGGCAGGATATCCGTAAATTCCGCAGAGAGAACATATTTTGGTGTAATCCAAGAAATACGCGTGGCTCCAAAATCAGCATATTCACGATAGACAACATCTCGAGGCACTTGCTGAGGGCATGGAAAAGAAACATAAATCAAAGTTCTAACCAGCCTCGGATCATCTTGATGCCAGATATGAAAACGTCCAAAAGTGCTAACTGCATTAGCGATATGCTGCGTAGTGCGGTAATCCAAAGGGACGCCCAACATCATTATCCAACCCCTACGAAAACCTTGAGTGGCTCCGTGATTTATGCCTTGATCATGAGGAATAAACCGAACAAAGTGACCGTTGCCAAGATCATAAGGTGGCTGATTCATAATAACATGCCTAGATACAGGAGTACGAAACTCAAACAAACCTACACCCTCAATCCACTGCTGATCACTAAGAACATCACGGTGTAGCTGAGTCATCACAAAATCACTAACCAGCTGATGGAACTAATGGATCTGCCCAGGCGTGGGTGGCGGCTCCACAATGCCAATGGTGAACTGCTTTGACGCCGGTCTGGAGCAATGGCCGGCGAGAAGAAGGTCCGTGGCAGACGGGTTGGTCCACTGTCGATTATCTCAAACCCCGGTGGAAGGAACTCCAGAGGATCCAAGGGAAAATTCTGCATGTCTTGCTTTGGTAGGGGTGGAGGAGGAGGTGGAGAGGGTTGATGGTGCTCGGGAATAGGTGAATATGCGATGGGACTCGTCTGCACTGGCGCGTGGGTCGTCTCTATACCCGAGGAGTCCCTTGGAGAGGGAGTAGCAGGCTGACTTGTGGAGGGTATGGGAATTAATAGTGGAGATTTTCCATGATTTTGTTGCTGTTTTTTTGCTCCCCAAACACACCCATTATCCCTTGCCCAATTAATGCAGTCTCGTCGACGATGACCATAACGTGAGCAAGCCAGGTAGAAAGGACAGGAGATAGACAGGTGGCCCCGTTGGTGGCATTTAGAATAGATAAGAACATGGTCCACCATGTCATTGACCATAGTACCAAACATAGCCTCAGCTTCCTGGGTGGAAGGGATATCCAAAGGTTGGGTGGTGTGCTCCGATGGCTCATGCAAAGCAGGCCCAAGCAAGGCAGGCCCAGCATGGGGGGCGGACGTAACCAGAAAAGCCGACGTAGAAGGATTGCATGACGCATGAAGATTTGGAAGTTGCAAATCTTCAGGCGGAGAAGCAGCGCTCCGAATCCTCGGCGATCCAACCGTGCCAAAAACAATTGGTGGGGTAGCCACCGTCCATTGTAGGTTCGCCGGCGGCGAGGGCCGAATAACCAAATGCTCATTTATAGGGAGCACATAACCAGCATCAGAGATTGTATCAATACAAGCATGAGTGGCCAGGTATCTATAACCATTGCACGCTTGATAATTCTGAAAGGTTGAAAAAGAAATTTTCTTTTGCATAGAACTAGAAGAACGTAGGGAGGATTTTGAAGGTGGCTTATACATAGCAATCATTCCAAGCGCTACCCTTTGTTTGGTGGGACTAACTAAAATCCATTCAGCATTGCATTCTAACTTCCAAAGATTGAACTCATGTTCCCAATTCGGTCCACCATGACCCCAAAGATTAAAATGACATTTGAATTGGGGGCAAGCAAAGTATCTGAGATCAACAACATGAAAACCAACTTACTTGGAGGAAACGTTGAAGGAAAAAACCTTGCCACGTATGAATGAGACACCCAACTCGATTGCAGATCCACCAATAGCGGCCTCCAACACCGCCACCACAGAATCATCATTGAGCCTGAAATCATGATGACTAAAAGACACAACCAACATGAAATGACCAGTGCCATCCGTAGAATGAACCGAGAGCCTAGTAGATCTGAAAATATTATCCGCAAATTCCAAACTCTTGGAGAAATCCAAGCCAAGAGTTGATCTCAAAGAGAAAACCATGTCCCTATGTGAGGGAGAGACGCCGGAGAGATTGGTCGGAGAGGATTAGGATTTTAGTGGTGGTGGAAGGAGATCGCCGGACGTGGGGGTGGAGGTGGGGGTGGGAGGTGGGGGATGCCATCGCGCTAACGTTTTATTCCTCTAGCTAGGCATAAGCTTTCAATGATGCTCATATGAAAGATAAGAATTGAAACACAAAGAGAGCATCATGAAACATATGAAAAACACATTTAAGTTTAATATACTTCCTATAAATAGGAATTTTATAAGCAAACAAAATATCAAGACAAAAAACATCTAACATATGCAAAGAAGAGTAATAAAACATTGACGATCTCACCATAACGAGAGGTAATTTAGTAACATGAAAATTTCTACAACCATATTTTCCTCTCTCAGAATAATTACATGTAGGATCATAAGAAAATTCAAAAAATAGCTATCAGATAACATATTCTTAACATGATCCACATGCACGCGAAGTTGACACTCTTCCAAAATAGTGGGATTAACCTTAACTAAAGTCATGACCTCTCCAAACCAACTTTTATCAAAAAATTCATAAGATTGAACATTCTCGAAATACGTGGGATCTAAAGTTGACAGTCTTCCAAACCCACCTTCAATAATATTGCAACATTATTATCAATCTCATATTCATCATGGGGCTTAAATAAATTTTCAAGATCATATGAAGAATCACCCCAATCATGATCATTGCAACAAGTAGTAGACCTAGCAAAATTAGCATCCCCAAGCTTGGGGTTTTGCATATTATTAGCACAACTGATATTAAAATAATTTATAATAAAATCATTGCAATCATGCTTTTTATCCAAAGAGCTATTGTCAATCTGTTCATAAATTTCTTCACCACAATTTTCAGATTCATGAATTTCAAGCAAAACTTCATAGAGATAATCTAGTGCACAAAACTCATTAGCAATTGGTTCATCATAATTGGATCTCTTAAAAAGATTAGCAAGTTGATGAGGATCCATAAACTTTTAGCATGCGAAGATGCATGAAAAAAGAGGGCACATGGTAACACAAGTGAACAAAAGATGTGAAGAGAAAATGGCGAACAAAAAAGAGGGCAAATAAAATGGCAAATTTTTGTGAAGTGGGGGAGAGGAAAACGAGAGGCAAATGGCAAATAATGTAAATTGCAAGGAGATGAGATTTGTGATTAGGAACCTGGTTGACGTTGAAGATCCTCCGCGGCAACGGCACCAGAAATTCCTTTTGATGTCGCTTGAAGCTACGTCGTTATTTCCCCAAAGAGGAAGCGATGATGCAGCACAGTGGCGGTAGGTATTTCCCTCTAATACGAAACCAAGGTTATTGAACGAGTAGGAGAACCAAGCAACACAACCTAAACAGCCCTTGCACACAAAGAACAACACCTCGCAACCCGACGTGTTAAAGGGGTTGTCAATCCCTTTCGGGCAACGGCGCCTCAAGATAGGCAAATGACGTGAGTTAAATATGTAGATAGGATAAATAGATCGTGGAACAAATAAATTGCAGCAAGTTATTTTTGTATTTTTTTGGTTTACTAGATCTGAAAATGAACACAAGGAAAAAGTAGATCGCAAGGCAAATATATGAGAAAGAAGACTCGGGGGCCGTAGGTTTCACTAGTGGCTTCTCTCGAGAAAAATAGCAAACGGTGGGTGAACAAATTACTGTTGGGAAATTTATAGAACTTCAAATAATCATGACGATATCCAGGCAATGATCATTACATATGCATCACATCCAAGATTAGTAGACCGACTCCTGCCTGCATCTACTAATATTACTCCACACATCGACCGCTATCCAGCATGCATCTAGTGTATTAAGTACATGGAAAAACGGAGTAATACAACAGGAACGATGACATGATGTAGACAAGATTTTTTTATCTATTGCGGCAGATATGGATCCCGTCTGTTTATCCTTAGTAGCAACATTACATACGTGTATGTTCCCTTTCTTTCACTGGGATCAAGCACCGTAAGATCGAACCCACTACCGGGCACCTCTTCCCATTGCAAGATAAATAGATCAGTTGGCCAAACAAAACCCAAATATCGGAGAAGAAATACGAGGTTGTAAGAGATCACACATATAAGAGATCAAAGAACTGAAATAACTTTCATGGATATAAAAAGATATAACTGATCATAAACTCGAAGTTCATCAGATCCCAACAAACACACCGCCAAAAGACTTACATCATATGGATCTCCAAGAGACTATTGTATTGATAATCAAGAGAGAGAGAGAGGAAGCCATCTAGCTACTAACTACGGACCTGAAAGTCTACAAGGAACTACTCACGCATCATCACAGAGGCACCAATGGAAGTGGTGAACCCCTCCGTGATGGTGTCTAGATTGGATCTCATGGTTCTGGACTCTGCGGCAACTTGATGGCAATTTCGTCAACTCCTCTAGGGTTTCGGGAATATTGGGGTATTTACAGATCATAAACTTGATGGCCGCCTCAGATCTCCTTCCCTCCCGTCGGCACCCACCACAACGGCATCACCATCATTGACTCAGAAGATGAACCTGAGGAGTACACGGGTCCACAAGACAGGTCGCACTCTTTCGTTTCTTCTTATGTCATGCATTTCTTAATATTACCTGCTACTTTATCGTCCTGTTCACATCTTAGACTCCAAGTCAGGTCCAAATTAATGTTCAAACTTGAGTTTTCAAATTATTTGTGGGGCACATATCGAGGCAACAATGAATAGTATCTCTGTCTATTATCTGGCACACATCGAGGCAACAATGAATAGTATCTCTGCCTATATTGTTCATCTTCGGTGGGAAACAAATAGTAAAGAAACCATCATCTATATTTTTATTAAATTAAAGCTATCATCAGCCTACTATCATTATTTTTGGATCCATCCACTAGTTGTTACCATCACTCTAGATTTCTCCATGCTCTCCTTACATAATCTCACTATATATTTCGTATGCATGTCAGATATTGTACACAGTCATGCTGAACATGTAGAGAAAAATAGAAGAGTTTTGCGTGGCAATACAATGTCATGCAGACATTGCTCCATGGTGGGTTCAATAGAAAACCCTCCCCCATCTCCAGATTGTAACCCAGAAGAAGATATCTGTTCTAAGGCCGATTCAGACACAGCTGACCACTCCTATTTACCCCCCAAGGTGTTTGCTCTAACTTGGCATGATGATGTTAGTCATATCATGCATATGTTGCCATGTAGTGCCTACTTTCAACATCATATATGTCATCTACTTAGTTTCGACATGTTCTGTAATGCCACCTGTTTAGTTTCTATATCATATATGGGAATTATGCAGTCTCATCTCTTTTAGCCAGCTATAATATATGTGAAATATACAATGCCATCCTGTTTAAGCAGGCATCATATATTTGAATGATATCTTGACCATAATTTTCTTCATTACATTTCCATTTGTCGACAATGTTTGTACATTAAACTACTCTTCCTGTGAATCAGCCATTTGAGTGGGTGATGGAAAAATCTGGAGTGAAAACAAGGTCTTCAGAGCACACAGTGCTACCTATCGAAGCAGATCTCTTCCTGGGTCCCGATACCTCCTCGTAGATGGATTCAGAGAAAGATGACTAGTCCTATTCCCCCACCGAGGTGTATGCGCTAACTTGGCATGATTATACTACTCATATCATGCATATGGTGTCTTGCATTGCATAGTTTGTACATCATATACACAATATTCAACACCATGTTCTGAGTTCAGACATCATATATGAGAATGCCCTCTACTTAGCATATAAATCACATATGTGAATTAAATCATGCGATCCTGATTACTTAGATAACACGTATGTGAATTATGTCATGCGAACCTGTTTACTAAAGACATCATATAATTATCTCACGGCATCATGTTTAATTAGTCATCATATCTTTGAATTATGTCATGTTATGCTATCCAGTTTATATAGACATCATATATCTGAAATTATGTCATGATATCCTTTTTAGTGAAACAATATACATTTCAACTATTTCATGCCCTCTTTTTTCCACACTATCTATTGCATCTATCTCTCATACAATATCTGTACATTCAACTATGTTTCCTCTTTATGAGCCATTTGAATTGGAGCGGGTGATGGCATTATCTAATAGAGTAAAAACACGGTCTTCAAATAAAACAGTTCTACCTCTTGGTGGAGATAGCACCACGGTTGGACATGCACGAGAACAAGCCATACCACACATAATTCAAACTCTCATAGATTGTACCCCTACTGTGATTGACAGAGAACCAGCTTCACCCAATCTAACCCCAACCCCAGCAGATACTAACCCAGTTCCTGTTGACACAACACCATCTCCACCACAGAGCTCCCAAACAAGAGAAGTTAGTAAGGTAGTTCCAGTGCCCAAAGCGCTAGTACTACCACGGCAAACCCCAACGCCACCAGTTAGTACACCTATTCCTATGGAGCAAGCATAACCAACTGATACGTCTCCAACGTATCTATAATTTTTTATTGTTCCATGCTATTATATTATCTGTTTTGGATGTTTAATGGGCTTTATTATACACTTTTACTATTTTTGGGACTAACCTATTAACCGGAGGCCCAGTGCAAATTTTTGTTTTTTTGCCTATTTTAGTGTTTCGCAGAAAAGGATTATCAAACGGAGTCCAACCGGAACGAAACCTTCGAGAGAGTTATTTTTGGAACAAACGCAATCCAGGAGACTTGGAGTGGACGTCATGGAAGGAACGAGGCGGACAAGAGGCAGGGAGGCACGCCCAGGGGGGTAGGCGCGTCCCCAAACCTCGTGGGCCCCTCGTGGCTCCCCTGACAGACTTCTTTTGCCTATATATACTCATATACCCTGAAAACATCTAGGAGCACCACGAAACCCTATTTCCACCGCCGCAACCCTTTGTACCCATGAGATCCATTCTTGGGTCCATTTCCGGTGTTCCACCGGAGGGGGAACCGATCACGGAGGGCTTCTACATCAACACCATAGCCTCTCCAATGAATGGTGAGTAGTTTACCATAGACCTTCAGGTCCATAGTTATTAGCTAGATGGCTTCTTCTCTCTCTTTGGATCTCAATGCAAATTTCTCCTCGATCTTCTTGGAGATCTATTCGATGTAATTCTTTTTGTGGTGTGGTTGTCGAGATCTGATGAATTGGGGGTTTATGATAAAGATTATGTATGAACAATATTTGAATCTCCTCTTAATTCTTTTATGTATGATTTGTTATCTTTGCAAGTCTCTTCGAAATATCAGTTTGGTTTGGCCTACTAGATTTATCTTTCTTGCAATGGGAGAAGTGCTTAGCTTTGGGATCAATCTTGCGGTGTCATGTCCTAGTGACTGCAGGGGCAGCAAGGCAAGAATTATATTGTTGCCATCGAGGATAAAAAGATGGGTTTTATATCATATTGCTTGAGTTTATCCTCTACATCATGTCATCTTGCCTAATGCATGACTCTGTTCTTATGAACTTAATACTCTAGATCCATGCTACATAGCGGACGATGTGTGGAGTAATAGTAGTAGATGCAGAATCGTTTCGATCTACTTGCCGCAGACGTGATGCCTATATACATAATCATGCCTAGATATTCTCATAACTATGCACTTTTCTATCAATTGCTCGACAGTAATTTGTTCACGCACTGTAATACTTATGCTATCTTGAGAGAAGCCACTAGTGAAACCTATGGCCCCCGGGTCTATTTTCCATCATATAAGTTTCCGATCTATTTTATTTTGCGATCTTTACTTTCCAATCTATATCATAAAAATACCAAAAATAATTATCTTATTATCTCTATTAGATCTCACTTTTGCAAGTGGCTATGAAGGGATTGACAACCCCTTTATTGCGTTGGTTGCAAGGTTCTTATTTGTTTGTGCAGGTACGAGGGATTTGAGTGTACCCTCCAACGGGATTGATACCTTGGTTCTAAAAAACTGAGGGAAATACTTACGCTAATTTGCTACATCACCCTTTCCTATTCAAGGGAAAACCAATGCATGCTCTAGAGGTAGAAAGAAGGATTTCTGGCGCCGTTGCCGGGGAGGTCTATGCACAAGTCAAGACATACCAAGTACCCATCACAAACTCTTATCCCTCACATTACATTATTTGCCATTTGCCTCTTGTTTTCCTCTCTCCCACTTCACCCTTGTCGTTTTATTCGCCCTCACTTTCCCGTTCGTCTTTTTTCCGCTTGCTTCTTGTATTTGCTGCCAATATGTCTGAAACTGGGGAGGTTATATTTGATAAGGACAATAGTAATAACATGGGAAACATTGATGCTATTGATGATCCCGCTGAAGAACCCACCATCTTACATACTAAAAAGTTTCGAATCAGTAGTGGTAATATTACTGGAAAATGTGTTATTCAAGATTTCTTTACTTGTGCCAGTGCTTTGCCCGCTATGGGTGGATCTATTCTTCATAGAACTAGTAGTCTTGCAGATGCTATATCCTTGCTTATAGTTGAACTTGAAAGACAGTTTATGCATATGCATCCTTGCATACAAAGGATTTCCCTACAATTTTCCAATATCGAGCATTCTTCTGTTAAGCCATACCTCCCGAGCTTGATCTTGGAGACTTCTGTCCCATTAAATTTAGCCCTTTTGATTACTTTTGCTTGCCACAAAGAAAACTTGCTTCTGAACATAGGGAATATGAGATGAGTTTTCGTGATTTACCTTATCATTATGGTGATACTTAGATCTATTCTTGCTTTTATGCCTAGCTAGGGGCGTTAAACAATAGCGCTTGTTGGGAGGCAACCCAATTTTATTTTTGTTCTTTAATTTTTGTTCCTGTTTAGTAATAAATAATTTATCTAGACTGTAGTTAGATGTGGTTTTATGTTTCAATTAGTGTTTGTGCCAAGTAAAACCTTTAGGATAACCAACGAAGATAGTTAATTTGATCTTGCTGAAAACATAAACTTTTGCGCGCACGAGAATAATTTTCACAAATCACAGAAACGTGCCTTTCAGTTGATTCTTTTTGCATAAGATTAATAGACAAATTACCGAGAACTTCCTAATTTGGTAGAATGTTTGGGGTTCCATGAGTAATCGAGATTTACATATTACTACAGACTGTTCTGTTTTTGACAGATTATGTTTTTCGTGTGTTGTTTGCTTATTTTGATCAATCTATGGCTAGACCGGGGGGTATGAACCATAAAGAATTTGGAATACAGTAGGTTTAACACCAATATAAATAAATAATGAGTTCATTACAGTACCTTAAAATGGTGGTTTGTTTTATTTCGCTAACGGAGCTCATGAGATTTTTCTGTTGAGTTTTGTATTGTGAAGTTTTCATGTTTTTGGGTAAAGATTTGATGGATTATGGAATATGGAGTGGAAAGATACTAAGCTTGAGGATGCCCAAGGCACCCCAAGTTAAAATTCAAGGAAAACTAAAAGCCTAAGCTTGGGGATGCCCCGGAAGGCATCCCCTCTTTCGTCTTCGTCCATCGGTAACTTTACTTGATGTTATATTTTTATTCACCGCATGATATGTGTTTTGCTTGGAGCGTCTTGTATGATATGAGTCTTTGCTTTTTAGTTTACCACAATCAACCTTGCTGTATACACCTTTTGAGAGAGACACACATGAATTGGAATTTATTAGAATACTCTATGTGCTTCACTTATATCTTTTGAGCTAGATAGTTTTGCTCTAGTGCTTCACTTATATCTTTTTAGAGCACGGCGGTGGTTTTACTTCATAGAAATTATTGATCTCTCATGCTTCACTTATATTATTTTGAGAGTCCTTTAGAACAGCATGGTACTTGCTTTGGTTAAAATTTTAGTCCTAAAATGATGAGCATCCAAGATAGGTATAATAAAAACTATCATATAAAGTGCATTGAATACTATGAGAAATTTGATACTTGATGATTGTTTTGAGATATGAGGATGGTAATATTAGGGTCATGCTAGTTGAGTAGTTATGAATTTGAGGAATACTTGTGTTAAAAGTTTGTGATTCCCGTAGCATGCACGTATGGTGAACCGTTATGTGATGAACTTGGAGCATGATTTATTTATTGATTGTCTTCCTTATGTGTGGAGGTCGGGATCGCGTGATGGTTAACTCCTACCAACCATTCCCCTAGGAGCATGCGTGTAGTACTTTGTTTTGATAATTTGTAGATTTTTGCAATAAGTATGTGAGTTCTTCATGACTAATGTTGAGTCCATGGATTATACACACTCTCACCCTTCCACCATTGCTAGCCTCTCTTGTGCCGTGCAACTTTCGCCGGTATCATACACCCACCATATACCTTCCTCAAAACAGCCACCATACCTACCTATTATGGCATTTCCATAGCCATTTCGAGATGTATTGCCATGCAACTTTCCACCATTATGTTTATTATGACACGCTCCACCATTGTCATATTGCTTTGCATTATCATGTAGTTGACATTGTATTTGTGGCAAAGCCACCATTCATAATTCTTTCATACATGTCGCTTTTGATTCATTGCATATCCAGGTACACCGCCGGAGGCATTCACATAGAGTCATATTTTTTTCTTAGTATCGAGTTGTAACTCTTGAGTTGTAAGTAAATAAAAGTGTGATGATTTCCATTATTAGAGCATTGTCCCATGTGAGGAAAGGATGATGGAAGCAATGATTCCAAGTTGGGATGAGTCTCCGGACTTTATGAAAAATAAAGGAGGCCAAAGAAGCCCAAATAGAAAAAAGAGGCCAAAGAAGCCCACCAAAAAAAGAAAAAACTGAGAGAAAAAGAGAGAAGGGACAATGTTACTATCCTTTTACCACACTTGTGCTTCATATGTTGTCACCTTCATATGCTAGTGGGAATTTTTCATTATAGGACTTGGCTTGTATATTCCGATGATGGGCTTCCTCAAATTTCCCTAGGTCTTCTTGAGCAAGCAAGTTGGATGCACACCCACTTGGTTTCTTTTGATGAGCTTTCATACACTTATAGCTCTAGTGCATCCGTTGCATGGCAATCCCTACTTACTCACATTGATATCTATTAATGGGCATCTCCATAGCCCATTGATACGCCTAGTTGATGTGAGACTATCTTATCCTTTCTTTGTCTTCTCCACAACCACCACCCTATTCCACCTATAGTGATATGTCCATGGATCACGCTCATGTATTGCGTGAAGATTGAAAAAGTTTGAGAATACTAAAGTATGAAACAATTTCTTGGCTAACGCCGGGGTTGTGCATGATTTAAATATTTTGTGTGATGAAGATAGAGCATAGCCAGACTATATGATTTTGTAGGGATAACTTTCTTTGGCCATGTTATTTTGAGAAGACAAGATTACTTTGTTAGTATGCTTGAAGTATTATTCCTCTTATGTCAATATTAAACTTTTGTCTTGAATCTTCCAGATCTAAACATTCATGCCACAATAAAGAAAATTACATTGAGAATTATGCTAGGTATCATTCCACATCAAAAATTCTGTTTTTATCATTTACCTACTCGAGGACGAGCAGGAATTAAGCTTGGGGATGCTTGATACGTCTCCAACGTATCTATAATTTTTGTTTGTTCCATGCTATTATTATATGTTTTGGATGTTTAATGGGCTTTATTATACACTTTTATACTATTTTTGGAACTAACCTATTAACCGGAGGCCCAGTCCAAATTGTTTTTTGCCTATTTCAGTGTTTCACAGAAAAGGATTATCAAAAGGAGTCCATACGGAATGAAACCTTCAGGAGAGTTATTTTTGGAACAAACGCAATCCAGGAGACTTGAAGTAGACGTCAAGGTAGCAACGAGGCGGCCACGAGGCAGGGAGGCGCGCCTAGGGGGGGTAGGCGTGCCCCATACCCTCGTGGGCCCCTCGTGGCTCTCGTGACCGACTTCTTTCGCCTATATATACTCATATACCCTCAAAACATCTAGGAGCACCACGAAACCCTATTTCCACCACCGCAACCTTCTGTATCCGTGAGATCCCATCTTGGGGCCTTTTCCGGCGCTGCGCCGGAGGGGGAATCGATGAGAGAGGGCTTCTACATCAACACCATAGCCTCTCCAATGAAGTGTGAGTAGTTTACCGCAGACCTTCGGGTCCATAGTTATTAGCTAGATGGCTTCTTCTCTCTCTTTGGATCTCAATACAAAGTTCTCCTCGATCTTCTTGGAGATCTATTCGATGTAATTCTTTTTGCGGTGTGTTTGTCGAGATCCGATGAATTGTGGGTTTATGATAAAGATTATCTATGAACAATATTTTAATCTCCTCTGAATTCTTTTATGTATGATTTGTTATCTTTGCAAGTCTCTTCAAATTATCAGTTTGGTTTGGCCTACTAGATTGACCTTTCTTGCAATGGGAGAAGTGCTTAGCTTTGGGTTCAATCTTGTAGTGTCCTTTCCTAGTGACAGCAGGGGCAGCAAGGCACGCATTTTATTGTTGCCATGGAGGATAAAACGATGGGGTTTATATTATATTGCTTGAGTTATCCCTCTACATCATGTCATCTTGCCTAATGCGTTACCCTGTTCTTATGAACTTAATACTCTAGATGCATGCTGGATAGCGGTCGATGTGTGGAGTAGTAGTAGTAGACGCAGAATCGTTTTGATCTACTTGTCGCGGACGTGATGCCTATATACATGATCATGCCTAGATATTCTCATAACTATGCACTTTTCTATCAATTGCTCGAAAGTAATTTGTTCACCCACCATAATACTTATGCTATCTCAAGAGAAGCCACTAGTGAAACCTATGCCCCCCGGGTCTATTTTCCATCATATTAGTTTCCGATCTATTTTAATTTGCAATCTTTACTTTTCAATCTATATCATAGAAATACCAAAAATATTATCTTATTATCTCTATCAGATCTCACTTTTGCAAGTGGCTGTGAAGGGATTGACAACCCCTTTATCATGTTGGTTGCAAGGTTCTTATTTGATTGTGCAGGTACGAGGGATTTGAGTGTAGCCTCCTACTGGATTGATACCTTGGTTCTGAAAAACTGAGGGAAATACTTACGCTACTTTGCTGCATCACCCTTTCCTCTTCAAGGGAAAACCAACGCATGCTCAAGAGGTAGCACCAGCCATTCGAAGTTTAGCATCTATCGCATTTGATGTTGTTAAATCCTATGTGCATATCTTCCCATCATGGAAATATTATACTGAAGATGAAGGAAAATGCCAGATGTAGGTGTTTGTCCAAGAGTTATGTGTAAGTAATGTTATTCATGGCAATTACTTTGCTTTTTCCCATACATTCTACCTCCATGATGGTTATAATACATCAAATTTTCCCATTTTTATCTATAGAGAAGGACCGATTTGGAAACGCAGGATGAGGTAACATGTGCTAATACCTCTGCTATCTTCAAGAATGCTTGGTGGCAGTATCAGAATTACCTGAAGAAAACGTACTTCACTAGCATAGAAACTTATCAAATTCCCTTACGTTCTCCTGAAACACATTTACTGGATGATGTCTGGGAACGCCTTGCTCTGTACTAGTCCCGAACCAAGAATATGGGAAGGTCTATGAGCTCATTTTTTTTGAAGTACTATATGCTTGCGTCTTACTGTACTCTGTTCATGTAGAACAAGTGCTTAAACATTGAGAACAACTGTTCTCATTTAATATTCCATTGCTATCGTGCATACTGCTTTTGCTCTTGTATCACTGTATTTACTCATACAAACTTATTTTTAAATTGATGGATCCAATCGAAACTCCAATGGCACAATAGGTATGTTTACGCATGCTTCTTTAACAGGTTTGCTCTTATAAATAGCTCTGCTGATTTCAATTTCAATTGTGTATACAGTTGACTTCTCATATCATGCACATTACTAGCATCACAACAGAGCCAATAGTGTTGTTGTACATGTAGACCCGTGGTACCCATATGAAATCTTGTTGTGTCGTGTAGTTTTCCACGCTTTGTATTCTTCCAGTGCTACTTTATCTTGAATTGCAATGATTTGAACCGTGTCTCTATTTTGATTTGGCAAGACAATGCAGTGACCATAAGACATAGATATATGTTTGTTTGATGCTTTTATTATGTACTACTTGGCATTAGATGACTTGGTAGTTTAATCCTGTCCACCTTACTAATGAATTGGTTCACCGAAATGAGTTTCATATACTAATACATGCTAAACCTATTATGTGTCTGCTTGTTTCTTCTTTTAGAATGCTGACAGAATATTGGGGAAGAGTGCCTTATTAAGAAATGGTAAAGAAAGTAATGCAGATAAGGTTCAGGATAGTGAGACATCCTTGTTGGTCTCCAACAAAGCTGATAAAACAGCTAAGGAAAACTTCTTGAAGATAGTGAGACAGCCCCAAAGTCTTGTATTGGTTTGGTGTTCGAGTTCCTGGCCACTACTGCTGGCACAAGCTATTCAAACTCACTTTCTGAATCAGTTTGGTTTCTTGAGTCTCAACTACAAGCTAAAAGAAATCGTTCAGCTGTGCTGTGACAATAAGCCGAAGGACTGCAGAAGTCCCTGGATCATTCAGATGCATACTTTCTGGTGCAACAACAAGCATTGGAGGAGTTTAGCGCCAAACAGGACAAAGCTAATAAGCTTGTTAAGCTTATTGCCAGCATGGTGGATACCCAGGATAACGTTTCTTGAGCTTTTATGAAGTTGTTTCAGTTATGGACTTGTTTTGCTGCCGCGTTTATTTGCACTTGTGGCCAATTTAGACGGCCAGTGTATGTAATATGCTGCTTTGTTCCCTATATTTGCACTGGTGGCGAACTTTGATGCCAAGTGGATGTAATATGTGTAATAGCTGTAATAGCCTAGCGTTAGTTGCTTGCTTATTTATTTCCTTATTGTCTTGTTTAGTTGTTTGCTTGCAGTCACTGCAGTTCTTTTTCCGCGTTTTTCTAGTGGCCACAATAACCTACTTTTATAACTAGGCCACAATAACCATGGCAACACAAGGACTGATGTAACCATGGTCCAGCTACCTTTTGTAGTGACCATGGCCCTCCACGGGTTGTACGATCCATGGGCCTGCTACGGGCCATACCATCCATGGGCCTTCTACGAGCTGTAGGATCCATGGGCTTTCTATGTGCCGTAGGGTCCATGAGCCTTCTATGAGCTGTAGGATCCATGGGCCTTCTACGGGCAGTATCATCTATGGGCCTTCTACAGGCCATATGATGGTTTAGTCAAACATGGTCGGTGCTATTCCTGGAGCAATCGGTCCGCAAAATGGGTCGTAAATAGGCTTGAGTGGAAATCGTCTGTTTATGGCCCGACCATAACGGGCCATTAATAGGTCGTACTTGATGACGCTATGAAAATAGCCCAATGGGTTAACGGGCCACAAACAGACCTACTGTAACCACGGGCTGAATTTGGCCCACAAGCGGAACAGGCACTGGTACGTGTCCGTGCTATACAAATGGTTTTTAACCCCTTTTCACGATGGCACTTGGAACCGTCGCCAGGTGAGTGTGGAAAAAATGGGGGGGGGGGTCCTTCCCACACGACCCAGAAACCGTCGTGGATAGGCCCTCCTGGCACACACGCTGGGGCAAAATGAGCTCATGTTCGATCGGGCGAGGCATCGAAACCCAATTGTTTCCGCTCGTATGTACATCCCACATGGTGAATCCCAGAAAAACATTTTTTTAGATGAAAGGGGGTAGAAACCCCCCGGTCCCATTTTTATAAATGAAACCAGGAAAAACATCGAAAGAGAAAATGTTTCCCCCTAGGGGAGGGAGCATGAAAACAGTATGCCATGAGGCCAAATTAAAAAAAGGATAGTCTAATGCAACCGCAAAATGACTTCTGTTACAGTGTGGGGAGTGTCATTCCACCACTATAACAGCAGCTACTTGACTAAGCTTCGATCCCGCAGGTCATCATGCCATCAGCACGACCTTCAACTGACTTGTTGTCCTCTAGTTTCTCAATTGCGCCTCTGAGCTTCTTCCATGGCAGCATCGGTGATGCCAGCAGGTCTAGCGGAGTGATTGGGTTGAGCAGGCAGTGATTGGCACCACCAGAAGGGCTCCTTGGAGATGAAGAGAATGGGTGTGGTTCGCATGGCGTGACGTAGTCATCCAGGTTCAGCTTCGAGAGGAGAAACTAATCATCTTTTTTAGTGGAGGTCATCCCCAGCGAAGTCACCTTGCCATGATTTGGAATGGGGTTTCCAAAATAACCGAAATCTAGCTTGATATCTTCTCCCACTGCCGGATTGCTTCCTCCCTGAGCAAGATCGTCCATCTCCTCATTGTCCCCAGCACTTTTCTCCAAATCTGTTTCAAATCAATCCACACAGCATTACTAAAAACATGGGCATTTCTGTTCTTCCACAAAGTCCAAAGAATGCATGCACATATAGAGTTTAGCATTGTGTGTTTCTTGCTGGCAGGCCAAAACCTGGCAATTGAGAGATAATCTGAACCTAGGTCAATGGAGAGCAGAATTAAGACCTGCCGCCAGATTTGTTTGGCCACCACACACCCAAAGAAAAGGTGATCAATGGTTTCTTTGTCTATACAGTAGACACAATCAAGGGGTTTTTCAATGCCTCTTTTAGCTAAATTATCTTTAGTCATGAGTTTATTGTGAGAGAGCAACCAGAGGAAGACCTGCACCCTAGGTGGGATTTTAATAGACCAAACTGCAGGAATATAAACTGGTTGCACCCCCCTAAAGTTAATGATGCTATAAAGAGATCATGTGGTGTATTCACCTTTAGCTTCATATTGCCAGACCAGGGAGTCATCACATTCCTTGAAACAAGTGTTTTCAATGATCTGCTCTAGGCAGTACCAATGCTCCATCATATGTGTGGTGAAAACCCTTCTAAAGGCCAGCTTAATTTCCACATTGTCCCACACTTCAGCCAATGTGACACAATGCTGGTAACAAATGGAGTAAAGTGGCCATAATTGGACGGAAAGAGGGGAGGTCCCAAACCAAATGTCCTCCCAGAATCTAATTTTTTTACCATCCCCTACCACCCATCTGTATCCAAACTTTAATGCTTTTGCTGCCAACAATACACCTTGCCAGAACCTAGAGGGATTATGTGGGCTGCAAGCAAATATATTAGGAGTATCATTCAAATATTTCCTATCTATAAGGTCTCTCCATAGCTTCCCTTCATCTTTGATCTATCTCTTCATGCAGCTTCCCAGTTGGCAAAGGTTCACATCTCTAATATTAGGCATCGCCAGGCCTCCATGCTACTTACTCATGCAGACTAGGTGCCAGTTAGCAAGATGAATTTTCCTATTCCCTTCAAAATCATTCCACAGACAATTGTCCATGTGGCTATTAATCATGTACAGTGCCCATTTGGGGAATTTGAAGAAAGAAAGGAGATAGATGGGTATACTAGCTACGCAGGTTTTAATAAGAATTAATCTGACTTAGTAGGATAGAAGTTTGCCTCTCCATCCACCTATTCTTTTGAGTATCTTATCTATTAGAGGTTATAGATCCTCTCTCCTAAGCTTGTCATAGTGTAAAGGAATCCCAATGTATTTTATGGGGAAGCCCCCAACTTTGCAACCTATAATGTCAGCAAAGATTTTCGTCTCCTCGGGTGACATATCTATGGGGATAATCTCACTCTTAGCATAATTAATTTTCATCCCTGATACTTTTTCAAAACAGGTCAAAATAATTTTCAAATTAGAACCTTTGTGTTCATCTCTCTCCATGAACAAGATGGTGTCATCTGCATATTGCAGGCAGATGACTCCATGAGGTATAAGGTTAGAGCACAAGCCACTAATCATATCTTGAGAAGCTTCTTTGAAAAGCATTCTACTAAGAACATCTCTACTAAATTGAAAAGCAGAGGGGATAGTAGGTCTCCTTGCCTCAGGCCTTCCATGTGATAAAGGAATGCCCCTCTATGCCATTTATTTTCACCCCTACTGATCCCATATGAGTAATCTGTTTAATCCAAGAGATCCATAAAGGACCAAAATTTCTCTTCTCTACAATTTCTAGTAGGAAATATAAGTTTAGTTTATCAAACGTTTTCTCATATTCTAGTTTTAGGACTAGGCCTGGATTGCCTGATTTGTAAGTGGAATGCAGCACCTCATGTGCAGTAACTACACTTTCAAGGATATACCTGCCTTTGATAAAGGCAGTTTGGTTGCTAGAGGTGGGAGTATTCATCAATAATGCCAATCTATTTTTGAGGACTTTAGTAAACACTTTAAAAATACTGTTTAAGAGACTGATATGCATAAATTTTTTCATGCTAGTAGCCTCTTTCTCTTTAGGTATAAGAGTCAGCATTGCAAAATTTAGCCTGTAAATGTCAAGCTTTTGTTTGTGAAAATCATCAAACATTGCCATAATATCATGTTTAATGGTTTCCCAGAAGTTCTGGAGGAAGAGGAAAGATAGTCCTTCTGGACCAGGGGCTCCATCAGAGTAAGATCTAATAATGGCCTCTCTGACCTCTTCCTCAGAAAAAGGTTTTTGGAGAGTTTGATTATCTAGATCTTTCACTCTCTCTTCTAATGAGAAGAAGTCATTGCTAATGTTAAAACCATCTCTACTCTCTTTTTTAAAGAGTTCCTTATAGTAGTTGGTGGCAATTTCTAACATCTCATTGATATCATTGGTGGTACCACTTGGCCCCTGCAAAGTATTAATCATAGTTTTTCTTCTCCTCTGATTGGCTACAGCCTGGAAATTGTGACGCCCGGATAATTAAGCTACAGTAATCCCACGTTAACGATGCCACGTCACCACGGTTATTGTTTCTAATCTCGTGTTAGTTCGAAACTGATTATAATTCAGAATTCAAAATCAAGCAAACAATAAAAGTTTTCAAATATTAAAACTAAAATGTTCAATAAATAGTAGATAAATCAGAGACTATGATAAAATTCTAAACAACATTATTGAAATTTAATAAGTGACTTAAACAACCTCAAACAGTGGCTGAAAACATTATTTAATAACCTTTTTATTAATACAAAGTAAATACGAAATGACAATTAACCCAAACTAGTTTTTGGTGGTATGATTTATAGTGCTGTGTGGGCCAGTTCTCATATTTTACAAAACTCATTTGGTGCCCAAACAATTAGCCAAAACAGAAGAACATAGGAAAAGTAAAGCAAAAGAAAACTAACAAAAAAAAAAGGAAAGGACCCCCCACTGGGCCAACCAGCCCAGCTGGCAGCCAGCCCAGCCGACTAACCACCATTG
>NC_041391.1:348750650-348772470 GCF_002162155.2 Triticum dicoccoides
TCGAACCTCTTCGCCGTCGATGGCGGATGGATAAGGATGTCGCACCCGCGCCTCCTCGGGTTCCCCTCCCCACTCACCCCTGCCAGATCTCCCCCTCCCATCAGATCCACCTCACCTCTCCCCTCTCCTCATGCTCGATCCCTACCTCGGTCGCTCGAGCTCGTCTCCGCTGCTCGCCGTCGACGCGGCCACAGACCCTCCCTCACCTCGTTGACGTGCTCAACAGCCCCGCCGTCGTCCCCTACGCCTCCCACCACCTCAGGATGGAACTCGGAGCCCCTGCAACGACCGTGATGACCTCGTCTCCCTCCTCTGCTCCATCGTCGCCATCGCCGGAATCCGCACCGCCCCGAGCACATCGAGTCTTCCTCGGGCCCTCTCTGCAACAGTCGTGAGCCCCTGAACCTCCTCCTCCTCCCCTCCTAGCTCACCGCATCCCGTGGCTCGCTCCCCCGTCGCACTCACCCTCCCGCCGCCGCGGTCGAGCTCTCCGTCGCGGCCACCGCAAGCGTGGCTCTCGTCCAACCGCGTCGTCGTTCTCAGCACGTCTCCAGGGCCCCAATGCACCTATCCCTGTCCCCGACTGTGCCTCTCCTCCCCGTAGCTGCCCACGCCCGAGCTTCGGCATCCGCCTCGGTGCTCGCCGCCGTCAGCTTCGACGAACTCCGGCGACGCCACCGGTTCTAGTAGACGCGGCATCGACTCCCCGTTCGAACGCAACCCCACGCGTCAATTTTGGTGGCCTGTAGCCAAATCCCGCGGCCTCCCGTGCGCCGCCGCCGCGTTTTGCCTCTCCTGCGTTGTTCCGGCGCCATCCGCCGACGTGGTTAGGCGGGCCCCACTCCTGGGTCACTGCCTGTGGGCCTGGGGCCCCAACTGGCCACGTTGACCGAAGTCAACTACACTGATGTGGCAGCTACTGCGACTGATATGCGGGCCCGCGTCGTTTAAAACATTTTTGTAAATAAATAAAATGCTAATTAGTTCATTAATTAATTTAGTTAACTAAATAGTCACTGACTGTTGGGCCCCACCCGCTAATTAACCCATTTAGTTAGTCTAAACCCCCTGTTAGTGCCCGTGACAATGACATGTGGGTCCCAATGGACCCACCTTTCTGGTTTGACTGGTCAACCGACCAGTTGACCCGCTGACATCACTCTGTTGTCATGCTTGTGTCAGCATGCACTGTTCTGGATAATGTTGAATTAAATTAATTAAATAAATTTAGAAAATGATTTAAAACTTTAAAAATTAATATAAAATAAATCGTAGCTCGGATGGAAAATCTTTGTACATGAAAGTTGCTCAGATCGACGAGACGAATCCGGATATGCATCCCCGTTTGTCCGCCACACGTCCCTAGCATAGCAAACACACAACTTTCCCCCTCCGGTTCATCTGTCTGAAAACGCGAAACACAGGGGATACTTTCTCGGATGTTTTCCCCCTCCGCTAGTATCACCTATCCCTGCGTTAGACCACCCCTGGCACCGTGTATTGCCTTGTTATATGTTGTGATGCTTTGTTTACTCTGTATTCATTGTTTCTTCCCCCTCTTCTCTCCGGTAGACTACGAGACCGACGCTGCTGCTGCCCAGTTCGACTACGGAGTTGACGACCCCTCCTTCTTTCCAGACCAACAAGGCAAGCCCCCCCCTGATCACCAGATATCGCCTATTCTTCTCTATATTGCTTGAATTAGAGTAGTGTAGCTTGTTACTGTTCGGTTACTCCTATTCTGTTGCATAGCCTGTCATTGTTGCTACAGTCGTTGATACCTTACCCGCAATCCTAAATGCTTAGTATAGGATGCTAGTTTATCATCATTGGACCTACATTCTTGTCAGTTTGCCTTGCTATACTATCGGGTCGTGATCACTTGGGAGGTGATCACGGGTATATACTATACATATATACATAATATACAGATGGTGACTAAAGTCGGGTTGGCTCGTTGAGTACCCGCAAGTGATTCCGATGTGGGGGCTGAAAGGACAGGTGGCTGCATCCCGGTAGAGGTGGGACTGGGTTCCCGACGGCCCCCAATTGTTACTATGTGGTAGAGTGACAGGGCAGGTTGAGACCACCTAGGCGAGAGGTGGGCCTGGCCCTGGTCGGCGTTCGCGGTTACTTCATAATAACACGCTTAACGAGATCTTGGTATTTGATCTGAGTCTGTCCACTGGCCTATATGCACTAACCAACTATGCGGGAACAGTTATGGGCTCGCGACGTCGTGGTATCAGTCGAAGCCTTCTTGACGTCAGTGAAGGAACGGCGCGCGCCGGATTGGACTGGAATACCTGCTCTTGTATTAGGGAGGCTAGGTCTGCTTTTGGCCGCCCTCGCAACGTGCAGGTGTGTAATGGGCGATGGGCCCAGACCCCTGTGCGCATAGGATTTAGACCAGCGTGCTGACCTCTATGTTGTGCCTAGGTGGGGCTGCGACGTGTTGATCTTCCGAGGCCGGGCATGACCCAGGAAAGTGTGTCCGGCCAAATGGGATCGAGCGTGTTGGGTTATGTGGTGCATCCCTGCAGGGAAGTTTATCTATTCGAATAGCGTGTCCCTCGGTAAAAGGACGACCCAGAGTTGTACGTTGACCTTATGACAACTAGAACCGGATACTTAATAAAACACACCCAGACAAATTCCACAGACAACCCGGTGATCACTTTTCCACAGGGCGACGAGGGGAGGATCGCCGGGGAGGAGTATGCTATACGATGCTACTTGGAGGACTTCAATCTACTCTCTTCTACATGCTGCAAGACGGAGGCCGCCAGAAGCGTAGTCTTCGATAAGACTAGCTATCCCCCTCTTATTTTGGCATTCTGCAGTTCAGTCCACCGATATTGCCTCTTTACACATATAACCATGCATATGTAGTGTAGATCCTTGCTTGCGAGTACTTTGGATGAGTAATCACGGTTGCTTTTCTCCCCCTTCCCCCCTTTCCTTTCTTCCTGGTTGTCGCAACCAGATGCTGGAGCCTAGGAGCCAGACGCCACCGTCGACGACGACTCCTACTACACTGGAGGTGTCTACTACTACATGCAGGCCGCTGACAACGGCCAGCAGTAGTTAGGAGGATCCCAGGTAGGAGGTCTGCGCCTCTTTCGATCTGTATCCCAGGTTGTGCTAGCCATCTTATGGCAACTTGTTTAACTTATGTCTATACTCAGATATTGTTGCTTCTGCTGACTCGTCTATGATCGAGCACTTGTATTCGAGCCCTCGAGGCCTCTGGCTCGTATTATGATGCTTGTATGACTTATTTTATTATTAGAGTTGTGTTGTGATATCTTCCCGTGAGTCCCTGATCTTGATCAGACACGTTTGCGTGTATGATTAGTTTATGATTGAATCAGGGGCGTCACAGAAATATTTCGTGTTTCTATCTCCTTCTAAAATATCTCTATCCCTAGCTCTCTGTCTAGCATTCACTTATTCCATAGTCCATAGGTTGTGTAATTCAGAGAGTAGAGTTTTCATCCTAAGTGTATCTAATTCAGAAAGGGGAGTGGTTTCTGACTTAACTTCCAGAGTGTTATACTCGTCTGCAGTTTGATTTTGAGTTTTTTTATCTCAGAATTAACATTTCTACTCCAACCTTTACTGAACTTCTAAATCTCCTAACCTTTTCTTGCCATATGTCTATAGGTATGGTGTTAAAGGTGGGAGCAGACCGGTTTTTGCTTGCTAGTTCTTTGAACTCAGCTCTCAGCCTAATGAAAATTTCACTACGAAACTTGAAACTTGGGTGGGGAAAACACAACGGAGACGAAGCGCATAAAATACTCGTGTGCGAGAAAACAGAAAATTGGCAGTTCCTGTCTCCAAAAAATGTACACGTGTAGTCGATTTTTATCGGTCAATGGTACGCCTGGTTTATTAGGAACCATCGCGAAGGTAACAGACTTATGGATCATTAATGCAAAAAAACGCACATGGGTACATCATAGAAACCGTGTGTTTTGTGATCTTCTTGTGATTAACGCAAAAAAGCGCACATGGTCACACATGCTAATCAACGCTCAAAGACCTCAAAGGATTCTCTTATTGACATTGTAAATTATTATTACAAACTTAAAGTACTAGTGGTAAGTTGCTCTAATACTACAAACTTAAACTACTTCTCACATGCTGCCATCAGGGCATGCTGGCCAGATGTCGACATTCTCCTTCCCGGCCTGGTAGATGGCAGCCAGCCATGCTTCGATCTCAGCCAAGCTCTCCTCACCACCGCGTGCGGCCTCTTCTTTCTTGCAGTGGAGGTACTCTATTTTCATGACTGCTTTCTGCCTTTTCCGATCCTACTGTGCGGCTTTGGCCGCTTTAGATCCACCGTCCATTCGGCCATGGCAGCCTCAAAGTCCGCCCACATAACTGTGTGGCCGCCAGTGGTGATGAACTCGGCACGGCGAGATGCCATCGCTTCCTTACCATGTGTGCGGTTGCGGGTGGCAAGGAATGCAATGCGGCGGGATGACATCACTTCCTTACTAGTTACTGTGCGCAACGGTGCCATGAACGATGCTTGGAGAGAGCTCTGGGATGGAGGGGCCAGGCAGCCATACAGTGCGGTGGTTTTTAAGAGCTCAGTGAAAAATGACGGTTCACTCGGTCGCTTCCGGAAACAGTGTGTGTTGAGCCTATTGTGTGTTGGATTAGGATTGGCCGGAACCCTAGCCATGCGGATCACGCGTGTGCACCGTAGGATGCGCCATGATCGGCAATCCACGTCCCTCACATCACATCCGTGCAACTATAGCTGGATTGGATTTATACACGCCAAATGCCTAGAAAATGCACATAATCCCTTAAATATGGTAAATGAGCCTAGAAAAATGCCAAATTTGAAACGGTGATTTGCAGGGTGTATGTTCTTCGTAGAAAAAAAATCTAGGGCAAAGAACAATGAAAATTTGGATTCCCCTTCGATTTGGTGATTTCCCTCTAGAAAGCATGGAACTTCCCCGGCGATGGTTCGATTTATGAAGGGCGTGCATGAGGACATAAGCCAAACCTTCTCAAAATTTTCACCAGGCCATGGTGAGGTCATACCATGGCACCATGCCAGCCGTCATGTTTTTCAAGCATTTATTTCATTTTTTGTATAGTTGACAACCAGATAAACAAACTTTTGTGGTTGACTATTGCAACAAATTTCATCGAAATATCTGTCCATTCCTTGTAGAAGGCATGAGAATTTACTAAATGGAATGAGCATCGTTTTCCAGACTGTTCTTGTGCACCTTGATAACCCACAAGTGTAGGGGATCGCAATAGCTTTCGAGGGTAAAGTATTCAACCCAAATTTATTGATTCGACACAAGGGGAGCCAAAAAATATTCTTGAGTATTAGAAGTTGAGTTGTCAATTCAACCACACCTGGATAACTTAGTATCTGCAGCAAAGTATTTAGTAGCAAAGTAGTATGATAATAAAAGTAATGTTTTTAGGTTTTGTAGTGAGTGTAACAATAGCAACGGAAAAGTAAATAAGCGAAGATCAATATGTGAAAAGCTCGTAGGCAATGGATCAGTGATGGATAATTATGCTGGATGCGATTCCTCATGTAATAGCTATAACATAGGGTGACACAGAACTAGCTCCAGTTCATCAATGTAATGTAGGCATGTATTCCGTAAATAGTCATACGTGCTTATGGAAAAGAACTTGCATGACATCTTTTGTCCTACCCTCCCATGCAGCGGGGTCCTAACGGAAACTAAGGGATATTAAGGTCACCTTTTAATAGAGAACCGGAACAAAGCATTAGCACATAGTGAATACATGAACTCCTCAAACTATGGTCATCACCGAGAAGTATCCCGATTATTGTCACTTCGGGGTTGTCGGATCATAACACATAATAGGTGACTATAGACTTGCAAGATAGGATCAAGAACACACATATATTCATGTAAACATAATAGGTCAGATCTGAAATCATGGCACTCGGGCCCTAGTGACAAGCATTAATCATAGCAAAGTCAGAGCAACATCAATCTCAAAACATAGTGGATACTAGGGATCAAACCCTAACAAAACTAACTTGATTACATGGTAAATCTCATCCAACCCATCACTGTCCAGCAAGCCTATGTTGGAATTACTCACGCATGGCGGTGAGCATCATGAAATTGGTGATGGAGGATGGTTGATGATGACGACGGCGATGAATCCCCCTCTCCGGAGCCCCGAACGGACTCCAGATCATCCCTCCAGAGAGAGATTAGGGCTTGGCGGCGGCTCCGTGTCGTAAACCGCGATGAAACTTTCTCTCTGATTTTTTTCTCCCCGAACGTGAATATATGGAGTTGGAGTTGAGGTCGGTGGAGGTCTAGGGGACGCGCCCACGGGGAGGGGGCGCGCCCCCACCCTCGTGGACAGGGTGTGGGCCCCTGGGTCTTGATTCTTTCACCAGTACTTTTTATATTTTCCAAAAAGTCCCTCCATGGATTTTCAGGACATTCCAAGAACTTTTGCTTGCTACACATAAAACAACATCATGGCAGTTCTGCTGAAAACAGCGTCAATCCGGGTTAGTTTCATTCAAATCATGCAAGTTAGAGTCCAAAACAAGGGCAAAGGTGTTTGGAAAAGTAGATACGTTGGAGACGTATCAACTCCCCCAAGCTTAAACCTTTCTTTGTCCTCAAGCAATTCAGTTGATAAACTGAAAGTGATAAAGAAAAACTTTTACAAACTCTGTTTGCTCTTGTTGTTGTAAACATGCAAAGCCATCATTCAGATTTCAGCAAATATTATGAACTAACCATACTCACAATAACACTTAGGTCTCACAATTACTCATATCAATAGAATAATCAGCTAGCGAGCCATAATAATAAAACTCGGATGACAACACTTTCTCAAAACAATCATAACATGATATAAGAAAATGGTATCTCGCTAGCCCTTTCTGAGACTACAAAACATAAATGCAGAGCACCTTTAAAGATCAAGGACTGACTAAACATTTTAATTCATGGTAAAAGAGATCCAGTCAAGTCATACCCAATATAAACCAATAATAATGAATGCAAATGACAGTGTGCTCTCCAGCGGGTGCTTTTTAACAAGAAGGGTGATGACTCAACATAAAAGTAAATAGATAGGCCCTTCGCAGAGGGAAGCAGGGATTTGTAGAGGTGCCAGAGCTCGATTTTAAAATAGAGATTGAATAACATTTTGAGTGGCATACTTTTGATGTCAACACAACAACTATGAGATGGCTGTATCTTCCATACTACAGGCATTATAGGCAGTTCCCAAACAGAATGGTAAAGGTTTATACTCCCCCAACCACCAACAAGCATCAATCCATGGCTTGCTCGAAACAACGAGTGCCTCCAACTAACAACAGACCTGGGGGAGTTCTATTTAATTATTTTGATTTTCTTTGATCTTTTTGCATCATGGGACTGGGTGTAACGCCCACGATGCAGCTATATCTCTCACGTGTCGAGGCACGACTTAGAGGCATAACCGTATTGTAGGTTTGTCACAAGAAGGGTCATCTTCACACAATCCCATGTAATGAACAAGAATGGGATAAAGAGGGTTGGCTTACAATCGCTTCACACAATACATAAATTAGTTCATACATCATTCAAAATACACTCATAGACCGATAACGGTCAAATCCAAATGAAAAGAAGATAACCCCAAATGCTAGATCCCCGATCGTCCCAACTGGGCTCCACTACTGATCATCAGGAAATGAAACATAGTAACGACCAAGGTCCTCATCAAACTCCCACTTGAGCTCGGTTGCGCCACTTGCAATGGTATCCTCGGCACCTGCATCTGTTTTGGTAGAATCCGTGAGTCACGAGGACTCAGCAATCTCACACCCGCGAGATCAAGACTATTTAAGCTCATGGGTAGGAAAGGGGTAAGATGGTGGAGCTGCAGCAAGCACTAAGCATACATGTTGGCTAACATACGTAAGTGAGAGCAAGAAGAGAAGTAACGCATCGGTCAAGAAGCTAGAAGTGATCATGAAGTGATCCTGAAACTACTTACGTTCAGACATAACCCAAACCATGTTCACTTCTCGGACTCCGCCGAAAAGAGACCATCACGGATACACACGCGGTTGATCATTATAATTAAGTAAAGTGTCAAGTTCTCTACAACCGGACATTAACAAATTCCCATCTGCCACATAACCGCAGGCACGACTATCGAAAGTTTATACCCTGCAGGGGTGTCCCAACTTCGCCCATTACAAGCTCTCACGGTCAACGAAGGATATTCCTTCTCCCAGGAAGACCCAATCAGTCTCGGAATCCCGGTTTACAAGACATTTTGACAATGATAAAACAAGACCACCAAAGCCGCCCGATGTGCCGACAAATCCCGATAGGAGTCGCACGTATGTCGTTCTCAGGGCACAGCGGATGGGCAAGATGTTGGGTTGGCATAGACCCTAGTTGCCCAGGGGGCGCCGGACATCGCCCAGGTTGGGCCAACACTCGGAGGAACACTGGCCCGGGGGTTAAAATGAAAATGACCCTCGGGCTCGCGAAAACCCAAGGGAAAAAGGCTTAGGTGGCAAATGGTAAAACCAAGGTTGGGCCTTGTTTGAGGAGTTTTATTCAAAGCGAACTGTCAAGGGGGTCTAGTAAATCACCCAACCGCGTAAGGAACTCAAAATCAAGGAACATAACACCGGTATGACGGAAACTAGGGCGTCAAGAGTGGAACAAAACACCAGGCATAAGGCCGAGCCTTCCACCCTTTACCAAGTATATAGATGCATCAATAATTAAATAAGAGATATTGTGATATCCCCTAATACCCATGTGCCAACATGGAACCAACTTCATCTTCACCTGCAACTAGCAACGCTATAAGAGGGGCTGAGCAAAGCGGTAACTTAGCCAAACAACGGTTTGCTAGGAAAGGTTGGTTAGAGGCTTGACATGGCAATATGGGAGGCATGATAAACAAGTGGTAGGTAGCGCAAGCATAGCAATAGAGCGAACAACTAGCACAACAAAGATAGAAGTGATTTCGAGGGTATGGTCATCTTGCCTGCAAAGTTCTCAGAGTTGTCGAAAGCTTGATCCTCGTTAGCGTACTCAGCAGGTTCCTCTTTCTCATCTCCCGGCTCTACCCAAGGCAAGAATACAAGCCACGGAACAACAATCAATCATAGTGCAATACACAAGCAACATGATGCAATACATGGCATGATATGCAAGATATGATATGCAATGCATAAGCGTGCTCCGGAAGGGAAAGAATGATCAAGGCATCAACTTGGCAAACCAAGTATGCCGCTGGAAAGATGAGGTGATTTCGGTTGAAATTGATATAAATATCACCGGAAACGGATCCATGGTTTGCAAACGGGAAGCAAAACACGAATGACACAATTCTGCGACTAACAGCACGATGCTACTTAGCATGCAACAAGAAACTAAGCTACTCTACTCCACCATAGCATCAAAACGTATGAAAGTGATCTACAAGAGATGCTTGACAAAAGATGAACATTGAGGTATGGCTACATCACAAAATAGCAGGTTCAAACAAGCATGGCAAAAGTGCAAAAGATAACAGCATCACAGACTTGAGAAAAATACTAACATGCTAGAAATAACATCAAGAAGCCATGTTTAGAGCAAGAAGACAACATGCTATAGGAACATATCATAGCAAATCAAGGCATGGCATGAATCTATTAGGTGCATAGAACAAAAATCCCTTACTGACCATGAGCCCAAAAGGACCATAAGATATGATGGCACCCATGTAAACATAGCAAATTTCGTTAACTGATTTAGACTTAACAGAAAACAGAGCATGGCATTAACAAAATTATGAAGGCATCTTTCTGAGCTCGATTCACTCATCACAAGTCATTGCATGACAAGATAAGAATAGCATCACTAAGAAGCCATGTTTATGAAACTAACCATGGCAAGAACAAGTTCATAGCATGCTTGGATCACTAGTAACAACCATCGCAAAATTGATAGCATGTTAACATTTTGCCAGGAACATTTCATAGCAAAGGTAGAGAAAGAAATTGACATGCTAGATTACTCCATAATTGCAAGTAGGGGCATTCATGGATATAGAATAACCATATGTTGAAAACATACTTAATGAAGTATCTCTGTCAGTGTACTAGAGTAGGGGTACCCTAGTATCCCGAACTTGTGCACGGGCAGTTGCAGCACCCCGCGACAGGGCTTGCCGGGTGACCGCCAAGGTCCTCTGTGGTTCCTTTGGAGCCATTCAAGAACAAAGTATCCAAGCCAAGGAGACAAGGCCCCGGCAAGAGGAGCTTGCCGGGAAGGCCAACCAAGGCATCTCAAGGAACTTGCCGCGACGCGCCATGCGTCCCGGCAAGGCCCGGTGAGCGACAAGCTTCCGGACGCGACAAGGCAACCACTGCAGCAAGGCGCTTGCCGCGGCAAGCAACCACCCTGTACCCACGATCCAGCACATCCACCAACGTGTCGCCATGAGGCCTTTCCAGGCACGCGTGGCGGGAGGCTGTGCAGCCAGCTGTGCGCGGTGGCAAGCGGTGCTGACAAGATCGCCATCGTGGCAAGCGGTGACGTCCCTGACGGTCCTTTTCTGCACAGTTTGGGCGACGCAGACGGGCATTTGTCCCCTGCCGTCAGGGTTAGGTAGGATGCACTGTACAGGTAGCTGTACCAACCACCTCTCTTTTTACGTTTTTACCCTTGTTTACGTTGCCACCTGTCGGTGACCCCTTGAGCATATAAAAGGAGGCCCATGCGCAACGTAGGGGGGGTTGGCTCAGTTCAAAGCCATAAAACACTCACGCTCGGTCTCGTTAGCTGCTCGTGTGTACTATAGCACTCAGCGCTCCCGAGCAAGAACAAAATACAATCAGACAAGCAGCAGTAGGAGTGTTATCTCTCCGGAGAGCTCCGAAGCTGGGTAAACTGCTCTGTGCTTCGCCTCGATCTGCTCTTCGTGCGACCTCCGCCCCCCGCCGAACCGAAAGGGGCTCAGTCCGCCGGTCCCATAGGTGTTCGTGGATAAGTTTCCCCGACATCTTTGGTGCGCCAAGTAGGGGGCGTCGAGGTTGTGTGAACCTGATCCGGCGTTCGCACGAGCTAGATCTTCATCTTCTTCATCGACATGCCACCGAAGAAGAAGGCTTCGGAGGCAGGTGCTCCGTCCACGTGGATCCCACCACCACCGGAGCAAATGAGTGGTGGGGTAGACGCCGACGGAAGAACGGGCGCTGACGAGGGAGCTCATGGTGCTGCCAGGCCCAAGGACAAGGCTGCGCAGACGTCGGCGTCCGTACATGTTCCGCGCCCATCTCAGGAGGCGCAGGACCGACAGCGTCATGGTATTCGCAGTACCATACGCTTGTTGGACCAAGAACGAGCTGGTGGATCTCGGGGCGCTCAAGACCAGCATGCACGCCAACATACTGGCACGAGCGAGACACGGTCGCCTGGACAGGGTACTGCTCCTTCTAACATAGTTAGAAGTCCGAGCATATCCCGCTCCTCGCACCGTTCGCCACTGCCGCCCACCACTCCAGAGAAGCTTTGGCGCGAGCTCAACTACTCCTGGATTACCCTCCAACGTCAGACAAGATCGACGGATGGAGGGCCACCATTCAGAGTCTCATCGGCTTTGCCAATGGTGACACTCCACTGCAGCCGAGTACATCGCTACCGCGGCAGGGCTGCCAAGCACGAGCCAATGACGACGAAGCTGGTGGGGGTGCAACCATCAGGCACTCTCCACCCCGAAGGCCAAGATCGCCGACTCGCCGGATCAACCTCGACAGCGACTCCACCGCATCGTCTGATCCACGAGCTCGTCGCGATCAGCGCCAAGTTCTTCACGAACGACAGCAAGAAGACGCTCGTACCCACATCGAGCGCCAAAGAGAAGCGCGACGTCAATCAGACCAGCGCGCTGGGCCCTCTGTCGACATGCATGCGCTAGGGGAACAAGGCGACTTGCCGTACGCGGTAGGTTGCCCTGCGTTCACTCGTGAGCTGCGGCAAGTCCAGTGGCCCAGCACGAAGAAGAGAAGTACGATGGCAAGACGCATCCGTCGGAGTTCCTCAGCATCTACACCATCGCGGTGCAAGCTGCCGGGGGGCGGGACGACAGGATCTTGGCCAACTACTTCCCGCTGGTGCTCAAGCCCAATGTCAGATCCTGGCTCATGCATTTTCTGGACAACTCCATATCTTCCTGGGCAGATCTGTGCCATCAGTTTGTTGGCACCTTTCAGGCGGCCACAAGCCTCATGGCCAAGAGAGTGACCTTCATCTGCTCGCCTAGAAGGAAGGAGAGCCCCAGCGCAAGTACATTCAGAGATTCAGCCGCGTACAGCACAACATCCAAGATGTCCACCCTGCTGCGGTAATCAGCGCGTTCCATCAGAACATGCGAAACCGCAGGATGCGGGAGGAGATGGCGATGTGCAAGATCAGAGACGTCAGTGAGCTATATGCCCTGGCCGACAAGTGTGCACGTGCTGAGGAAGGGAGGAAACTCCCCGGAGAGAATACAGAAGCAGGAGGATTTGATAGTGAGGATGCTGCCCCGGCAAGGAAAAACCGTCGGCGGAACGATAGGAAAAAGAAAGGCAAGGATGTGCTAGTTGTTGAGCAGTCCAGCAACGGAGGTGGCGCCAACAAAGCCAAAGCTGGTAGCTCCGGCAAGGAGATTGCCACAGGCACCAACTATCAGACTGTGGCGGTCGCCGACAAGCAGGACGGCAACAACAAGCAGTACTGCAAGATCCACCGCACCAAGTGTCACATCCCTAGCTTCTGGTAATGCACTAGGCTAGACCTCTTGCTGCATCATGTTTAAATTCAAATGAAATTTGAATTGAGGAATTTTCAAAGCCTCAGAAACCTCTAAAATTAACCAACAATTAAATCTTCTCAAATGTGTCCAAGAAAATGTTCCTGTTATCCTCTGGAAATATTGGCAAGAGGTAAAATCCAAACCAATATTTTTGGTGTCTCAGAAACATTTAATTTGGGCATTTGAATTAAATCAATAATTATTTGAATTGGATTTATATCTACTATTAAATAAATATAGGTCCAATAAATTTTGAAATATTTTGTGGAGCATTGTTTTAATTCCTTTAGCTCCTAAAAATATTGTCAGAAGCAAAATAAATTGAATTGGTTTCAAAACCAAATTCAAAACAAACCTGCAAAATAGAAAACTGAAATAATTAGAAAAAGACAGAGAGAGAAGGGAATTACCTGGCGCCACTTACCTGGCCCAGCTGGCCAGCCCATCTGGCCGGCCCGACCCACCTCCTCCCCCCCTTGTCCTCTTCTTCCTCTGCGAGTAGGCAGAGGCGAGGCGTGGCGCGCGCCCGAAGAGCTCCGGCCACCTCCTGCTTCGCCGTGGCAGCCTCCCCGACTCCCTCGCGACGCCACGGAGACGCCCTCGCCCCCTGCACCTCCCCTCTCTCCCCCTGGACCCCATTCCCTCCTCTGTTTCCCTCTCGCGCACACCACCGAGCGGAGCTCGCCGCCATCGTCGCCGTACCCATGGCCACCGGCCACCCCTAGCCTCACCGACGCCCCAGGAAGCTCCGCCGGTCCTCCCTCGACCTCCTCGTCGTGTCACGCGACCAGAAGAGCCCCGGAACGCCACCCCCGATGTTTTCCCCTCGCCGGCCGCCGAGGATCTTCTCCGTCGATTCGGCCACTCCGGCGCGCCCCCGAGCCGGCTAACCATCCCTACGGCACCGCTGTGAGCTCCTACGCCTCCCCTCCCTCTTTCCCCCTTCGATTGCGCCCTGTAGCCGCCGCCCCACGAGCACCCGAAGCCGCCGTCCGCCATGGCCGGTGAGCTCCGTGCTCCCGAGCTTCTCCGTCTGCGCTCATTGCCTCCGGGTGTTCCTGGTGACCCCAGCATCCCGTAGAGCCCATCGGTCGCGCCCGCCGTGCCGTGTAACGCCGAAACCGAGCACGCCCGAGCTCCGGCCGCCGCTGCCGAGCTCGAGGCCATCGTCTCCGGCCGCCCTAGCTGCTGCTGCTTGCTGAAATGGGCGCGGGTGAGCTCCAGCTCCCCGTAGCCGCTCTCCTCCGTCCATTTGGACGCCGGAGGAGCGAGCCCACGCCCTCCGCCGCGCCTGTTGCCACCGGCGACGAGCCGCCGGCGGGTTAGGCCCTGCTGACCAGGGGTTTGACCCCCCTTGGTCGATGACAGGTGGGGCCAGCCCCCCTGTTAATTAGTTAGTTTATTTTAATTTAATTACCCCCCCCTGCTGACACTGACATGTGGGCCCTAGTGCCCTAATCCTTAATTAAACTAAAATAAACCCCCCTGTTTAACCTGTGACGCTGACATATGGGTCCCACAGGTCAGGTTTGACCTGGAGGCGCCCTGTTGACCTGCTGACGTCATGATGATGTCAGGCTGACGCAATAAGTATTTTCTGGAATTTAGATAATTCTTAAATGATTTATTAATTCCAGAAAATAGCTAAAACTTCAATAAATCATAGAAAATTAACCGTAACTCCAAATTAAATAATTTATATATGAAAAATTATCAGAAAAATTCAAGGAATCCATCTGTACCATTTTCATGCATGTTAGAACATCTTATAGATGCTGTTTAGCACAAATCATATAAAGGGCATTTAAATAATCACATATGGGGTTTAAATTTGAATCTTATATTCAAACCAACTTCATTTAATCTGTTGCTAGTTGCATTAGCTCAAAACACATTCATATTGCCATGTCATGAGCATGCATCATATTGTGCATTGCATTGATTGTGTTCCTCTCTGTGTTGCCGGTATTTGTCCCCTCTCGATAGACGTGATACCGATGATGTGATCGTTGACACTGATGAAGACTCAATGTTATCTTCAGAAGTGCCAGGCAAGCAAAACCCCCCTTGTTCATTCCGATACAATCCTACTCTCTCGCTCTTGCTCTCTTTTACTGCATTAGGACAACACCGATTCATCTGTTACTTGCTGCGGTAGCTGAACCCCTTTATCCTTTGCATGACCTGTCATTGCCACAGTAAATAGATGAAACCCACTAGCATGAGTAGGAGTTGTTTGAGCCCTGATGTGCCTACTCATTCATGCTTGTTTGTCATGCCTGCTACTGCTTAGAGTTGAGTCAGGTCTGATTCATCGAGGATGAATCAGAGGTGTGTGAACATGTCCTACTATGTGTGAGCTAAGTGTGTGAACACGATTTGGTAAAAGGTGTCGGTGAGAGGCCATGTAGGAGTACATGGTGGGTTGTCTCATTGAAGCCGTCCTCAGGAACTGAGTTCTGTGTTTGTGATCCATGATTCAGCTACTACCATGCATTGGGCCCTGAAATATGACCCCGCTCGACTTCTTATTCACCCTAGTCCTCTGTCCAGGAGTTGCAAGTAGTTTCTGGTGTTTGTAGCTTACTGGAGGCCGTGGACAGCGCTGACCGTAGGGGTGGGCTGTGATGCGGTAGGTACGTGGCATGGTGTACCAGATGCCCGTTTGGTATCTCGGAAACCCTGTTCACATCGTTTGGGGCTGTGAGCGAAACTCCGGCCGGATCTCCTCATGGATGGAACCCGAATAGGCGATAAACCTGGACTAGAGACTTAGGTGTTTAGGTAGGTCATGGTCTACACCCACGTCGGCTTTCGCTTGAAGTCTGCCGAGCACATGTCGTGTGCAGACGCTAAGTGGTGGAAACATGTATGAAGAAGTACACCCCTGCAGGGTTAACATCATCTATTCGAATAGCCGTGTCCGCGGAAAAGGACTTCTGGGTTGCTCATATCAGTTCATAGACAAGTGAAAGTGGATACTCTAAAATACGCAAGATAAGCGTGAGTGCTATGGATGGCGTTCTCGTAGGGAGACGGGAGCGGATCCATAGTGGTGTATTGATATGGTGAATATGTGGACTCGTGTGCGCCACCTCAAAAGAGTCGCTTGCAGTCTAGTTTAGGATAGCCACCGAGTCAAAGCTGGCTTGCTGCAGTTAAACCCCACCATCCCCTTGTTGAAAATGATGCATATGTAGTTAGTTCTGATGTAAGTCTTGCTGGGTACATTTGTACTCACGTTTGCCTATTTTATGTTTTTGCAGAGAGACTTCAGTCTCACTAGTAGTTCCACGTGGACTTCGACGTTTAGCTTGATACCTCAGCTAGGATCTTGTGCCCTCGGCAGGATCTGATAGATAGTCAGGCTTCTCAGCCTTTTTCATTTATAGATGTCTGTACTCAGACATGATAGCTTCCGCTTGTGCTTTGACTTGTATGCTCTGATTGTTGGGTCATGAGACCCATGTTTGTAATATCTCGCTCCTCGGAGCCTATTGATTAAAATACTTGATTTGTAGAGTCATGTTGTGATGCCATGTTGTATTTGCACATATCGAGCATATTGTGTGTATGTTATTGAAATGCTTGGTATGTGTGGGATCTGACCATCTAGTTGTCTATCTTTAGTAGCCTCTCTTACCGGGAAATGTCTCCTAGTGTTTCCACTGAGCCATGGTAGCTTGCTACTGCTCCGGAACACTTAGGCTGGCCGGCATGTGTCCTTCTTCGTTCCTGTGTCTGTCCCTTCGGGGAAATGTCACGCGATGAATACCAGAGTCCTGTTAGCCCGCTACAGCCCGGTTCACCGGAGTTCTGCTAGCCCAGTGCTACAGCCTGGATCCACTCGCTGATGACCGACACGTTCGATGTTGGGTCATGGATGCCTGTCCCTGTAAGTCTGTGCCACTTTGGGTTTACGACTAGTCATGTCAGCCCGGGCTCCTTATCATATGGACGCTAGCGACACTATCATATACGTGAGCCAAAAGGCGCAAACGGTCCCGGGCAAAGGTAAGGCGACACCCGTGGGGATACCGTGCGTGAGGCCGCAAAGTGATATGAGGTGCTACAGGCTAGATCGATGTGACATCGAGTCGGGGTCCTGACAGCGTTGGTATCAGAGCTTGACTGCCTGTAGGATTACCAAGCCAAACTGGTCGAAGTTGAGTCTAGAAATTCTTTAGTTATATGTAGGGGAATTGATTGTGGGATGGAACGTAAGGCTCTTTTTACTCCTTATACCTCATGGCCTTCTGATCTGAGTCATCTTATCTTTCCTACGGGGATTAAGAACTAGGCTATCTCTTCTTTCTATCAGGATCACGTGTACTAATCTGTAGACTTATAGATTGTTGGATTTAAGCTTGAGTTCAGTTTCTTCTACTTCCGTACGTTAACTGTTGATCTCGAAACCTTGATATTATGCTTATGAGTGGTTATGCCACCATTTTTGTGAATGTCTCAAATCTTTCTGAGCATTTACAGCCGTTATGCTGTCCGAGTCATTCCAGGTTTCTAAATAGTCTGATGCATTTGCAAAATCCTTTCCCTCTGGTTTCGATGTTCCTTTATGCCAGCTCAATCACACCAATTGTTGAGTTGAGGTATTCTATTGCCTTGACATTATGTTGGAGTTACTATTATGACCCTAGGTGTTTTAGGGGATCACCTAGTAATTAGCCATGATTTGTGTTCCCAGTGTGATGATTCTGGCCATCATTCTCGAAAGCGTCCCGTGATGCTACTTAGTAGTAGGTATTCTACTCCTGGGTTTTGAACCCGAGATTCACTCTACCTACTTCATGTTGATAGTAATTGCTAGTGCCTTTAGGATATTAGTAACCTTTGTGATAGTCCTTGAAGTCCGTGGTATCTTCTTCTTCCAAATACCATGAACTACTTATGGCAGAAGTTCCTCGTTGAACTGAAATATCACAACAGGATTATTTTTGATGAGTTCTCCATTATATATTGTGGCTCTGCCAGTTCTACCTTCCGCATGGATTGCCCGGAAGAAATATGTTGAATTCGTTCGACATGCTAAACCATGCATCCACAACTCAGAAAATCGTATGTTCCTTTGAGTTGTCCCTCTTTAGTTGCATTCCGACCCTCATCTATCAATTGATAGTCAAGAGTATGCATGCATTCGTTCATCGATGCCTATAACTCTTGTGGTCCGTCAAGCCATTCTATCGCAGAATGACTAGGAGAAACAAACTCCAGTACCTCTTCCATATCCAGGATTGGGTCAAAGAAGTTGTGCTCCGCAGATCAAATGCCAATCCAGCTTTTGGTTCTGTTCTACCTTGGAGTATTACCATCTTTATATCGGGATTGTTATAGGAATTGCACACCATCCTATGAACTCTTGTTACAGTGATACTTCTTGCCAAAATTAGTCATTCCTCGGTTTCCGTGTTATTGTAACCGGAATGCCGACAAATGAATCATGGCGTGTGAAATCAATACTGCTAGCAACTCCATTGCTTGGTAGTTAAATGGACGATAATTTCATTCTTAGCGTGTTGGTTTTGAATCATCGTTCTAAGGTTGATCATGCTACCTAGTCCTTGTTCTCGGTGCACTCCTCGATCGATGAGTTAGGATTATTTCAAATCTTCGCTCTACTGATCATATCGTCTTGCCTCAAAAGGCAAGATTGCTCTCGAACCTAGTAACATATCGGTGGTTCGTGATTTTCTGAATATCTTCTCAGAAGTATTACCAGGTTGTCACCTGACCGCTATGTTGAGTTCGTGATCAAGTTGGTTTATTCCTGTAAACCACCCTTTTCTCCAAGAATCGGTGTTAGATATCCCTGAGCTAGTTGGCTAAGCTGAAGAACAACTTGGAAAGTTGGAAGATGGAAGCTTTCCCGACTTAGTTCGTTCCAAAGGGATATTCTTGTGTAGTGTGTGTTGAAGAAAGATGATATCTTCATCAATTGGTCCTTGTGATCAATTGTTCGATCTATTATCTTACCCAAACCTTTGATTTGAGTATGGGCTATCGTCAAATCAAATCCGAACCAACGATGTTCGTAGTGTTGTCTTACTCGTGGATTTTCCTCGAGCATACACCATTATATCGTTTGGGTCTGACTAGTGCTATCACTCGCTCACATAATTATGGAACTCCTTCTTCATGGAAACCAGGATGAGTTGTTGTTGAGCCCATCAGCAATATATTTAACATCTCCATGATTATGTTGAACATCCAGCTAGTACTGGAAACTTTTCGAAGCATTATCTTCATGACCCGCTCATGGAGCATATGTCCGGATGAAAGATGTGACTTTCTCTAATTCACGTGCACTTGGTGTAAGTTGCCGCCGTGTATCCGAGAAAGATTGTTTTTGCTTCCTTGGAATCATCCCAAGTCAGTTATGCATGTGTGAAGTATACATTGGATTGTGAGATTAGCTACCTCCATTCTATATGTGTCCCGAGCACACCAAGCCGCTGACTGATTTGTTCAAGGAGAAGAAGTTCCTTCTTAAGAGTATACCTTATGCAAGGACTTCGATATCCTCGATGATGGTTCCCCTCCTGAACTCGGTAGTGTTTTATTATAAGACTACTTTGTGGTCATGCTTGTCTTGGACAACATGTTCACATGTTTGTAGCAGAACCAGCTCATGTTTTGGAGCTTGCTATCGTAGTTCATCTCCCGAGAATCCCGCAACGTCATCTCGTCGATTTGTGTTGCAAACTTTCATTTTTCTTCCTAGACTCGATGAGTCTGGAATATCCTGACACCAACCAGATCTGAATCTCAGGTAGATATGATGGTTTGGAACATTTCCCAAGAACTATAATATCGGTCTCTCGATAACCGGTAAAGTGGATGTCGTGGCCAACACACCCAGCCGGAAGACCTATTATTGTAGTATCTTGTTTGAGGAAGTTGGCCACCTCCCCATAAGGATTTCGTAGGAATTACCTCCGTAACTGTTCCTTATGGATTCTATTGCTCCCGAAGTCCGACCTTTTACTTGAGGTCTAGTTACCAAACCATTTCAATGATTGGATTACACTAGCACATCAAGGAGAACATTAGAAGCGGAGTGCTAAATGTCTCTCGGTCGATCATCCAGATTTTATCTCCTTGGCCTCGCTAAGGTGAAATCTGAGAAAGTGTTATCTTCCTTTGCATCTGCATCCTCCATCACCATTCATCATGGTAGTAGGTTGTGTTACCGGACCCTTGACACGGATGTTGGTAAAACCTTGATGAATATGGAAATGCTCAAGTTCTTGAGAGCACGCACAAGCGCTACGTGTTATCATCGTCACTAACTGGGATTGCCCCAGATTTCCTCGGTTATGCTATAACCACTCCAACAGTGAATTCACTCTTTATTGTTGGGTTCTTCCCCCAGCTACCAGAATCATTCCCAGCATTTGCATTTTGTTCCTAGCTTGCACCACCAATGTGCCATTCTACCATGGGTCTCTTCCATTTCCGGTGATAAGCAAATTCATCCATTGCGTTGTCTTCAACAAGGTAATCCACATCATCCAAGTCCAAGTATGCCATTCTACCGACCCCCTCCAAACGATCGCTCGAGAATTGCCTTAGGCTGGTTTAAAGAGTTTCATTGATCTTTGAATCAAAGGTAATTCTTTTTGCCACTTAAGGTAATAATCTACGAATCACCCTCCTCCAGGATGTTCGTCGTGGTATCATGGCAACTCAACTCCTCGCTACGCTGACAACCGTTTACCACCCCAGTAAGTGTGTAATTGTAGTCTACCTGGTAAACCTCCGTCATTTGTTCCACTCCATTCCTCTAGAGGTGTGCTTCGTCTCTCAGCTCGGGAGATGTTGCTATGTCTCATTCTGTGAGTTAATCCTGAGTTGTTCGACCTTCAAGAAGATCGATCCTTCTAGAGTCTCCTTCTCCTCTCATTGTCATAATAACTGGAGTTCTCAGAACAAGACGTCGAGACAAAGATGGTGATCGAAACAACGTTCTTATGAAGTGCAACCTAGATCATGAAGATTGTGCTAGTTTGCGTTCCCCCTTCACCTTACCGTACGCTTGAATCTCGGGACAAGATTCTTGTTTAGTGGGGGTGAGTTGTCACATCCCTAGCTTCTGGTAATGCACTAGGCTAGACCTCTTGCTGCATCATGTTTAAATTCAAATGAAATTTGAATTGAGGAATTTTCAAAGCCTCAGAAACCTCTAAAAATAACCAACAATTAAATCTTCTCAAATGTGTCCAAGAAAATGTTCCTGTTATCCTCTGGAAATATTGGCAAGAGGTAAAATCCAAACCAATATTTTTGGTTTCTCAGAAACATTTAATTTGGGCATTTGAATTAAATCAATAATTATTTGAATTGGATTTATATCTACTATTAAATAAATATAGGTCCAATAAATTCTGAAATATTTTGTGGAGCATTGTTTTAATTCCTTTAGCTCCTAAAAATATTGTCAGAAGCAAAATAAATTGAATTGGTTTCAAAACCAAATTCAAAACAAACCTGCAAAATAGAAAACTGAAATAATTAGAAAAAGACAGAGAGAGAAGGGAATTACCTGGCGCCACTTACCTGGCCCAGCTGGCCAGCCCATCTGGCCGGCCCGGCCCACCTCCTCCCCCCCTTGTCCTCTTCTTCCTCTGCCAGTAGGCAGAGGCGAGGCGTGGCGCGCGCCCGAAGAGCTCCGGCCACCTCCTGCTTCGCCGTGGCAGCCTCCCCGACTCCCTCGCGACGCCACGGAGACGCCCTCGCCCCCTGCACCTCCCCTCTCTCCCCCTGGACCCCATTCCCTCCTCTGTTTCCCTCTCGCGCACACCACCGAGCGGAGCTCGCCGCCATCGTCGCCGTACCCATGGCCACCGGCCACCCCTAGCCTCACCGACGCCCCAGGAAGCTCCGCCGGTCCTCCCTCGACCTCCTCGTCGTGTCACGCGACCAGAAGAGCCCCGGAACGCCACCCCCGACGTTT